>NC_072410.2:115973409-116276439 GCF_028858775.2 Pan troglodytes
ATAATTTATACTCTTGCTAACAATATGAACTTGCCTCTCTTACTGCAACTTTATGCTTCATATTTTATTTTGTATTTCTTTGAATATAGACAATATCAAATACTCTTAAAATGTTTATTCACCATTTGTTTTTTTTCTGTAAATTATCTATTTATGCCCATTGGATGTTTTGCTTTTTTTGGTGTTAATAGATTCTTATTGATTTAAATAACTTTATATATAATACTTTATTTTATGCAATTCAGTATATCATGTTAACATATTTCACTTTTAATTTTATGATATGTGTGACATATTTTTAATTTTATGGATTCAATTATACTATCATAATTTTTTTAAAGTTTGTATCTTTCATTAATAAGGAGGTTCCTTATTAATGGATTTTTTTTCCTGTAGCTTCTGAGAACACATTTTTAGATACCCGGCTTCTAGTAATACCTGAAGCTCCACAGTGTAGACATGTTTTGGCCAACCTTGTTTTATCGGTGTATTAAATTTGTGCTAATAGGATGGATCCAATTGTCATTACATTAGAAAACTAAACGGGAAACATTTCTTCTACATTCTGTGCAACATAACAAAATTATACATAGAGATTATTCAACTAAATAAAGTGATAATGTTGATATCAACAGAGTGGCGTTCGTTAGTTCTTTCTATGTTTAGGGGTTATGTCATGCATGTATGACACATAGGGACATTATACTTATATGAATCACATAGCAAGAATATCTACATGAATCTATATACAGTTGTATCATCTGCAAAGTACCACTCTAACCATCGTGGATAGAGAAACTGAAGCTCTCTAAAGACCCTGCAGCTGGGAGGTGGCAGAGTCAATGGCAGCCCTCAGCCCTATCTGCCCTGACATGGCACTCCTCCCATTTCTCACCACCGAACCCTCTAAAATAACAATGTGTGGGGTCCTTGGCTGAGAGACTTCCCTTTTGGGAATCAATCTGAATGTATGATGACAAAGAAAACAACTTTTGCTTTATACTACCTTCTGGTTAGATTCAGGCACCAAGCAGGACACTTCTTTGTGGCGCTCCAAGAATCTTTCAAATTCTTCATCACCAATAACAAATCTTTCTGCTTCTCTTAGAGCATCTTCTCCACAATTCTCACCCTCAATTAAGAGGCACTGGAACACCTGAAAGGCAATGGTAGTGTTTGCTTTGCAGAGAGCTTTCCATCGTGTTTTCCCCCAAACCTCACTCCCCCTTTTCAAGCTTCATCTCTTCTGAGCAAAGAGACTCTACGAGCTGAGGAACATTCTAGAAAGATATTACTTTGGGGAAATGAAAGCTAGCCCTGAAATTTAGGAATATGGTGTCAGAAGCACAAACATTCTTAAAATATAAACTTTCAAAAACTTGTCTAGATTATGTTTGATTGAGTCATAAAATTTTCAGACAATAAAATAATGGGTACTTATTGAAAAAATATAAACTATAAGAGAGCATAAAAATAAATCATGTGTAATCCCATAACCCAGAAAAACACATTTTAAAAACATTGTTTTCTCTGCTGATTTTTAATATAACCCTATGAAGGCCTCTAGCATATGTCTGTTTTTCATGTAATACCTAAGAACAGTTTTTCAAAATCATTAATATTCTCTTTCAACAGTCTTTTAAGTAAACAAATGTGTGTGTATGAGTATGGACAGTGTATTATTCTATACATACTACCATCATTTGAAAATAAAAGTCAGTCCTAGAAAAGGCAAGAAGTGAAGAGACTTGCCCAAGGTGACCAAGGGTGACAGCCAACCCAACACAGAGGCAGGACAAACCCAGATCTAAAGGGTTTCCATGGAAAGGATGATTCTACAGAGAATTTCACTAATATCATCATCTGAACCACTCAGATGCCACTATAGTCAGATGAGAAGAAATTGTCAACACTTCATGTTGCCTTTTTGGCTCACTCTTTATTTTTCCTCTTCTTTTTTGCTCCTCGGTCTTTTGATATCTGCCTCCACTGGCCCCTGGTCATAGGATAATTTTGCTATTTGCTTTCATGGTGTCTTCCTTAATAGACTGTGAGCATCTTGGGAGGGGTTGTCACCCATCCTCATGCCCCATCCAGGCTCAGAGTAAGGAGAGGCCTGGCAGGGAGGGAGTGCCCTTCCATGTAGGTTTGAATCATGAGCAGACTTGACTATCAAAGAAGACATACATCACAGGCATTTTTTTCCAGGGACTTTGACTCCAGAATCAGCCAGCTAGACTGGAAGGGCTTCTGCAGGAGAAAAGCAAGCCGTAGGAGCTGGAAGGGGAACAATATTGAGGGTGTGGGATTGGGCATAGGGGAGTAGAAGGAGCCCTCTCCTCCCATGCTGCTGGAGCAAGCCTACAGGTCACAACAAAGCCTCCCAGTGAGTAATCGCATGCTCAGTGCTGTTGTCCCGGGGACACAGCTGGTGACACCTTCCAGCCCACAGCCTCACAGTGGAGGAGGCAGCCTCAGGAAACTAGGTTCTGAGTGCAATGTAAGATTGGACTAAGAACAGGCACCTGTTCCAGAAGCATCAATTTACATCAATTGGAAGCCTGCATACATCAATAATCTGGTTTTCCAAACAGGCAGAAACTAGCCTTCCACCAAAAGAGTCAGGATCTTGATGGCAAATCTACAGTGAATCAGATGAATGGAAGCCAGTGTGGGAGTCAAAATATCTGAGAGAAAGGCCATGAGATAGGAGAAAACCAAGCTGTGGGGAAAAAATACTTACACATCTGAAAAAAGGATGCCAAAAGAGAACAATGAGGAAGACAGTAACAGGAAACACAGAGAAGAGGAGAGAGGTGGGTACAGGAGAGGGGCAGGCAGGAAAGTCAACATGTCTAAGGCAGCTTAGCCCTCCAGCTGGAGCCTCTGCCTTCCTGGTGGATTGTGTCCCTGTTTTTCCTATCAGACCACTCTCTTTAGCTTTTCTCCAGTTCCTTCTAGACCTGGGAATGTGGCTGATAATTCATGTCCTTATATATGTAACCAAAAGTTCAAGTTCAACATACCTATTAGCAATTTTTGAAAGTAGCATCTCCAGCTTCCCCTAACCCATTTCCACATATTACAGGACAGCTTCAGGAAAATGATAGAATATCCCTTTCCCTCTTCCCTAACTCTATTTGGAATGCTGACATGGGATTCAAAAAAACAGCCAAGGCAGCTTTGAAGGAAAAGCTGTTCTTTGTGCAGGCAAAGCCCTCTAGTCTGGATGTGCCTTTCTTCTTCAGGTCTTTGCCACCTACGAAAATTCTTTCCATTTTTCAGAGCATAGCCAAATGCTTCCTCCTATATGAAGCCTTCCACTTAAGCTCAGCCTGTTTTGCCATTTCACAATACGGTAGCACACATAGCTTTCTATCATGTGACTTTTCCCACATCTCTTTTTGTGTGTTTGTGCTAGCACTGAGCTCTGCATCTTATCTTTCATTGCACCTGGACTGCTTGTTAGAAATACACGTTTGTGCAAGCCCTCCCTGCTGTGCTTACCTTCACCACAGGCCCTGTTTCAGGGCAGCAGATACGAGGCCCAAGAAGCTGCTTTTTAAACAGCCTCCTGATTTGCTTCTGATGAGCAGTCAAAGGTAGAAAACTGGGATTTTAGTCATGTGTGTCTGCACAGAGTGGGAGCTGCATATGTGGAGTTGGCTTTTAGTAGCTGGTAGTGGGGCCAGCCCTAAAGCATGAATCTGGGAATAAAGGTCCCATTTTGCTACAACTTGGGGAAGACTTTAACTCTGATGTCTTCTAGAAATTCACTGCATCAGAATTTATGAGGAACCGGTATCTGTCCATCCATAAGCCAAGAGTTTTAAAAATAAATTTAGGCTTTCTATGAACATATTCTCCCAAACATTTCAAAGCACTGAGCATATTTTTTGTTTGTTTATCCTCACAATATTTCCAAAGGAAATCATATCATGTTTTCAGAAAAGGGAAGTAAGGCAAAGAAAAGTCTAGTTTTATGTCTAAGGCAAAGAAAAGTATAGTTTTAAGTCTAACAGAGCTGAAAGACCAAGGACCTGACTTCTGGACTGGCTTGCGAGGTCCAGAGTTCTCTTGTATCAGTATTGTTTTCAGTTTCATTGAAAAAAGTCATTCCTGAATGCTTTCTTGAAGGAAATCAGCAAAAGCGACCTTGTGTACTTACTTTCCAGCGGACAGGGTTTAGTGCTTTGATCTGTTCCGTCATGTCCTCTTCCACGTTGAAACGATTAATGACAGAATTTATCTTGAAAGCGACTCTATAATCCCTACACCACCTCCTCAGCTTTTGAAGGTTTTCCACATGGTTCTTCTTTCCTTGGCCACGGCCAATAAGGACATTGACTTCCTCGTCAAAGCTGTCACAGGAGATAGCGAGAATGTCCAAATACTCACCTGAGGGAAAATGATCATCTTTAAACTTTTCTATCCAAGGACCAAGCCCCTCGGGATATTTAGATCTCTTGTGATAAAATATATCTTGTTTAAATTTTTAAAAAGACACTTTTCCTTATACCCACAAAACTCATTGAGATATGAATTTTACTTTCTTCTTGTGTCAAACCTGAAAAATTAAATATATATGTAAAATAATGATGCAAATACTTAGTTGATTATTTGAAAACTCTGCACATGTATGTGTGTGAACACTTACTGATATATTTAAATGAGGTTTTTCATTTATTCCTGCATACAAATTATGTAATTTCTGAGGCAGGTAGATATATTTGGATGCCTCTAGACTTATTTATAAACAATTATAAATTTACTTCTTTTTCTTTCCATCACACAGATAAAATTGCTCTGTTGAAGATCCCTAGTATTTTTGCTAAGTTCATCAGCTTCTTCTGGACATCTTCTTGACAGTTGTCTCATCATCTAAATATCTAGAGACATGCTATGTGATGTCAGAGACAACTGTGTTAGATGCCAAGAAAACCAAGAGAAAGGGAAGCCTGGCGTGGGAATAAAGTGTAAACAGACCCCTCCTTGCAACGTGGTATGTGAAGAGCCGTGACAGCGTGTCGTTTCGGGAGCACAGCAAGTGTTCACAATTACCTTTGCTTTGGTTTCTGTCACACTAGTTTCTACTCCACCTCTCTTATTATCCCTCCAATTTCCTCTGCTCCCTCATGCTATCCACTTACCTCTTAAGTACAGGTATTCTCAATGGCTGAGTCACTCCTTGCAGTTGATTAAGTCTGAGTTTTCCTAGTTTTGTGACTTTTTAAGAGTCGACTCTTTTTCTTAAAATTACTTTCAAATTATAGAAGCTGGAAATTCCAAAAACTCTTCAAGCAACTATCCTCTAATATTACAAAAAGAGTCATTTTAACTCCTATTTTGGGCTAATTTTATTTTATCCGTATGTAACATATGCCCTCAAAACATCTAGCATAAACTGGAGCCAGAACAAGGCAACTGTCCATAATTTAAAACAACTCAAAACGTTCTAAAAATTGATCTCAAATAAATTCCTAATGGCATATCACATTGTGAAAAGGCAAGTAACTGAGCACCTGATCTCCAAACAGACCAGAAATTAAGTTCAAAACCAAAAACATACAGCCTTATCAGTTATACTAAAGACAGACCTAGTTGATTTCCAAGTCATCTGGGGATCTGTAAGTCAATTGCTATATTCTGCCGCCTTTCCAACTTTTGCTGTGTGTCCATGATAACTAACCTCCTGTCCTCAGCTTTTCCTTGCCAAAGCTCTTGGGAAGAGAGATTTAATGGAGCAGATCTGTTTGCTCAGTCCCTACATCTTTCCAGGAAAACCTGGAACCATGGTGGAATCTTGGCCAATCCCTGCATATATGGTGGCTACAATATTCTATATATCATTGGTGAGGTGTATAAACCTGGAGCAATGGGGCATGTTGAATCAACTTGTCAAGACTTCTCAGGATTGTTTAACAAGATCCACGATTTCCTTGGTTGCATTGTTGGGGTCCTGAGTTTCAGTTCCAATAGCTGGTTACATAGCAGCATGTGCATAAATGACTAGCCCTGTATAAAGCCTCAGACCCTAAGACTTAAATGGACCTTCCTGTGCAAAGACATTCCAACTATGTCCCTATAGTTCACTGCCAGAGAGAAAGTACAACCTATGAGGCCTGGGATGGAGAAGGACTCAGAGCCTGTGTCTGGACTCTCTGGACTCTGGTGATATATATCTTTGCCCTGCTGTTTCTGTTCTGTATCCTTTATTCTAATAAACCCTAGACATGAGTATAGCTGGCTATTGAGTGTTGGAAGTCCTTCTAGCAAATTACCAAACTTGGAGAGGTAGTGGGGCCCTAAAACAGCTCTCTTCATCCACTCAAGCACATAGACCCATCCCTGACCCATTAAGCCGAGGTAGAAAATCAGCAGCTTATGGGCCAGATAGGCATCTATAAACATTTGTTCCTCACAATGCCTAAAAATATTTCTAATTATTTTCAAATATTTATAATTGTAGATTTTTGATCTATGTTTAATAATTTGAGGATCATCCAAATTCTCTTGCTGCATAAAAATCAATGAAACCTCCTAGTTGGCTCTCCACTCATGCACTATAGGAATATGGCGTGATGCTTCCCGTTCTCCACAGTCTTCATGCTTTCCTATTGTCTCCATGCTGCTGACAGTGTCTTTTCTTATATGCTTCTAAATTCGCTAATTTATACCACTTTCTCCCACAAGCCTGAGAGATTTGACCTGGACATGCAGTACTGTCCCTACTCTGCACACCACGAGGACATCCTGGACGGCTGATCTTGGAGGAAGGGCATTGGCTGGGTACCCACCCAGAAGACCCCGCCAGTTGGTCTCCATCACACTGCTTCCTCAGTTTCTTTTTTCTCTCTCTGAGTATGGTTCCCAAAGTTCACTTTTGAACCTCAGACCCCCTGTGTGACAAAGTGCCTCCCTTCACTACCATTTTGGTTTTACACGCTTGTAGGCCCTTCCTAATTCACCTGCATCTGACACCTTGACTCTTCTCTACCTGCTTAACCGTTATCATATGGACCCTCCAACCCACATCCACAGCGTCCCTCCCCACAGTCCATGTCCGCACCATCACAGATGGGGTATCAGAGATGTCTCAGCAACATCCTCAACAGATTATAAATGCAGCTTCCCTTTGAAAGACTTCAAGGCTCCAACAGCTCATATAAACAAGAACAGAGAATTGTACCGTAACAGATTATACCTGTTTCCCAACATGACAGTCCATATAAGAAGAGCTAATGTTTTCCAAGCTCTTGCTAAGTTTTAAGAACTGCTATATGGACATGACACCTGCAGAAAACTGAACTGCGAGGAATCTCAGCAGCCTTAGAATTCAGCGGTTCTTAATCCTGGCTACATGGTGGAATCCCTTGGAGCCCTCCACTTTGGCTAATCCGCACACCACGAGGTTCTGATAAAACGAGTCATGGATCCAGTCCAGTCCCAACAGAGATATTTTATTACAAAGCTGTCAAATGTGTTAATTTTCCTACCTAGTGTCTAAACTAAGGCCATAGATCTTGTATTTGCTAAATTGCAATGTACCAGATAGTCATCTCAGTAAAAGGTCTATTATCTAACTTGCCAAACTTGTTTACTGAGAGCCCTAAGGAACTAAAACTGCCATAACGCCTTGCACAGCTTGAAAAGCAATTAGAGTAAGCAAGATTAGTTTTTCCTCCCTTCCAGTTCCTCAGCAGGCCTGGCTGAAGGCCCAGGAGGGAAGGAAATATAACAACCAACAATAAAAATAGCAATAGCAATAAGAAGAATGCCATCCCATGGAGCGCACCATAATTCTGGAACCACCTCTCCCGGATCAGGCTTCCATTGCTCACGATGCTCACGCTGGGCAGCCGCAACTCTACTTTGCAGAACCTCACCAACTTGCCCAGGTATTCTCCCCGGTCTGGAAGAAATGGCTCTCCACCTGAAAAGTTGATCTTCTCCATACCTGTGCAAGGTGATACATGAACTTTACCACTTCACAAATATACATTATTATTTTAATAGCAAAAGTAGTATTTTCTCAATGTAAAAAAAAGAAATAAAACTTTCTCATTAATTTCCCCTCCCCTAACCCTAGTTCCCAACACCAATCCCACCCAATGGGAATAGCATATGTTTAATTTGGGATCTAAACAGGGATGCAGGGAACTGGTTACACAGATGAATAGAATTGCTCAGACACCAAAGGGTACAATGAGGCAGCACCAGGATTTGCAAAGCATAAAGCCACATGCCTGCCATGTGGCGTGACTGTCCACGGGCCAGCTGCCAGCCTGGGAATGACACTCCTCCGGACTCTGCGTTTCCCACCCCCACTCCTTTTCCTGGATTCCGCATCGCCCACCTTCTTGGGCTACTCCCTTATTTTGGAGAATCCCTTTACAAGCTTCCTGAAAAAAACGTAAAGCAGGAATTAAAGTGATGACTTGTATGCCTCAAAATGCATTGGTGATCAATTGTTTGTCCAGGTATCACATTCTAGGTGAAGTCATTTTCACTCAGTTTTAAATGCTGTTGTTCAGAGGCCTGATAACACCCTCGTTTGCACTCCTTTGTAAGTGCATGGCTTTTTCTCTCTCCAGAAGCTTTCTTCCTAATGTTTTGGAATTTCAAGACAGGGTGTCCTAGGAATCTCTCTCTATTCACTGTCTGGCCACCTGGAAGGCCTCAATCTCAAATCATAGCTCTTTATGTTATAAAGAAAAATCTTCTTTTACTATTTGCTTATTCGCACCTTGTCTCAATTTTTACTTTTTCATCTTTCTGGAACTTCTATTACTGGAACATTGGAGTTTCTAAATTTAACCACTATTTTCTTATCATCATCTTCCTTCCTATGTCTATCCTGATTTTTTGGTCTCATTTTGGTAAGACTTTAACTTTTCGTCTTTCTATTAAGATTTTAATTTTAGAAACCCCATTTTTCGTTCCCCAGATGCTTCCATATTCTGACTATTCCTTTCCAGGCATTCTATTTTTGTTTCATGTATGCAATTCTTTCTCTTATCTCTCTGCAATTACTAGTTATAGATTTTTTTGGACGTTTTCTTCTTCCTACATACTCTCTGTGTATTTGTTTTGGTGTCTGCCTCTTCTTTTGATGTTTTTATTTGTTCATTCAAATTTCAGTATGGCACAAAATAGCAGAATGGAATTTCTGTGATGAAGGGAGGGGCTGGTCCAAAAGAGGGTTTCACTACAGAGAGACAGAGAGGTAAACTGGTTTATTCATAGGAAAACCTCCAATTGCTAATATCCTTGGTCTTTACTCTGGGGTCATTTTGTTTTCTCAGAGAAGAAAACATTTCTCTTGCATGTGTTACATACCTGCCTGCCTGCATTTTAGGAGGATGGGGTCTATGCGTTACACACCCACCTGCCTGCATTTTAGGAGGATGGGGTCTATGCATTACACACCTGCCTGCCTGCGTTCTAGGAGGATGGGCTTGTGCGTTATACACCCACCTGCCTGCATTCTAGGAAGATGGACCTTTGCAACATACACCTGCCAGTCTGCATTCTAGAAGGATGGGCCTGTGCGTCATACACCTGCCTGCTTGCATTCTAGGAGAATGAACCTGTGCAAACCTCTTTCTTGTCTCTATTAATCTGTATCTGGCCTCACCATACATCACCCAAGGTAATATGGTTAAAGCTTTCAACCCTTAAATAACCCATGGGGAAGGAATTATTATCTGGTTTTTAGTGGAAGAATTGAAGCCAAGAAAGGTTAAACACTTGCTGAAGATCATAAGGCTAGAGAAAAGTAGAGCTAGGGTACATGCCTAGACTCCAAAGCCTAGAGTCTTTATAAGTAGAGAAGCCTCCAGGCTGGTGTGCCTGGAACAGTTTTGGTTTATGGTAGACGAAACAGTATCTGTGAGTGAGTTTTAGTGCCCCCTTTCACTCTCAGATGTCTCTATGATTGGACAGTGAGGCATTATATCACCTCCCTATTTATAATCCATCATGCTGGGAGGCAGTTTGAGTGACACTCATTATAACCCGAAAACAAAACAAAACATAATTACCTAAGAAGTGTGGTGATGTGAGGTAGTGGCAGATAAACTGGAGAAAGTAAGACAGGGTCCTGGCCAGTGGCACAAAACTGCTAACAATTTTGAGGAGTATATTTAGAAGGGATGGAAGAATAACAAAAGGGAAGGAATAGAATTTAGAGGCATAATTAATATCTTAGACAAGGAGTAATTTATTTACAATGGTGTTAACATACACGAGTGATCATATTACAGCCCAGATCTGATGCTCATTATTTTTAATTCTATTCAGTCTTTCTGAATAGAATTTCAAAACAGTTTAAAAGCCAGGAAAGTAAATAATATATTTTAGGAGCATCTTTAGCCAGAATAGTAAATTTTAATTTTAAATATAATATATAAAAATATATATTAAAATTTAAATTTCAATGTGAATTTAAACCTTTAATTACCACTGACAGAGCAAGAACACCATCATCTCAGACAAACACCACCACTTTAAGTTCCAGCTCCCTTTCTAGCCTCATGCATTTCAAGGAAATCACTTATCTTCTAACCACAAGCAGCCAGAAAGAGCAGACAGTAAAACACAGACAAGACAGCTTGAGCACAGAGGGAGGTTGAGGGGAAGTCTCTTAGGTAACTGCCAAACTTCACTGTCATACAATGGGTCCCAGTAAAACAGTGGGCCTAAATAAGCACATTAGTTTCTCTTTAGTGTTCTAAGATAGGGAAGCTAAAAGCAGATTCAGGGTGGGTATGCCTGCAGCTGCAGGAAGATGTACGGGAACAGACACACAACTATCCCTCCCAGATAAGCACAACAAAGAGAAACAGAAGCAGTCCAAGTCTCTAATAAACTCTCCCACCCCAAATCCTTAAAACTCTTAGTCTGTAAGAGAGTGGGCTCTGACTTAACTCAGCCAGAAGCCCCTCTCAGGTTTTTTTTCTCTAAAATAAACCTGTCCTTGACTGTGGAGCCATCTTTTGTGTTTCTTTCCTCTTTCTTTAATTCTTACAACCAAAAAAATAGTTTTCCTCCATTATCTAGAAATTTCTCTTACAGGAAAATACAACCTACACTATCATGTAAGCATTTCAATTAACTTTTGTTTTACTTACTTAAACTGAGAGGTTATTATATAAAAGTATTAATTACAACTATTAATAATAATTTATCTTTTATGACAAAAATACATGAACATTCACTTGTTTGTGCCTTGTACCAACTTTTGAGATTGGTTTATCAGTTATCATTATTATCTAAAGATAATTTTAAAGATCATGGAACTGATACTCAGAAAAGCTAAATGTCTTGACAAATCTAGTAAATGTTAGAGCAGAAACTCAAACCCTGGCTTTCTGAATGAAAGTCGTAATTTCCCTCGACATATCTTATTCACTCACTCATGCATTCATTCATTTATCTAAAACATTTCTTAAGCCTCTATTACTTTCTAGACATCCTGTCAGGCATGAAGACACACAGGAGGGTAAAATTCAACCTTGGAATGCAATTTCTTTGAGGAACCAGACATTAAAAAAAAAACTGAACAAAATAGTACATTTTAAAAAGCTGCAAGACATATTTGTACCAACTGCTATAAGCTCATAAGTGAAAAGTAAAGGGCATAATTATGGCTGCAGAGGATCAAGGAGAATTCAAAGGAACTTTGAAAGTTCACCAACAAGATTTGAGGACAGACATTCTAGGAAGAGACAACAATATGACCATCATTTTAACAATTTTGATGTTTGGAGAAAATGAGTGTGACAGGCTGTGTCTACAGCAGAGGGGACCCAAGCCATCAGGGTAGCAGAGGCTGAGAGCAACATTGAGCTTGCCAGGGGCCTTGACAACGATGCTCATAAGAAGGAGAGTTAGGAGTTAAATCACCAAAAGTACATTTTAAAATAAGATCAGGAGTTTTCAATGGGGCAAGCAGAGACAGTGAGTTGAATTACAGTAATCCTGGTGAGAAATGATAGGAATTTGAGTTAAGCCACACTGGGAATGGGAAGTCAGGTTCTCATTTGAGCAATCAGCTTTGGGTAACTAAGCCAATGTAACGTGGAGCAAAGAAGTCAGATCCAATATAGGACCCACTGTATGATTTCATTTATACAAAGTACAGGATCAGGCAAAATGAATCTGTGTGTTAGAAGTCCAGCAAGTGCTTACCAGGGTAGTGGCTGGAGTGCAGCATGCACTTCTGGTGCTGGTGATGCTTTCTCTCTGAGTCTGCAGGCTATTTACCTGGCTATGATTGCTTTGTGAAATTCATCAGGGTGCACATCCAGAATATGTGTAATCTGGTGCATGTATGCTATGCTTTTGTTAAAAAGTTAAACAAGGAGGGAAAGAAGCTAGAGATGTTGCTAGAGTTACTAGTTGAGAAGGTACTCTAGGAAAGACAGGAAGACAAGGACGGAAGGAAGAACAGATCTGGAGTGGAAAATATTGCATTCGAAGGTCATGTGCTGAGTTCTCTCCAAGACGCTGCCAGTTACTAATGTGGTGATGCTCAGTAAGCATTCTTGAAGGCTAAGTCCTTGACATATTTGTTAAAAAAAATTTAAGGTTTCCTATTAAAAGAATATACACAAACTCAAATATAAGATTCAACTACTGCTATTTTTATGTCAAAGTTTTTGTTTTTGTTTCCAACTTTTCTAATTATTAATAACTGTTTCTGGAAAACCCAAATTCGTTAGTGTTGTGGGCAAACTCAGAAAGTAGTACAAACTTCCCAAACCGCCTCTTTCCAAACACCAAGTGTAATAGGGACCTGCCCTTTGCATAGACCCCTTCTTGCTTCCAAATGGCAGGAGGGACAGGTTTGCTCCACAAATCCCCTGTTCCAGCCCAATTCTGTGATTTAGGAAGGACTAGGTGCCCACTCCAAAATTCACTGAATTATTTTCTCATAGGACAACATGCTCACCATGCAAGGGTAAATGGTGACCTCAAGCTTTGGAGAAGCTCTCCAGCTTGTGCGTGCCCCCAGCCCCTTCTCGCCTTACCCCACTGCCCAGTGGTTGAGAATCCTGATTTCTGTCTAGGACCATGTACTCACCAGCTTCCTTAAGCAAAAGCAATCCTCTCTTTGCTTCCTCAAGGGGCAGCACAAAGGATGTTTTGGCTGTGTGGAAACAGAAGCCGCATTTGTAGTTGCACTGGCGAGTGAAGTGATAGTTGACGCTGGTTGGGGTGGTGGGCAGAGGAGGGTCCTCTTCCTCCTCTTTGGTCTCATCTGGCCCTCTCAGGACCAGGTGCTGCTTTGTCCTCTTGGTAGCTAGCAGCCAGAAGGTTGCCCTCAGCCAGCAGAACAGCGGGACCAGGCTCCTCCACAGAGAGCTCAGAGGTTGCCTGAACACACTCAAGAGCTTCCCAGCAAAAGCAGCAGGTGTGAGCACCCACATTGTGGCAGATGCCTGGAGCAGAGCAGTCCCTGTATGCCAGGGACTCTCTTTATATAGGGATGGAAATCAGCAGTCTCTGAGCAACCTGTCACTGGGGAGCAGGACACACCTTCTTTGACTAACACTCAGCTGAGTTAGAGTTTCGATTTTTCCACATGTGAAACTGAAAGTTGAAACAGGGCCAAGACTGAAGACTAGAGATCGGGGCGAGCATTTCTGGTTTCTCTGCTCACGGCTGCCTCAGTCCACTTGTATTATAACAATCTCTCTAGCTTGATGTAGTTACAGATGAGGATAGCAGTCTCTATCAATATCTAGCTCTTTGTCTGATAGAGATAGACAAGGTGCATTAATCAGCACGCTTTGTACTTGTTGCATTGCTTTCTCTTGACATAGCCAAGTAACAGTTTTTGCTCCATCATGGTGAAGGGGTTTCTTTTTAAAGCCAAATAATAAACAGACTGATTGGCTGGTGGAGGATGAGTACAGGATCATTCACCTCAAGACCCCTTTCTGATCACAGTAAAAAGGCATGGAACAAAATTGAATTTAGGTCTTATTCCATCAGCTATTCAGCCTAATTTATGCAAGGTGACAGTGTTAAAATTTAGATATTTACATCTTCCTATATTTTGATATCACTTTTTATAGATGTTTTTAGTTAGAGGAAATCCAATGTTTTTCTAAGATGCTTCCTAATTGGTGAGAATTACTGCGACACATCATTTATTTATCTTTACAGTTTTTTTAGAAAGCCTTGTTGACCTTTTTACTGAAATCTTCCTTTTAGCCCTCTTTCATCAGAACTGTGTGTAAGTGTGTGGTCTTGTGCTTTCGTGACACCTGTAGGAAGTTGGAAGAGTCCTAGTAGCTGAACTTCCAGAGCCACAAATCATGTAGCTGGGTGACTTTGAGTAAGCGACTTTATTTCTCTGGATTTCCATTTCTTCATCAGCAAAGCAACGTATCTCATGCGATTTTTGTGCAGAGTAAAACTGCTAATTTTTGTGAAGAATTCAGAATAGTGCCTGGCAAACTTTAAGTGTTCAGTTAGGGTTAGCTCCTGTTATTCTGATACTGTCATATTCTGAATAGAAACAGGAATGATTTATTTTACTTAAAAAAACATTAAACATGTTTAACTTAACATTTAACATCTGCAAAATTGTATGCTTAATGATTACCAAATATTCAACAGTAGATATGTCTCAGGTCCTTGAAATCTCATCCCAAAGTTTCTTAAACTCTCATGCCATGGTCTTGCACAATTGAAAACCACTTTTGGCTAGATCTCACTTCTTCATAAACATGTGATCATGAGAGGCATACAGGCACCTGTTAAATTTGAATCAAATTCTTTTGGGTTAACTTGGTTCCCCTTTCTGGCTGGAGCAACCTTTGAAGTCTCAAAGGTTAGGTCAGCACGATCCCAGTGGGGGTCTCTTGCAGGCATCTGTTAAAATAGGCTAGGAAAATCTTAAAGAGGCGCCAAATGCTTAGCCCAAACATAAGGAGGATCAAGACTTGTAGGGTGGCATGCAGAAGGAACCCTACTGCAGGGGAAGCCGGCTGGAAATATCTGGAGATCAGAAACTTAACCTAGAAGGTCCAGCCAGGAGGCTTTTTGAAGCTGTTTTTCAGAGATTTGGCTAGCCTTAAGATCTTAGATGTTTCAAATTCAACCTGCCTGGAAGTATTTACCCTGCAGAAAGTGGCAGCAACAGCACAAACATCACTCTGTGCAGGGAGGAGATAGTCTAAAGCAATGTGTTTGTCTAGGACCACACGAGAAAGGGAGTCTATGGACCTCTGTTGCACCCTGATGGCCTGGGTGGTAGAGCAGGCAATCCTGCGAACAGTTCAGGAATGGTTTCTGATCATTTATGAATTCCAAGCAGAATCTAGTTTAAATTGGGACCCGAGAAACCTTCCTAATCTAGCTCCTTCTAGGGTTAACCCTTCTAGATGAATTATATCCTTGAGAGTATCCACAACTATTATCTTCATAATCTGAGGGATTATCATGAGTGTTGGATTATAGCTGTTAGAGAACAGGGCAGGTAGTGTTGGGGATAACTGAATAGATGGGAATTTGGGTAAAAGGTATTTCCGTGGCCAAATCTCCTGGTGAGGATAACTCAAGCATTATTTCTCCTTTCTGGGAGAATAAAATATGGGCCTGGAATGTTTCTAAGAAGTCCCTGCCTAGGAAGTGTATGGAAGCCCAAAGGAAAAACAACTGCCCGTGAGGGGTACTAGTTGGAAAAGAATAGGTGAAGATTAGGAACCATCATAGGTTGGTTGGCTACCCCAACCATCTGGATGAATTCAGAACTCCAGGGAGGGTCCATGGAAAGCATGCTGGGGTTAAGGATGGACAGAGTAGCCCCAGTGTTGACCAGAGCTCTGATGAGTTTTCTCCAATCTTAATACCTAATTCCCCTAGTTGAATAATTCGAGTAGGGGAAATGTCCCGAGAGGCTCTATAGTTTTGCTTGAGGGAAGAGGGCTGGTAAACTTTATCAGGATTTAACTGTATCCAGATATTGTAGGAAATTAGGAGAACTCAGGATCCAGTCCAGTCTACAGGTAGAAAACCAGAACTTGAAAACAGTGCATAGGGCTTTAACCTAACAGTAGGTGCATGTTAGTTTTTCTTAAGAACATGACTTTTTCTCTCCACATTAATCATACAGGAACTTTCAGGTTTTAGAACCTCTAGAGGCTAGGAAGCCAAATCAAGGCAGGCTTTAGATTTTACTTAGGGTCTTAAGGTTCTTGGGCCTACCAGGAAGTGACAAGTTTTATGTATTCACTGTAAGGCTGGGAACTCTTGAAGCCAGGCATGTGATGACCCTTCTTAAATATGACTTTTCAATCAAAGCCTAGTAATATAATCAGTATTTCCAATAGTATCCTGCTTATAAAGGGAGAGCAGATTTTTACTGAACTTACAGAAATAAAATAAGAATGCTCACAAATAGTGTCTGAATTTTGGAGGACTCAAGTAGGGAGAAAGGCAAACGCTTCCACTTTTGTTCACAAAAGTATACTTCCCCAAATTATTGCAAACTATAACTAATGAAAGAAAAATTCCTTGAATCTGAAAAAAATATTTAAGTATAGAACCAACATTTTAAATAAAAGTCATAAAGTTATCCTTATCAATTACTTACTTTCGGTTAATTAATTTTGCTTTCCTTAATTAGTAATTTTGGGCTATAGCTGATTGCAAATGCTTCTAGAGAAGAATTTAAAACAATAATCGTGGATGAGAAAAATCCAGAACAGCTATGATCAAAACTCTGATGAGAGTTTACAAGGAAATTGTAAGAAATAATGTAGAAATAATTGCAAGAAAATTTAAAAGAAAATTTAGGTATTTTTGTGGCATACAATCATTAAACTAAATAATCATACTCAAGACTGATAACACATATTATGATATATTAGTCAATTCTTGCATTGCTGTAAAGAAATACCCAAGATTGGGTCATTTATAAGGAAAATAGGTTGAATTGGCTCATTCTTATGCAGGCTGTACAGGAAGCATCATGCTGGCATCTGCTTGGCTTCTGGGGAGGCCTCAGGAAACTTACAATCATGACAGAAGGAAAAGGGGGAGAAGATGTCTCGCATGTCCAGAGCAGGAGCAAGAGAGAAAGATGCTGGGGCAGGGGGAGGCACTACACACTTTTAAACGATCAGATCTCACAAGAACTCACTATCCTGGGGACAGTACCAAGTTGACGGTACTAGGCCATTCATGAGGACCTGCTCCCGTGATCCAATCACTTCCCACCAGGTTGCACCTCCAACATTGAGGTTTACAATTTCAACATGAGATTTGGTTGGGGACACAAATCTAAACCATATCATATAACATCTTGGAATTTTAAGATCTCGTGCAATTTGGAACACATATTAGTAACATATTTATATAAATATAACTTAAAGGGAGTTAAGCATCATTTCTTATTTGATATGCTTCCCATATGATTTACCAAATAAGCCTAATCATTTAGTATCTCTACAAGATCAAAAAGGCTTAATTTAGGGTTTTGATATTGAGGAAACCTGCCAAAGATGTCAAAAGGTTCAAAATACTTGATTAAGCAGAATCATATGTCACTCCTAAATAAGCAAAGTGATAATCAGAAGACTTCGAAAAGAATACAGATTTACACGGATGTGAAAACCCTAAACTTTTTAAAGTTCAGTTTCCCCAAGTAATCAAAAGCCTAATAAAAACAACATGAAGCAAAGGAATTATCTCAGCAAAACACAGACTCTTAGTTTACTAGGCCAGTTACCTAATAGGTAAAGGGGAAACAAACCTCCTTTAGTATGATTGCCTCTCCTTATGGAAAGCCCATTCGCATAACCTGAAAGTTAAACCTGATGTGAAGGGTATTTGAATTTAATCAGGCACAGAAAGAATGTATCCAGAATTCTAAGCATATGCTATTATAGAGAAATGTAAACAAGAAAACTAGTACGTTGAACATGGAAATCCTTGGTTCTTAGGAACAGCATAGGAAGCTTCCTGGTTACACGGAACAATTCAGACACATCAAGAAAAGCCAAGAGTGTAAAATCAAGTTACAATGAAGGAAAACTTTGGTTTTCTAGATCTTCAAAATAAACATTTTAGCATCAGGCCATGACAGCAGTGTTAGAACCAGAGAAAAAGTTACAGGAGATGACAAAAAGGTTGAAGGAGATGGTTATCATTGTGGCCATGCAAAAAGAATTTACCTTTTCAAGGACCAAGAGAAAGAGAGCTGCATTTACAACCTGAAAACAGGAAAATTATATAGATCTCAGGAGGAAATGTGCCAGAAACAGAAACTGTTTGTAGTTTAGAGGATTACTATTAAGGGAACAGATTTGCAAATTAAAAACTAAAACCTCTTGCAATTTTACTAAGAGCAAATCAGTATTTTAAGAAAATCTTGTTTTAATACCAGAGATCAAATTTTAAAGTTCTGTTTCAGTGTATTTTTAACATCAAAGTTTAATCCTGAGAAAGAGTCATATACGATTTCTTTTCAATTGTAGCCAACCTGAGTGCACAGAAAATTGCTTTTATAAACTTTCTTTTCATGCAGCTTATGATTTACTTAGACCTTTGATGACATGCTTAGACTTTCTTCTCTGTTCCATACTTCCTCTTTCTTAACCAGTCATTCTACTGTAAGACAAAAATGTATCACACAAGGTTCTTTCTCATTTCTCTTTTCTTTTCAACCTTCCTTATCAAAAACACATTCTACCCTCCTCATACACTTGCAAACAGAATGCCCTCTGCCATAAATAGCTTAATCACACACTTTAATCTCCATACTATTTCTTAGCAACCCTAATTTTCAGTGAAAATCTGCCATACTGACAATCCAAGAATACACGTTTTACAATTTCAAGAGACACAAGCTTTCTAACAGAACATCTTTTTAATATGAAAAAGGACATTTTTACTAACAGATCCAAAGAACTCTTGTTCTTCTGAATTAAGAAGCCAAAAGTATGTAAGCCTAAACTCATATTTAGCAATAATGTCTTAGTATTATCTTATTTCTAAATGATCTAGATATGCAATGAATATTAACCATTTAATTTAGCTCAGAAAAATTCTATAGCTATAGTTACTAAAAAGATTTGGAGAAGCCTTCCTAAGTAAACATATTACAAAACATAACCATTACCGAAAGTTCATTTAAAAACTTTTATCCCATCTGCATCCACCCCATCTATTCATTTCTAATAATTATGCCTGGAAAATTTCATGATACTTCAGGCAAATCTAGCATAATCTCAAGCTGTTTTCTATCAACCAACTTTATATTACTGAATGGCAGGCAAGTATAATAAAATTAAAAACCTTAATGTTAAATATATTCATATTTTTCTGATAACTCAAAGACATAGCCATTCTCATCAAACAAACAATATTAGACTAGTCTTATCCACCTAAAAATTACTAAGTGATATGAACTTGAAAAGCATTTTGACTTATTTGCTTAATTTATGAGTACCCATTTTTAGAAGCCAGTCTGGTAGACAATATACTAACAGACATGTATATGCACACACACACACAAAAAAATACAGGTAGGCACAAGTAATGATCTTTTAGCTTTTATTTTAAAACTTGAGCCATGAGTCGGGTAAAACCCCCTTGTTTAGAAGACAGTTAGATTCAACCAGTGTTTCTGTAAATAAAGTAAGTTGAAATGTATCTGTCCCACATAGCAAAATCTCTTACCAAATTTTAGAGAAAAGAGGGTGGCAAATTTACATCTCAAATACAGAAAGAATTTAAGCTTTCTCAACAAGGAGTCTGCGTGTGCTAGAGGAGGATTAAAATTAATGCCAAAGTAACATAAATCACAGGAATTCATCACAGGACAAGAAAACACACAGATGAGTCTAGAGAAATAGTTTAGAACCTTTTCTTAAAATAACTAGGTGAAAACCTGAAAGAGGAAGGAGGGAATGAAGGATAAAGCTGGTGAAGAAAGGTGCAGAAGACAGGTAGAGCAACAGGCAAGGCAGCTAGTGGAAGAATGGTTTCAATGTTGTTTCTACAGCTTTGGTGTTGGTCCTGCAAGAGCTAATCTTTCTATTTCACTAATGTGCTCACTCACTTTGTAGTTATTTTCCCGAAGAGAGGTGATGACTGCCTTGATTCCATTGAGGACTTTCAAAGTACCAACTGAAAAAGGCTTCCCATTGTCTCTGGGAGGTTTGGTATTTTCTTTTTTCCAGTTGTGTGTGTAGACTGGCAAGTTTTGGAATTTTAAAGGAGTCCCACTTTGGCCAGTAAAGTTTCAGATTATTCTGGGTAATTTTTGTCCAGAGACAGCCAATTACAACACCTCAAACCATAATTTTGGCTCATAAATCCAGCTGGAGTGCCAGAAGGCAGCTGACCAGATAGGAAGAACTGAAAGCATGGCCTACTCATTGCAGTGACCTGACAAACTTGCTCCTTTCAGTGCCCTTACTGTGAGCATCCCCGCAAAACCTTATAGACTGGCATAGACTGACTGAGAAGCCCTTCCTAAACCCTGGGAAGGGAAAGTCCTCTCCAGCGTCTGGATGGAGGGAACTGGCTGGAAAGGCTTCCTCCTAAACTTGGGGTCAAGAGGAAATTTCCCCTTTGCAGTCTAGATGGGGGGACCGGCTGAGAATGCTCCCTTACCCAAGCCCATGGCTAAAAGAAGTCTCTCTTTGAGGTTCCAATAGACGAGACCTATGGGGGAAAAATAGTCTCTGATACCTCATCCAAGGCATGGAAGGTATGAATTCAGGAAGACTTACCAGAGGACCTCTCGACCCTCATTACCCCCACCTCATGGTCCCAAAGTTGTAATCCTGTTTGTGTGTCTGTGTATTTACATGCATGAAATGAAATATCAAAATACTCTAAAATAACAGTGAGTACTGTTCCTTGAAATTATTTAAGACAACTGAGCTCAAGGACTTCTTGGAGGCACAAATGAGTTTGTTAAGGACTGTGCTGGGAGAAAAATCAGGATTCTTTTCTTATTCCACTTCTGACACTATACATGTGAACAAAAGTTCTCTGAAAAGGAATCTGGAAGAAAGAGATTTTATTCCAGTGAATAATTTGCACCAGCCTTCAGTGT
Organism: Pan troglodytes; assembly: GCF_028858775.2. NCBI lineage: Eukaryota > Metazoa > Chordata > Mammalia > Primates > Hominidae > Pan > Pan troglodytes. The sequence goes on from NC_072410.2 coordinate 115,994,495, forward strand.
GAAACAAAGGTATTTTCCAGAGAACAAAAGGAAGTCTAGGGTTTTACAGCAAAAATCCCACCTAGGGTCCCAATCAGGTATATTTATGCAAATGAAGGATTGAAACTCACTTAGTCCTGATTGGGTGACATGGCTGCATCCTGATTGTTTTATACAACTGAGCTCTGATGAATCAATAACATTGTGTTTTGATTGGTTGACCCAGGAGAGCTCTTCAAGCCCCAAAGTTAGAAAGGGTGGGCTTTCCAGGAAGTCACAGTACTCATGTGACCTCTAGTCAGCAAATGGCTACTTGGTTTTATTTTAAATTCAGACCTAGTTGGCCACTTGCGCTCCGTCTTGAAGGACTATTTCTGTTCCACATTTGTTCACATCACAGATTTGTAGGCGTGCTGTTCCTATCATTGTAGTTGTAATTTCCAGTTCCCTTATGACCAATGATATTAAGTATCTTTTCCTCTGTTAGCCATTTGAATATTTTTTGTGTGTGATATGCATGTTCCAATCCTTTGCCTATTAGGTTTCCTGCATTTTATCATTAATTTGTAGAAATTCATTGTATATTGTACACTTTGTTAGTGATTGTACACACATGTTGGTTGCAGACATCTTCTTTAACCTCTTTGGCTTTCCCTTTCACTCTTTCATGGGCCCAAAATTGTATTTGTGTTTATGTGTCTGTGTATTTACATGCATAAAATGGAATATCAACATCTCTGAAATAAGAGTGGGCTCTAATCTTGGAAATTTTTTTTTCTTTTCATGAGTGTATATGTGTGTGTGTGCATGTGTGGATGTCTCAAGACCACCTTTATGCTTGATAATTCACAAACAGGACTCATAAGACTCAGGAGCATGTTAGACTCCTATCTGGGCTTTATTCCTCTAAAAGGCTGTAGAGCAAGAACAATAGGAAAAAGGTGTAAGTCAAGCAGTCTGGAGAGGGTAGCCATAAGCTTTTGAGTCCTTCACCACCTGAGTTGCACAGGGTGTGCTCCCTCCAGCAGTGGACTACCAGGACGTGTTTGAAACCACTGGCCAGGAAAAGCCTGTTTGAGTCTCAGGGTCTGCCATTATATGAAGGGCTAGACACGCAGGCACATCCTGCCATGTGCCCGGCTATGGTAACCAAATCTCAGGACCCCGACAATGAATGAGGTGCACATCGTTAATCTTGACGTTTGTGCAAAATGATCGCAAGCTGGCATGTCATGGAGTATTGCTCCAGGTGTACATGACAGAATCACCAACCATGAATATAAAGAGCCTCTGGAGGGTCATCTTTCCAAAGTTTGGCCCAACAGCAATCATGGTTTGAGGCTCCTGTGGAGATATGCAAGGGGTGAGCAGCTGGACCTGTTATGGCAACTCTTCCCTCAAAGGTAGCTGTATCAACAGCATTTCTTTGTGAGAAAACCAACTCCAAGAGAGAGTAGAATACTCTTCAAATTGTAAGCCCACAAATGTGCTAGCATGAATTTTTATTTAAAAAAGAAACAGAAGGTTATGCGGGAGAGAGCTTATCTGTTCCTTGATAACTAAGTGATCTCTGAAACTTGCTCAGTGCTTTTTAGCCCTTTCATTAACTTCTAGCCTAGGATTTGGGTTACAGAGTCATAGACTCAACATTCTATCCTGGGCTCATTTTATTAATTCTTATTTTCTGAGCTCATCATTTATTTTATAATATTCACTTTTATGAATGTGGAATTGTTTGTAATATTCTCTTTTGGGTATCCTTTGGAACTTGGGGTTCTATCATCTCATTTATTCCTATTCTGATTTGCATTTTCTTTCTTTTTCCAATCGAATTAAACTACCTAGAAACATATCTGTTTAAACATGTTTTCAAAAACTAAGCTCTTTTTCAAAGTGTTATTTTTTCATTTTATTATTTATTAATTGCTATTTATATTTTTAATTCTTCCATTCTGTTTCTTTTTTTCTTAGGAGCAGAATGGCTAGAAAAGTTTCATTTTCTCTTGTTTAATACTGTAAGTGTTGAAGATTATGGCTTTTCCTATGATACAGCTGTGCTATTCATTCATTTAAAGACACCTCTTTGAAGTATCTTCCCAGCCTGCAGCTTCTCTCCTTTCCACCTGCAAGGATGGGTGGCTACAGGCATGTTTAGTCAATATAAACATCCAGCTGTGGCTCTCAGAGTCTCTGTCCTACAAATTTGAAGGGGCTTGAAAATCTAACAGAAATTTTTTATTTATGAATGAAGATATATCTTCAACATCTTCAACACTTATATAATATTGACTAAGCCCAAATACTGCAATGTTATTAACTTTACATCTCTTCGTAGGGCAAAGGTAGGTGAAAAATAGAGAGGAAAACTTAAATTAAAAAAGATAAGATGCTTCATTTAGCAAACTGTGTGTCAGGTTTTCTTTCAGTTGGAGGCTCAGAGAAAAGTTAGGAAGAAGCTGGTCTTCCTACTTACCCTCAAGGTGCTCAGTGGTGGGAAATAGACTGGCACGTGACTGTGGAGTGTCAAGGTCCGAGGATACAAATAGCCTTGGTGGGGGACACAGGAGAGGCTACTAACCCAGATATGTGGGGGGTTATAGGCTATATCATGTCCCCCAAAATTCATGTTCAGGCCTAGCCCCCAGTGCCTCACAGTATGACTGTATTTCAAAATAAGGCTTTCAATAGGTGATTACATTAAAATGAGAACATTATGGTGGGCCCTAACCCAATCTGACTGGTGTCCTTCCCAGAAGAGGAAATTTGGACCTTCAAGGAGACGCCAAGGATGCAAGCACAGAGGAAAGGTCCCGTGAGAACACAGAGAGAAGGAGGCGGTCTGCACGCTAGAAAGAGAGGCCTCAGAAAAAGCAAACCCTGCTGGCAACTTGATCTCCAGCTTCTCTGGCCACCTGAACTTTGAGAAAACAAATTTTCTATTGTTTAGGTGGCCCAGTCCGTGGTATTTTGTTATGGCAGCCAGGATAGACTAATACATCCAGAGAGGTGGATGGCATAGGGAAAAGGTCAAGCAGGCTTGAGGATGCAGTACTGTCTTAGAGAAGAAAAGGGAGTAACTAGAAGACTCTTACTTTCATATACTACATACACGTGAAACCACTGGCACATGCTAAATGTCCAAAAGTGAAATTCCTGAGAAAGAATAAAAACTATTCTATTCTCAAAGAGCTAAAAAATTTCAAACTCCTAATTCTTCTTTCTTCTTAGCCTATTAACCCACACTCCAACCACCTATCTATATTTCACGTTTGTTAAGACTTTTTTTTTCAGAATTAAATATAATCCCAAGTTTAAGTCCAATACTATTAAGACATAAAAAAAAAAAACTGCTTTCAGCTCATCTAATGTTTTCAATCTTCGTCTCAATTCTATTTTTTTGAGAGAGTTTCCCTGGAGAATATTATCTTTTTGTTTGTTTTTGGTTTGCTTGACATCATTTTTAAAAGGCATCAGTTAATGAGTAAACACAGAATAAAATATCCAAATAACTGCGCAAACACTGTTACACTGTTAGGCAGTTACACTGTTAGGCAGCAACAGTGCTGATGCTGGACTGTGGCAGGCAGAGGGTGCTATCCTGACACACTTCACCTTAGTGCAGGAAACTTCAATTTGGTGGAAGAAAGGCGATTTCGAGGTGCCAATCTGGGCGACACTTCCCAGTTGGAGAGTCAGCAAAAGGGAGAGGGCAATTCCAAGAAGAGGGAAAAGCTTGTGCACAGGTGAGTGTGTGCAAAGGTGAGTGTGTGCAAAGGTGAGTGTGTGCACAGGTGAGTGAGTGCACAGGTGAGATAAGATACAGGAGAGGGAAGAGCCAGAACTGCGCCCTGTTCCCGCAGGAAAGCAGCTCTGCAGGATTAGAGGGGCGGGGACGCGTGGTCAGAGCTAGGAGTTGAGGTCGGGGAGGGGGCCCATGGTCTGCAGGGCCTGGTCAGTCATCCAAGGGCAGTAGTGCGCCTGCAAGTGGGCGTTGAAGAGCCAGTTACACCGGGAAGGGACTTCTCTGTCCCTCTGTCCCTCGCGCGTGCACCCCCGCCCCCTTCCATGCACCCGGCATAAGCCGCAGAGGAGGAACACAAACCAGGGTCGGGGCCGCCAGCCACCCGCAGAACGCACACGGAGCTACCTTGGGGCCGACGGCGCGGGGCCTCATTCGGTGTCAGCCCCGGGAGCCGGCGCCTGGGGACCGCGCAGGCCCGCGGAGCCGCGCACCTGGGGCCCCGGGGCCGAGCGTCTGCTCCCGAGCGCCGGCCGTTTATCGCGCAAATCTCGCGGCGAGGAGGAGAGGCCGGAAGGGCGCCCCAGCCCCAGGGCTCCTGCCCCGCTGGGGCCTCCGGCTTTCGTTTCCCCGCAACGCTTCGCTTTCGTTTCCCGCTGGCGCCTGGCTCCCTCCGGGTTTCGTTTCCCGCCGGCGCCTGGCTCCCGCCAGGTTTCGTTTCCGAGGCGGGGCCGAGGGCGGCGTCGCTGAGGCGCCCATGGCCTTCGCCCGCCGGCTCCTGCGCGGGCCACTGTCGGGGCCGCTGCTCGGGCGGCGCGGGGTCTGCGCTGGGGCCATGGCTCCGCCGCGCCGCTTCGTCCTGGAGCTTCCCGACTGCACCCTGGCCCACTTCGCCCTAGGCGCCGACGCCCCCGGCGACGCAGACGCCCCGGACCCCCGCCTGGCGGCGCTGCTGGGGCCCCCGGAGCGCAGCTACTCGCTGTGCGTGCCCGTGACCCCGGACGCCGGCTGCGGGGCCCGGGTCCGGGCGGCGCGGCTGCACCAGCGCCTGCTGCACCAGCTGCGCCGCGGCCCCTTCCAGCGGTGCCAGCTGCTCAGGCTGCTCTGCTACTGCCCGGGCGGCCAGGCAGGCGGCGCACAGCAAGGCTTCCTGCTGCGCGACCCCCTGGATGACCCTGACACCCGGCAAGCGCTGCTCGAGCTGCTGGGCGCCTGCCAGGAGGCACCACGCCCGCACCTGGGCGAGTTCGAGGCCGACCCGCGCGGCCAGCTGTGGCAGCGCCTCTGGGAGGTGCAAGACGGCAGGCGGCTGCAGGTGGGCTGCGCACAGGTCGTGCCCGCCCAGGAGCCCCCGCTGCACCCGGTGGTGCCAGACTTGCCCAGTTCCGTGGTCTTCCCGGACCGGGAGGCCGCCCGGGCCGTTTTGGAGGAGGTAAGAGTTCTGTCCCTTTCCAGCTCCCAGCGTGGCATCTGAACCCTTCAGACCAGAGAACTGGACCAAGAGGCTGCTCTGTAAAGCCGTTTCTTGCCTGGGTGGTTTGTTTATTTCCGTTCACAAATCAGGTAGGGAAGGTGTCCTGTATGCCAGGCAACTCTTTTAAGATTCTTGTTTGCAAGGATCTTCCAACCTGACGTGGAACATAGACCTACACCAAGCCACGTGATGCTTGCTGTAAAAGCATCCCAACAGCAGTACAGAGGGAGTAAAGGGGCTGCCGGGAGTGAGGGAAAATAATGTCAGCTGGGAAGTAATTTTATTTGCTGATGATCACCATTCAAGGATCTTGGGGTGAAAAAGAAAATGCATGAGTTTAGGGGGTTTAAGAAATTTAGACTTAAATAGTGTTTACCTACCGACTGGCCATGAACCTTGTGCAGCTTACTCAACTACTCTAAGTTTTGCCCTTTGACATGTACAATTCCCATCTTGCGATGTTGTCCTGATTAAGGAAACATCTGACTCACAGCAGGTACCCACAGAAAGAGACTGAAAATTCTTTCTGATCGCAGGCTAGGCAGATGTCCTCCTGTGACACAGATGAGCCCTGAGGATGCCCCATGGATCTTGGGAATATTTTCCAAGCTTACGGGAAGCGTTGTGGAGCAGTTAAGAGTGCAAGATCAACCACGTGTATTTAAATTTAAACTCTGGCATTTATTAGCTGTGTCACTTTGAGCAAGTTTCTTCAACTCTCTGCCTCAGTTTCCTTAATTCATATGGTGGGAATAATAATAGCACCCCCCCACCCCAGTTCACAGAGATTGGCAACTGAATACTTGTAAAGCACTTAGAAGATTGCCATGCTCAGAGCAAGCACATAAGTAAGTGTCTGAGCCTCGCTCTGAGATGCTGTGAGCGTGCGGTGAGATAATGCACATTGAGGAACTGGGAATTCCCAGGGGGACGCTGCTCTGCCAGCTTCATGATTGCAGTGCTTGGCTGTTTATCTCGGCCCCCTGAATGGCTAGGAGAGGACATGCTGCAGATGAAGACTGCTCTCTCCAGCCCACTGTGCAGCTGATTTCCCATTCTTTTGACACACTGTTCCCAGCGGGCCTGTAGTTCCATGGTTGCGGTGTCACAGGACATTGTGATGATGTGCCTTGCCTGGCCTTTCTCAAAGCTGCTCAGTGAAGGCTGCAGGCCACCAAGCGATCCAGACAGGGACAGCTGTTTCGAGCCTCAGCTACTCAATATAAAATAAAACACTCCAGTCCATCCTAGCATCGAAATACTCTGAATTCCCATGGCCTGGCACAGTGCTCAGCATAACTTAGGCCTTATTAGCATGCGGCAATATTGTGCTCAGCAATTTAGGTGTGATTTCTGCAAAAGCCCCCTGGCTTCATTGCTGATGGATAGACGTTGTTTTACAGTGTACCTCCTTTATTCCTGAAGCCCGGGCGGTGCTTGACCTGGTCGACCAGTGCCCAAAACAGATCGAGAAAGGAAAGTTCCAGGTTGTTGCCATCGAAGGACTGGATGCCACGGGTAAGATAATATTACCTTTTAGTTATAGGCAATGACACTAACTGATTAGTTGCAGAAACAGAAATACTTCCTGCAAAACCAAACTTTATATGGAGCCTTATGTGTGCCCCTACTGTGTGGCAGGCCCTGTGCTAGGCAGGCCCTGGGATGCAGAGATGCATAAGACCTTCAATATGAAGCAGCATGATGTGTGGGTGCGGATCCTCAGTGCTCTGGCGGAACACAGGAAGGGCACTGAATCTGGCCTCTGTGGGGCTTTGTCGGGTGGAGTGCATGGTCAAGGGTGATACCTGGATTGTGTTTTAAGTACAGATAGGAGTTGGTCAGGTGACGAAAGCAGGTAACATCCTCCAGACAGAAGAAATAGCCTGGGCAAAGGTGCAGGGGCTTGAACCAGGGTGGTGTGTCCAGGAACCATAGGCAATTCAGAGATTCTTCTGGAGCAAAATGTGGAAGAACTAGGAAATGGAAGAAAAAAAAGCCTTCTGAGCTGTCAAACTGAGGTCAAAATACAATGTGTGCTCACATGAGACCAAAGTACAAAAGGGGCAGACGTGCTGCTCCTGTGGCCCAGGACACACTGAGGAGAGGGTTGATGTTGGAGAACTAGCATCCGAGTGGTTCAGGGTAGGAGTTTCTCCTCCTGTGTAAACTTGAGGGGTACAGACTTTTCATAATATAAAAGGCAATTTCCATATAGAGGCACTTGTGAACCCAGCTAGGGAGATGTGGCACAGGTGGTGGCCCGTGTTGACCATCCTGGCTCCATGTGAAGGAGCGGGCCATGTCCTGGCCTTCAGGGAGACCAGCTGTCTTCACTCAAATGTACTGGCCGTGCCCAGGACCCATCACAGTTTCTTTCAGCTGCAGAGGGAATTGTAACACCATCAATCCTTCAGCTGATGTGTTTTGTTGATCATTTATTTTGTACCCACAGCTAATTTAGACTTGGTGGGATTACAGGAGACATAAAAATTCAGCCTCAACACAAGCATCCACACATACAAATGTTACAAGGAGTTAGCATAGAGTGGCAGAAAGAACATAGGCTAGTGGTTCCGTCTGCCCTGCATTTGCGTCCTGCACCAAGGCCTGTCAGGAGGGTGAGTTTGGGTAAATTTATTAACTTCTCCAGTGCTCAGTTTCTTCTTCTGTCAGATGATTAAATAATAACTGTTTTGCAGGGTCCCTGGGAGAATTAGGAGTATAACGTGCTGAGTACTTGGCTCCTAGCAGACACTGAGAAATGGTAGCTACTGTTAGGGTCCGTCCTGACAACCTAAGAAAAAAAGAATATAGATAGTTGGCAATAAAATGTTAAGTGTGTGATAGAGAAACTTAAAAATAAATCGAAACAGTAGGAGCTCAGAGAAACTAGTGCACAGTGTGCTGGAGTAGATCTCATCACCACCTGTCCTGAGCTCCAGGCAGCAGCTGAGAATTGTGAGATGGGCTCTGGGAAGGGGCTAATCTGTCACCCGAGGCTGTGCAAGGGGGAGTCAGAAAGTCAATGAGGCCTAAGCAGTGCCTTTGAGGAGAAAGCTGAAGCCTAAAGCAGATACAAAAGCTCTAAAGGCCAAGGCCAAGCCCAAAGGGGCAAGCACAGGAGTGAGTGGTAGAACCAGGGCTGGAAATTGGAAAGGGATTGCACAGAAGTGGAAGCAGGGTATGAAGAAGGTACAAAGAGAGGAGGGGCGAGAAGAGTTGCTGTGGATGCCAGGTGTGGGTTCATCAACTATAGACAATAAGAGGAGAGAAAGTCTTCTGGGTGGGGGACATGGTAAGAGGGTGAGCAGTAGCTGGGCTGCCAGGAATAAAAGTCACACGTAAAAGGGGCTCTTGTGTCTAGACTCCCAATATCAGATTTGATCACTAACCAGAATTTTTCCTCCGGGTTTCCTAATACCACACAGAGAAATCCTAACTTCCTATGGGTCTACAGCTTTTTATAAAGAATCCTGTTATTTAGTCTACTCATTTCATTTGCAGTTTGAGAGAATGTCTGTGCTCTTTCTACATCAATATTAACTTTTTGGCTGTGGTTAAGATGTATATATTTTGTGTATGACCTGCAGGTAAAACCACGGTGACCCAGTCAGTGGCAGATTCACTTAAGGCTGTCCTCTTAAAGTCACCACCCTCTTGCATTGGCCAGTGGAGGAAGATCTTTGATGATGAACCAACTATCATTAGAAGAGCTTTTTACTCTTTGGGCAATTATATTGTGGCCTCCGAAATAGCTAAAGAATCTGCCAAATCTCCTGTGATTGTAGACAGGTAGGTATAAAGATGCCTTGAATTAGGCATTTTCTCCCTAATATATAAGTGTGTGTGTGTGTGTGTGTGTGTGTGTGTGTGTATACGTACATGTATATGCCAGGAAAAAAATTGTGTTTAAGTCAAACTGTATTATGATAATAATAGGAATTCTCCTTATGAATTGTTAATTACCTATACCAGGCACGGCATTTGCTAGAGAATTACATATATAATACTAGTATCTGGAACTATAACTTGGGTAGGTGAATGTTATATGTTATTCCCAGTTTACTGATGAGAACTATAGATCTCAGAAAGGTAAAATAACTTGCCAAGGTAAGCTGGAAATAGCATACCGGGGACATTAATGAGTCTATACTTTCAGTCATTTATTTGTTCATTGGCTTATTCAACAAATACTTACTGGACACCTCCTGTGTGCCAAAGACTAGTCTCAATTCAGAGGATTCAATGATAAACCAGTGTATTAGTCCATTTTCATGCTGCTGATAAAGACATACCCGAGATTCGGCAATTTACAAAAGAAAGCAGTTTAATGGACTTACAGTTCCATGGGGCTGGGGAGGCCTCACAATCATGGTGGAAGGTACAAAGCATGTCTCACATGGCGGCAGACAAGAGTAGAGAGCATGTGCAGGGAAACTCCCCTTTTTAAAATCATCAGACCTTGTGAGACTTATTCACAATCATGAGAACAGCATGGTAAAGACCTGTCCCCATGATGCAATTACTTCCCACTGGGTCCTTCCCACAACACATGGGAATTCAAGATGAGATTTGGGTGGGGACACAGCCAAACCATATAACTCCACTCCTGGCCTCTCCCAAATCTCATGTCCTCACATTTCAAAACCAATCATGCCTTACCAACAGTCCCACAACTCTTAACTCATTTCAGCATTAACTCAAAAGTCCACAGCCAAAGTCTCATCTGAGACAAGGTAAGTCTCTTCCACCTATGAGCCTGTAAAATCAAAAGCAAGTTAGTTATTTCCTAGATACAATGAGGCTACAGGCATTGGGTAAATACAGCCATTACAAATGAGAGAAATTGACCAAAACAAAGGGGCTACAGGCTCCATGCAAGTCTGAAATACAGCTGGGCAGTCAAATCTTAAAGCTCCAAAATTATCTCCTTTGACTGTATTTCTCATGTCCAGATCATGCTGATGCAAGAGGTGGGTCCTCATGGTCTTGGACAGCTCCATCCCTGTGACTTTGCAGGGTATAGCCCCCCTCCTTGCTGCTTTCACAGGCTGGTGTTGTCTGCAGCTTTTCCAGGTGCATGGTGCAAGCTGTCAGTGGATCTACCATTCTGGGGTCTAGTGGACAGTGGCTCTCTTCAAACAGCTCTGCTAGGTAGTGCCCCAGTAGGGACTCTGTGTTGGGGCTCCAACCCCACATTTCCCTTCCACACTGCCCTAGCAGAGGTTCTCCATGAGAGCCCCACTCCTGTAGCAAACTTCTGCCTGGACATCCAGGCATTTCCATACATCCTCTGAAATCTAGGCGGAGGTTCCCAAACCTCCATTCTTGACTTCTGTGTACCTGTAGGCTCAACACCACATGGAAGCTGCCAAGGCTTGGGGCTTTCCCCCTCTGAATCAAGAGCCTGAGCTGTACCTTGGCCTCTTTTACTCAAGGCTAGAGTGGCTGGGACACAGGGCACCAAGTCTCTAGGCTGCACAGAGCAGAGGGAACCTGGGTCCACAAAACCATTTTTTTCCTCCTAAACCTCTGGGTCTGTGATGGGAGGGGCAGCAGCAGAGGTCTCTGACATGCCCTCGAGACATTTTCCCCATTGTCTTGGTGATTAACATTTGGCTTCTCATTGCTTATGCAAACTTCTGCAGCCAGCTTGAATTTCTCCTCAGAAAATGGGATTTTCTTTTCTGTCACATTGTCAGGCTGCAAATCTTCCAAATTTTTATGCTCTGTTTCCATTTTAAAACCGAATACCTTTAACAGCATCCAAATCACCTCTTGAATGCTTTGCTGCTTAGAAATTTCTTCCACCAGTTACCCTAAATTATTCTCTCAAGTTCAAAGTTCCACAAATCTCTAGGGCAAGGGCTAAATGCCTCCAGTCTCTTTGCTAAAGCATAACAAGAGTTACCTTTGCTCCAGTTCTCAACAAGTTCCTCATTTCCATCTGAGACCACCTCAGCCTGGATTTCATTGTCCATATCATTATCAGCATTTTGGTCAAAGCCATTGAACAAATCTCTAGGGAGTTCAACCTTTCCCACATTTTCCTGTCTTCTTCTAAGCCCTCCAGACTGCTTCAACCTCTGTCTATTACCCAGTTCCAAAGTTGCTTCCACATTTTTGGGTATCTTTTCATCAGCACCCCACTTCTGGTACCAATTTACTGTATTGGTTCATTTTCACACTGCTGATAAAGACGTACACGAGACTGGGCAATTTACAAAAGAAAGAGGTTTAATGGATTTACAGTTCCATGTCGCTGAGGAGGTCTCACAGTCATGGTGGAAGTTACGGCACATCTCACATGGCAGCAGACAAGAGTAGAGAGCTTGTGTAGGGAAACTCCCCTTTTTAAAACCATCAGATCTTGTGAGACTTAGTCACTATCATGAGAACAGCATGGGAAAGACCTGCCCCTGTGATTCAATTACCTCCCACTGGGTCCCTCCAACAACATGTGGGAATTCAAGATGAGATTTGAGTGGGATCACAGCCAAACCATATCAATGAGATAGATAAGTCCCCATTTTCATGGAGCAAACTTAACATTATAGGAGAAGAAAAGTATCAGGTGAACAAATACATAAAATAATACATAAGATGAGGTAAGATAATATCAAAGCATGATAAATGCAGGGAAGAGGAAAAATCAAAGTAATGTGCTAAAAAATGGCTAACCCTCCACTAGATATGGTTTAGGAAGGCCTGTCTGAGAAAGCACCATTAGTCAGAGCCCTGATTTTAAAAAAAAAAAGGCAAATGTGTAAATTCCCGGGTTAACAGAAAGCACTGTGGAGAAAGAAATCTGCAAGAATGAAGCTAAGACTGAAATAAGCTAACATATCTGACAACTAGAAAATGTTATATGTTCTGAGAACATAGTAGATGAGGAGGTGCTTTGTGGATGAATGGGAAGAGGAAGGTTGGGGCAGGTCTGTAGGGCTTGTAGGCCATTCATAGAATGGATTTTATTCTGAGTGCACTGGGGAGCCATTGGAATGTTTCTGATAAAGGAGAGACATAAACTGATTTATACTTTAAAAATTCACCTGTAAGAAATAGCTTCACTTTGGGAGGCTGAGGTGGGCGGATCATGAGGTCAGGAGATCGAGACCATCCTGGCTAACACGGTGAAACCCCGTCTCTACTAAAAATACAAAAAATTAGCCGGGCGAGGTGGTGGGCACTTGTAGTCCCAGCTACTTGGGAGGCTGAGGCAGGAGAATGGCATGAACCCCAGGGAGTGGAGCCTGCAGTGAGCCGAGATCATGCCACTGCACTCCAGCCTGGGCGACAGCGAGATTTCGTCTCAAAAAAAAAAAAAAAGAAAAGAAAAGAAATAGCTTTAGGTCAGGTGCAGTGGCTCACACCTGTAATCCAAGCACTTTGGAAGGCTGAGGTGGGAAGAGTGCTTGAGCCCAAGAGTTCAAGACCAGCCTTGATAACATAGTGAGACCTTGTCTCTACAAAAAATATTTAAAAAAATAGCTGGGTATGGTGGCACCCACTTGTAGTCCCAGCTACTTAGGAGACTCAGGAAGGAGAATCCCTTAAGCCCAGGAGGTCAAGGCTGCAATGACAAAGCAAGAGGATGACACAGCAAGAGGGGCCTTGTCTCAAAAAAAAAAAAATCCCAAAAACAATAAAACAAAAAACAAAAAAGAAGAAAAAATAGCTTTAAAAATACTATAAGAAAGAGGAAAGGATATGACAAGCAGGTCATACTGAACTTACATCACAATGACAAATGGATGAGAAGATTATAGTCACCATGAGATTCCATTTTACTCCCATCTGGATTTCATTTTACTCCCCTCCAGTTGGTGAAACTACTATAACTAAAGGTTTCTTCATATGATATGGATCAATAGAAACTCTCATATGATGCTAGTCAGAACATATCATATGATAGTAGCATAATCACTTAGAGAGCAGTTTGAGAAGATGTAGCAAAGTGGAAGATTGCTCCTGCCTACTGAAGAAACACTCACAAAAGTTTCTTTCAGCTTCCTTCATACTGTTGCAAAATTTGAAAAACCTAAAGCCCATCAACAGGAGAAAGCATAAATAAATACCAGCATATGTATAAGGTGGAAAACCATACAGCAGCAGTGTAAATATGTTGTGCAATGCATGAGGGCGCACACATTACAAAACCATAATGTTGAATGAAAATGTCAAGTTGCCGAAAGATGTTTATTCAGTAGAATACATGCAGTTATCCATACTGCAAAGAGTAGAGAGATGAAAGGATGTTGAACAGCAGATTTAAGAAAGTTGTTCTCTGGGAAGTAGAGATAAATGTGGTTGATAAGGAGATCAGAAGGACTTTGATTGTGATTGGATTATTTCTTAACATTTCTTGAATGTTCATTTTCTCCAAAGATTTACTTATTTTTGTAAACATAAGCAATTGCATTTAAGTATGGCATAGTTGGTAAAGAACATTAATCATAAATATAAATCTCAAGGAATTTCAAGAAGTGAACACAGTCAAGTCACCTGTACCCAGATCAAGAATGAGAGCCTGGCACAGCCCCTACACCCCTGTTCTGCCCCTACCCAGTCACTGCCCATTTCCTCCCCAGGGGCAGCAACTGTCCCAACTGCCATAGCCATATATTAGTTCTGCCTGTTCTTAAACTGCCTACAAATGCAACTATTTGTTAGGTATGGAGTTTTATTTGCACCCGACTTCTTTCATACCACATGTGTTTTGAAGATTTGCCTGTGTTGTTGTGAACTAAATTTTATGCATTTTTGGTGCACATATGGATGCAGTTCTGTTACATAGGTTCCCAGGAGCAGAACTGCAGGGGCATGGGGTCTATGGCTGTTCAGGTTTGGTAGATGTTGCAAAAAGTATTCTAAAGAGGTTGAAAGAATGTTGAGTCTCCTCCCCTCCCCACAGCAGTATTTGCCAATTCCCTGTGACTAACAGCCCTGTTGACATTTAGTATTACCAGGCTTTAATTTTGACTCCTCTAGTTTTTCCACTTGTTCCTGGTGGGTAAGCTGGTCACTGAAAAGCTGATTTGTCCTATCTGGACACAGAACTACTACTCCTTTCTTGAAAGTATATCTTTTTCTGTACACTTTTCTGTATGTCTGAAATATTCCATCAAGAGACCACCCTGACTGTATGTGGAGAATAAAGTGCGTGGTGGGGGAGGGGCAAGAAAGGAAAAAGAATCAGCTAGAAGGCTGTGGCTGCAGTCTAGGCTGTGATGGCCCTTGAGTCGTTTTAACCCTGGGATGACAATGGGGATGGCAATGGGGATAACATAATAATAATTTCAAGGTTGGCAAGTTACGTGGAATCTTAGGATGAAGTGAGAAGGATACGAAATCTTGTTCCTTTTTGGGAAGGTTTTGCCTGGAAAATGTTTTTGCCCTATTGTTAACATGCCTGATGTTATCATATGTGATATCTGTATTAGTTCTTTCTCACACTGCTATAAAGATGTACCTGATACTGGGTAATCTATAAAGAAAAGAGGTTTAGTTGACTGACAATTCCGCATGGCTATATGGGAGGCATGGCTGGGGAGGCCTCAGGAAACTTGCAATCATGGTGGAAATTGAAGAGCAAACAATGGCAACAGGAGAGAGAGAGAGAGAGGCAGGGGCAGGGGCAGGGGCAGAGGCAGAGGAGAGAGAGCAGGGGGAAGTGCTACACATTTTAAACACCCAGATCTCATCACAACTCACCATCACGAGAACAGCAAGGGGGGTGTCTGCCCCCATGATCCCATCAACTCCCACAGGGCCTCATCTCCAACAATGGGAATTATTAGGTTGGTGCAAAAGTCATTGTGGTTTTTGATATTATTCTTAATGGCGAAAACCGCAATGACTTTTGCACCAACCTAATACACTTTGGCATGAGATTTTGGTGGGGACAAAGAACCAAACCATATTGACATCTTTTTTGATACAGTCCCCTTTATTTCAAAGAGAAAGACTAAGGTTTTCCTAGTAGGGTATGACTTTCGAGGTCCATTATATCCTAGGATGCCTGCGGATCCTGAAGCAGCACTGGCCACTGTGTGCACAGGGATTTCTGCGCTCTGTCCCCCAGTTTTCTGATCTGTTAAGTGGGGATACTCATGCCCCCTTCCCTGCCTACTGTCAAGAGTTGTGATGAAGATTCAGTGAGTGGATGTGTGTGGAAGTACCCTGAAAATAGGAAATTGCTATTAAAATATAAAGCATTATTATATGAGCAGTGTATAATGTGTTGGCAAATTGCTTTTGATTTGAACTAATGTGGCTTCCCTGATAGCAGGAGTGGAGAATACTAAATAGTGGGAAGCGTCTGAAATTGATGGGCTAAGGGTGTGATTATTTAAAACAAGCAGCCGTATTTTCAATGGGAGAACTCTATAGGAAACAGGTCCTTAATTCTTCCCTTGATTTGTCTTCTTTGTGTGTGTGAATTGCCTGCAATTTAGTTCTTTAAAGAAATGCTGTATCACCTTGTCAGATGAAAAGAAAAGAGCAGTTATTTGTTGTCTTTGTGGATTTTATTCATGTTTAAAGATTTTAATAAAATCCATTTTAGACAGTACTATTATCTAGCTGAAAAATATGAGAGACAGTAATTTTTAACGGGGACTGTGGTTAAGGTTGGAGTCTTAATCACCCCGTTACCTTTAAAAATCTATTCTTGCTGGTGATTTTTCTACAATAAAGAAGACTTTAAAAATAAGATAATATCAGACTCTATATTCATAGGTAGGTATTTAATTCAGTGAATCTGGAGCATGTGCTGACCATGGTGTAAATTATAGTTTAAGTACCAGAAAAAGAAAACTGAGACCTAATTGGCTTTTTTTGAGCTTGAGGGACAAAATTCATCTGGCAGAGAGAGTGAAAGTACAAGTTTGTGAGTAACAGGAGTTGGGTAAGTAACACATAGGAAGGTGTCCAGGCAGAATTCACAGGAGCTGGCAGTGGCCTGAAGCTCTCAGAGCACACTTTTGGAGGTGAACAAGGGCTTTGAAGGATGGATGGTGTTGAGATGATCAACTCCCAAGTGAATTTTTCTTTTTTTTTTTTTTAGGTGAAGTCTCGCTCTGTTGCCCAGGCTGGAGTGCAGTGGCGTGATCTCGGCTCACTGCAAGCTCTGCCTTCTGGGTTCATGCCATTCTCCTGCCTCAGCCTCACAAGTAGCTGGGATTACAGGTGCCCGCCACCACGCCCGGCTAATTTTTTGTATATTTAGTAAAGACGGGGTTTCACCATGTTAGCCAGGATGTTCTCGATCTCCTGACCTCATGATCCGCCCACCTCGGCCTCCCAACCAAGTGAATTTTTTACTTGTGTCCTTTTCAGTGCTGTCCTGTGTTCTGTTATCATAATTTGCAATGATCCGGCTTTAGTTATAACCAGTGTCTGATAAGAATTAGATATTTATCTTATAGTAACAGTGTGATACAGTTTTTTTTTAAGCACTTGTCTGTATTTGTAACAACTATGGAAGGAAAACAAACCTTGCATGATCTCTGTTTTCCAGATGAGGAGATGGAGGCTATATTAGCTTAGATGACTTTTACCTACATGTACAAAACAGGTGGGGCGGGGGACACAGGCAGAATGATGTACAGTTCAGGTAACACAGGGAATTTATTATGTGGATACCACTGTGTACTTTTCACTGTGGAGAGGAGTTCAATTCTAAAATGGTCAAAATTTTAGGATTTTAAAGAATTGGGCCAGGCATGGTACCTCACGCCTGTAATTCCAGCACTTTGAGAGGCCAAGGCGGGTGGATCACCTGAGGTCAGGAGTTTGAGACCAGCCTGGCCAACATGATGAAACCCCATCTCTATTAAAAATACAAAAATTAGCCGGGCGTGGTGGTGCATGCCTGTAATCCCAGCTACTTGGGAGGGTAGGGCAGGAGAAATGCTTGAACCTGGGAAGCAAAGGTTGCAGTGAGCTGAGATCGTGCCACTGCACTCCAGCCTGGGCAACAGAGTGAGACGCCACCTCAAAACAAAAACAAAAACAAAGAATTGAAGGTGGTAATTTGAAAGTACAAATGAGGAGGGGCCCCTGGGTATCTCTACGTTGGAATGTTTATATCATAAATATTTATTGTGAGTGATGGTCCTTTTATATTGGATCTGAATTGTCCATTTAGTCCTTTAAAATTGGAAGATGGCATGAACAGGGCAAGAGTATAATAAACTATGCTGATAAATGAAATCGTTCTAATTCATTTATTCATTTATACACCCAAATAACATTCATTCATTGCATATCTATTATGTGCCAGACATGCATTACTAAAAAAGATTTCCCACTCAAGAAATTACCTAATGGAGGAGACAATAGATATTACACTTATAACAAGTAGTTCTGATTTGCAATGAGGAGTTTTTCAGTAGAGTCACGTAGAAAGGGTTTTGAGAGCACAGAGGAGAAAACAGTCAATTCTGTTTGGGGGCTTCCTAGGAGTCTGAAGGGAGAGGAGAGTTTTGCTGGCTGAGAACCTCACTCTCACCAGAGGAAAAGGTAAGCAGGTGCAGACTAGGAGGGATGTTCTGTGTCTTACCAGAAGACCAAGCATTTCCTGTAGGTTGTAGGAAGCCACTAGGCATTTTTAAATAGAGACTGATTTGACTTTTGTGTATGGTAATAACTTTGTTTTCCTCCCCCAAAATCACTTTTTAAAACAGCCAGCAGAAGGAGCGACTGACTTGCTTAGGGAGGACTTTCATGGAGCTGGGCAGGGCGTATTTGTCTCCCTGTCTCATACTGAGGCACCATCAGCAGACTGCATAGTTGGGAGAAACAAAGAGGCTTCTACCTCAGGGGTCCCAGAACGTGAATTTCATTGGCAAGTTCAAGTGAAAACAGTGTAGGAACTGACATGGCCTTTCCAGGATTTTAGTCTGCCAAGACACAGCCCTTAAATACAAACGAACTGCCAAACAGGTTCATTGTCCCCTGTCACCCTCCGTTCTTTCATAGAGGAACGCGGACAGCAGGACCAAAAAGATGTGATGACAGAGGGGAGGCCACACTAAATGGTAGTTTGAGATGGGTCAATGGAGCTGTGTGAAGAACACACTGCATTATTACTGTTGTCAATTTTATTTTTTAAACAATATTATATAACTTTTTTTAGTTTATAAAATTTAATTTTATTTAACTTATGCAATACTAGAAAAACTTCTGTAGAGCCAACCCTGGTTTCATCATTCCCGGCTGCTGATTTTCAGATGCTACTTTGACTTCTTCTGCAGACAGAGAACTCACTACCCCATTCCTTCTCAGGTACTGGCACAGCACGGCCACCTATGCCATAGCCACTGAGGTGAGTGGGGGTCTCCAGCACCTGCCCCCAGCCCATCACCCTGTATACCAGTGGCCAGAGGACCTGCTCAAACCTGACCTCATCCTGCTGCTCACCGTGAGTCCTGAGGAGAGGTTGCAGAGGCTGCAGGGCCGGGGCATGGAGAAGACCAGGGAAGAAGCAGAACTTGAGGCCAACAGTGTGTTTCGTCAAAAGTAGGTGTCCCAATGCAATGCAATGTGAGCGGCAGGCATTCCTGAAGGGAGATGAACCACTGGCACTGGCTTTAGGATTGTGAGGAAGTGATATTGTTTCCAGTTTTCAAACACAAGAGACAACATCCTCTAAGTTCCTTCAGCCCCTTCCAATGGGCTTGTCACCACAGGGCTGCAGCATTGTTATCTTAAAGCAAAGGTCATCGGACTAGGGGTCAGACCCTGCCACTGATCCTGGCTGTGCTAGGAGCAGCTGCACCTGGGTAAGACAGTCAGTGTCTCTGTGCCTCAGTTTCCCCAGTCATAGTATAATCACACAGAGCACTAGATAACGAGCTCATAGTAACATCTACCTATTAGATGCTTCCCGTGTGTCAGGCATTTTACTGATGTTATGTCATCCTTGTGAGGAAAACATTAGCCGTATTTTACAGTTTACAACTTTAAGGCTCAAAGGATTAAGTGATTTGTCTAAATGTACATAACTCTTCAGTAGTAAAACCGGGATTAAAATCTTTCTGATTTTGCAGCCAGTGTTTTTGTTTTAATTAGAAGGTTATAAACACGACGGCAGAAGAGAGTCTGGCCAGGCCTCCTGCCTCATGACTGAGTATGAATCAGTTCTACACCACTGCCTTTAAAAACTGAAGCAGAAATATTTTCTCTAACTAAACAGTGATAGCCCTGTTATCATAACATAGTAACGTTATAAATAATGGTAGCTGCTGTGGGTAAAGATATTATGTTAAGCAATTTACTTGTATTAATTCCATTAAACTTCAGTGAACATTTGCAAGGAAGGTACGGTTTCAGTCTTCATTTTGCAGAACAGGAAACTGAGACACAGAGAGAAGAGATTTGACCAATTCACTTGGCTAGGAAGTGGTCAGGCAGAGTTGTGAGTGCAGACGATCCACCTCGACACCCCTATTTTAACCACAGTGCTATAAGGATTCCATAAAGAAACAGGCACTAGTCACTGTATACACATGAAGGCTACCTAGCATGGAAAGGATATGTAGATTTCTGGCAAAATATTAGAAGAGTCCCATGCATATATTAAGGACTGTGGCTTGTATGAAAATTATTCAGGGCACAGACTTGGGGGAAATTTGCCACTGAACAAATTACCTAAATTCTTTGAGCTTCAGTTGCCTTCTCTGCAAAACAGCGATGACAATAGTCTTCCCTCCTAAGGTTACTTTGAGAATTAAATGAGAAAAATCATGCAAAATGCTAATGCTTGGCAGAAAACAGGTATTCAACAAGCGCTAGCTATTAAACATTATTATTCATTTATTATTTGTTAAACAAAATGCATGAACGTCTTCTGTGGGCAAAGCTAGTTACAGTGAGATAAATGACATGGGAAGCTTGCTTCAAGCTATTTATGCTATGGTAGGAAAAGAACATTAATGCAAATAGCTGTGTGAAAAAGTAGACCAACTCTTTGTGTTTTGTCTGTCCCCAGGGTAGAAATGTCCTACCAGCGGATGGAGAATCCTGGCTGCCATGTGGTTGATGCCAGTCCCTCCAGAGAAAAGGTCCTGCAGACGGTATTAAGCCTAATCCAGAATAGTTTTAGTGAACCGTAGTTACTCTGGCCAGGTGCCACGTCTAACTAGATTAGATGTTGTTTGAAACATCTACATCCACCATTTGTTATGCAGTGTTCCCAAATTTCTGTTCTTACAAGCATGTTGTGTGGCAGAAAACTGGAGACCAGGCATCTTAATTTTACTTCAGCCATCGTACCCTCTTCTGACTGATGGACCCGTCATCACAAAGGTCCCTCTCATCATGTTCCAGTGAGAGGCCAGCGATTGCTTTCTTCCTGGCATAGTAAACATTTTCTTGGAACATATGTTTCACTTAATCACTACCAAATATCTGGAAGACCTGTCTTACTCAGACAGCACCGGGTGTACAGAAGCAGCAGACAAGATCTTCCAGATCAGCAGGGAGACCCCGGAGCCTCTGCTTCTCCTACACTGGCATGCTGATGAGATCGTGACATGCCCACATTGGCTTCTTCCACATCTGGTTGCACTCGTCATGATGGGCTCGCTGCATCTCCCTCAGTCCCAAATTCTAGAGCCAAGTGTTCCTGCAGAGGCTGTCTATGTGTCCTGGCTGCCCAAGGACACTCCTGCAGAGCCATTTTTGGGTAAGGAACACTTACAAAGAAGGCATTGATCTTGTGTCTGAGGCTCAGAGCCCTTTTGATAGGCTTCTGAGTCATATATAAAGACATTCAAGCCAAGATGCTCCAACTGCAAATATACCAACCTTCTCTGAATTATATTTTGCTTATTTATATTTCTTTTCTTTTTTTCTAAAGTATGGCTCTGAATAGAATGCACATTTTCCATTGAACTGGATGCATTTCATTTAGCCAATCCAGTAATATATTTATATTAATCTATACATAATATGTTTCCTCAGCATAGGAGCTATGATTCATTAATTAAAAGTGGAGTCAAAACGCTAAATGCAATGTTTGTTGTGTATTTTCATTACACAAACTTAATTTGTCTTGTTAAATAAGTACAGTGGATCTTGGAGTGGGATTTCTTGGTAAATTATCTTGCACTTGAATGTCTCATGATTACATATGAAATCGCTTTGACATATCTTTAGACAGAAAAAAGTAGCTGAGTGAGGGGGAAGTTATAGAGCTGTGTGACTTTAGGGAGTAGGTTGAACCAGGTGATTACCTAAAATTCCTTCCAGTTCAAAGGCAGATAAATCTGTAAATTATTTTATCCTATCTACCATTTCTTAAGAAGACATTACTCCAAAATAATTAAATTTAAGGCTTTATCAGGTCTGCATATAGAATCTTAAATTCTAATAAAGTTTCATGTTAATGTCATAGGATTTTTAAAAGAGCTATAGGTAATTTCTATATAATATGTGTATATTAAAATGTAATTGATTTCAGTTGAAAGTATTTTAAAGCTGATAAATAGCATTAGGGGTCTTTGCAATGTGGTATCTAGCTGTATTATTGGTTTTATTTACTTTAAACATTTTGAAAAGCTTATACTGGCAGCCTAGAAAAACAAACAATTAATGTATCTTTATGTCCCTGGCACATGAATAAACTTTGCTGTGGTTTACTAATCTATGCTGTCATCCTGGGTACATATTGATTTGTCTGAAAAGTGCTTTCTCAGATTCCCCTTTTAATATTGTGATGTAAAGGAGGGAAATTTTGGTAAAGGAAGTTGAAAGGTGTGAGCTGGCAGGCTAAGTGGAATTTGTGGTCAGAGTGCTTTCAGAGAAAGGGGAGGGCTATTGTTTTATTTTAAATATCATTTCCTCATTACAAATATTAAAGACATTTTGTAATTCATTCTTTTTACACCTGGACTTTTTATATACTGATAGGTATATATGACTTACGAGTATTTTGTAAAATAGCACCTCCTACCCTAAAACTGATGGCAAGTAACCCTTTGCTTGGCTCTGCTCATTGCAAGACGAGCTTTGGTTTTGTTCCTGTGATAGACCATTAGTTACCCCAAAATTTATTCTTCCTTTCTTCCATGGTAATGTAATATTTAGCTTGGTACGTGGGTGCCAATAATTCCTAGTGCATTTCCAAGGCTCCCTTAACAGCTGGAGGTGGGCGACTGGCTAGTTTCTTGCCAATAGTATGTGAGCAGAAGGAATACCTGAAATGTCAAGGGGATATTATCCCTTTCCCCTTTAACTCTTCATATCGGCTGTATTCAGAGGTGATAGCCATCTAAGGACCAAGAGATGAGGATGACACTAAAAGGAATTAGCTTGCCTTAGGTAAATAGCAAGGGAAGGGTCCCCAGAGAGCCCTCGGCCCACCAGTCAGTGCCTCACCCCACATAATGTAAAAATCAGCCTGGGGAAAAAATCAAGCTGCAGGCACTGATAAGGGAACTAGCACAGGGTGTTGTGCCTGGAGACATGCCTACGGCTGCACAGATAGGAGAGCCTCTGGCCCATTCAGATAAAAGCTTGCACAAACCTCTGGCTCACTCAGATGAGGGAACAAGTCCTGGCATAAAAACGCCTTTGTCCTTTGTATAGTCAGCAGGCTCCCAGGAAAAAGTTTTTTTCTCCTTTTGTGGGCGTGGGCACAGTGGGCTCCAGTTAGTTCCAGTGGGCACTTTCCTTGCCAGTTTTTGGACTGTGAGTCTGGCCTCTGTGAATCATAACTTCAGCCCCTGATTGGTCCCAGGCAAAGGTCCTAGGCCAGGCTTTCTGATTGGTCCTGGGCCAGGGTGCCTGGCCAAGCTGAGTCATGCCTTCTCCAAGACAGCCGGTAGACTAAGCACATTCATTCCCCTTTCCAGCCCGTAAAACCCCCACAACTGGCCTCATAGTGGGCACCCCATTAGAGCTCCCCCTTCTGCTGGCAGAGAGCTTTCTTTTTTCGCTTATTAAAGTTTCACTCCAACTTCACCCTTGTTGTCTGCACTCCTTAATCTTCTTGGAATTAGGACAAATAACTCTGGATATTATCTCAGACAACGGGAGACTGTTACATCTTGGTGCATTGGTAAGATTACAACACATTTTGGTGCATTGGCTGGGAAGAAGGGAATTCATCAGAAGGATGATTAAGAGTTGACCTTTAACTTTCACCTTTACTTGCATTTCTGAGGCTTCTTGTCTATTCCAGTCTAGTTTGCTTTCACAGAGGGCCTAGCCATCATGTGGGATTGGAAGGTCCCAGGGCAACTGAAGGTTTCTGGCTGGGGCTACCCCCTCAGTGTTATCTGAAAGCCCTTGGACTAACTCCAGTCCCCTACAGCCCATCAGGGAGTCAGCAGAAAGACTTGCAATCTTTTCCTATTGCATTTTCCTTCTTTCTTCTTGTGGCTATCATGTCTCCAACCTCTTCTTTCTATGCAATGTTGTGGGTGTTTTTGTAACCTAGGGATATAATCTTGCGGAGTAGAGTTAGTTGGTATCTTAATAATCAAGAATGTAATTCAAAGAGTTGTTGTTTTTGTGATTTCCTGGAAACAGGGAATTCAAGACTTCAGTCTAAATTTTCACCTAGTAAGGGCCTTTCTATCCCTCAGTAATAGACATTCATGGCACCATATGGGAGGATCTTTCACCCCGAGTGAATATCCTCGTCTCCTTTTGGGTTGTTTTTTTCCTCCATATAATAGCTCAGCATTGTCCAGTGAATTTAAACAGTTCTCTTATGAGAGAAGTTAATTTTCTTACGGTCTGGGCTTGCTATGGGGGCAACCTATCAAACCCCAAATCTCTCTTTCTAACTTTTGCCTGAAAAGAATTTGGAGTCAGAGTTTTTACCTAACATTTCTAACCCTACAATGCCACCTAGTGGAAAGGAATTTTTCTCCCTGGGGAGCCTTATCATCCCTCTGCCCCAAACTCCTTGTTTCCCAATTCTTTTCCCTTTTACGTTCCTCTATCAGTGATCAGACCCCATGTCCTATTTGTAGACCAAACAAACAAAAAAAAAAATCTCCACTTTCAACAGCTGGGAGGTAGCCATCCTGATAAGACAAATCTTAGCTTCAATACTCTCCCCATCAAAGGAATGGCAGCCATTCAATTCTTACGCTCATTTGAGGCACCTGTTCTGCATTCAACTACAATGGGATTTTTTAAAAAAGGAATTTTATGTTTGGAAGTTAATCAGTCCCATTCTGTGGAATTCTGATTTTTCACTGGGGCTATAGCAAGGGAAGCCACAGATGGTATTAGGACATTCCCTGCATTAAAGAGTCTTGCCCAAACCCAACTACTACAGAATCTCTCCTAGGCCTCTTAGGGTACTTTGGGAGCCTTTTGGGTTGAGTGGGTCTAGGAATCCAGCAGGGCAGAAAGCTAGAGCCTTATGCAGGTGAGCATGACTAGTCCTGCCATACTGGCTCCTCTGGATCCATGGGTGAAGGATATGCTTGCATCCATGGGGCGGCACCTATGATGGCTGCAGGGACCCAGAGGAGAGAAGGAAGGAGAAGAGGAATGCCTTTTCTCTCTTTCCCTCCACCCTGGGTAACACAGAAAGGAGGAAGGGGACTGAGGGATGCCTTGTCTCCCATCTCTTATTAGATGGGTAACAAACCATCTGCAGTCTGTAATGCCCTTGAGTGCATTCTGAATCACTGGAACTCCTTTGATGCTGAGGCTCTGATGATAAAATGGCTCATATTCTATTGTACAAGGACATGGCCTTTTTACCATCTTGGGGATGAAAAAACCTGGCTTTCTGAGGGAAGTCTTTTTTTATATACTATTCAACAACTAGATATTTTCTGTAGGCAGGAGGGTAAATGGTCCAAGGTTTACTATATACAAGCTTTCTTTGCCCTGCGAGACAACCCAAATCTTTGTAAGCATTGTACAGTTGACCCCACACTCTTGGCAGCCATGTCAGACAAGCCTACAAAAGATACTTCCCCAAAATCAGAGAGTCAAACCCTTTGGGGAATCCTCAAATGCAACTTCTGGGTGCCCTACCTGCCTCACTTATTCAGGGCTCCCAATAGCCAAATCATTAGTTCCTCTGGTTGTGCCACTTAAGGAATTCCCAACTTTGGACAGGTTCTCTGATGACCCTAATAGATGTATAGAGTCTTTCCAAAATTTAACGTAAGTGTTTTATCTTACATGGAGAGATGCTATGCTACTTTTAAGCCAAAACCTAACTGTTTCAGAAAAGCAGGCAGGCTTACAGGAAGCAGAAACATTCAGAGATGAACAATATATCTCCTATAGCCAGTCTAAAAGTCTGGAAGAGAAGAAGTCTAAAAGAAGGGAGAGCAAAAGAGAAAAAGAAGGTGAACAAGTGGCAGAATCTCTATTACCAATAGGGAGGGAGGCAGTATTCCCTGAAAATCCCAGTTGGAATGCCAATGATCCCATAGATGAGTTGAATAGAAAACACTTTTGGATGTGCATACTGGAAGGCTTGAGAAGGACAAGTACCAAACCTCTTAATTATTGTAAGTTGTCCATGATAGATCAAAAACCAGATGAAAATTTCTCAGCGTTTATAGAAAGGCTGAGAGAGGCATTAGTGAAACATATCTCCCTATCTCCTGATTCAGTTGACGGAAAGCTAATCTTAAAAGACAAGTTTATTACCCAGGCAGCCCCTGATATCAAAAGGAAGTTGCAGAAACTGGCCATAGGTCCAGATAGTACTCTAGAGAACCTCTTGAAAGTGGCTACTTTGGTCTTTTACAATAGAGTCCAGGAGGAAGCCCAGGAGAAGAAGAGGAAATATGAGAAAAAACAGAGGCTCTACTGGTCACATTAGAGGCCTATAAAATCCAGAATCCCCTAGGTGCATTTGCTAATCACTACCACTGTGGCAAACTGGGGCACTTAAAAGGGGTTGCCCAGACAGCAAGAAGAAGCCACCTCAACCCTGTCCACCCTGTGGTGGAGACAACTGGAAGTCAAACTGTCCCTGGAGATATAGGTCGCTAGGTCCAGAGCCAGACTCCCAGATGGTCCAGCAGGACTAATGGGACCTGGGGCTCAATTTCTTGGCTCCAGCAACTCGAACTGCCATTACTATCCAGGATCCCTGGGTGATTCTGGACATAGAAAGGAGAAAGGTAGACTTCCTTCTGGACACCAGAGCCAGCCTCTCTGTTCTCCTCTCCAGTCCTGACCTTCTCTCCTCCCATAGCACAACCATGGTGAGTGTCTAAGGAAAGTCTTTAACCCAATATTTTTCATAGCCCCTCAGTTGTAGTAGGGGGGAGTTGCTATTTACTCATGCCTTTTTAATCATGCCTGAGCATTGCAGTCTTTTACTAGAGATATTCTAGCCCATATGGGAGCCACCATCCTTACGGTTCCAGGACAGACTCTTTGTCTCCCCTTAGTAGAAATCAATATTAGCCCAGAGGTGTGGGCAAGTCACAGGAAAATTGCTCAGGCTGCAACTGCTATCCTGGTCCAGATTCACCTTAAGGATCCCACCTCCTTCCCTAACTAGAAGCAGTACCCCCTAATGCAGTACCCCCTCAAGGACTTTAAGCCATCATTAATAATTTAAAGGCATAGGACCTTCTTGGACCTTGCAACAACCCTTGTAACACTCCACTATTAGGGGTACAGAAACCCAGTGGGGAATGGATACTAGTTCAGGACCTCCATCTCATTAATGAAGCTGTAATTCCAATCCATCCAGTGGTTTGTAATCCTAATACTTTGCTAACTCAAATGCCTGAGGGAAATAAATGGTTCACAGTGTGGGACCTAAAGGAAGTCTTTTTCTGCATGCTATTCCACCTCCCAATACTTGTTTGCTTTAGAGGATCCTTCCAATCAGGCTACCAAGTTGACTTGGACAGTACTGCCTCAGGGGTTCAGAGACAGCCCCCACTTGTTTGGGCAAGCATTATCAAAACACCTCTCTGAATTCTCTCATCCTCAGATTAAAGTTTTACAATATGTAGATGATATTCCCCTCTGTGTCCCAACTGAGGGACTTTCTCAAAAATGCACTGAGGCTCTTCTTAATTTTCTAGCAGGTAGTGGATATAAAATTTCCAAATCTAAAGTTCAGCTCTGTCAAACTTCGGTAAGGTACCTAGGTCTAGTCTTATCAGAAGGAACCAGCACATTAGATGAGAAGAGGATTCAGCCTATTTCCTCCTTTCCCCTTCCCAAAACCCTCAAACAGCTAAGAGGATTTTGGGGTTTTTTGCAGATTGTGGATACCTGGGTACAGTGAAATAGTTCACCCTTCATATCACCTTATAAAAGAAACTCAATAGCTAAAACTCACTCCCTGATCTGGGAACCTAAGGCTCAGAAGGCCTTTAAACAGCTAAATCAAGCTTTACTTAAAGCATCAACCCTCAGTCTTTCCATAGGGAGGGCATTTAATCTGCACCTCTCAGAAAGGAAGGGGATAGCTTTAGGAGTCTTAACTCAGGCCTGAGGCCCAGCCCAGCAGCCATCCAGTAACCTAAGCAAGGAACTTGACTTGATGGCTAAAGGATGGCCAGCTTGCCTCTGAACAGTTGCAGTGGTGGCTTTGCTGGTGCCAGAAGTGACTAAGTTGAGCATGAGGAATGACCTGATTGTTTACACCCCCTATAATGTAGAGGGACTGTTATCCTCTAAAGGAAGTCTCTGGCTAACAGATAATCACCTCCTCAAATATTAAGTTTTGCTGCTGGAGGGATCTGCAGTTCAGTTAAAGTGGGTCTTTTATTAAATACCATTAGGAAATAGATTGTTGTCCTCAGTTTTCCTTCTGCAGGAAGTGGCAATAATACATTGCAAAGGACACCAGAAGGGGATGGATGAAATAGCTGAAGGAAATAGGCTAGCAGACCAAACAGCTAAGTCAGCAGTAAGAAGACCCCAAAGTCCCAGCACACTTGAAGACTGTCTAATTTGGGAGGGCTCCATAAGGGAAATAAAGCCTCAGTATTCTCCTGCAGAGATAGAATGGGCCACCTCTCGAGGATACACTTTTCAGCCCTCAGGATGGTTACAATCAGAGGATGGCAAATGTTATTTGTCAGTCTCCAGTCAGTGGAAAGTTCTTAAGATCCTTCACCAAACTTTTCACTTGGGAAAGAATAAAACTCATCAAATAGCCCAGAGGTTGTTCTCAGGTAAATATCTACCAAAAACAGTCAAACAAATTGTTAATGCTTATAAGATCTGCCTCAAAAACAATCCCCTCAACAAATGGCATCTCCCCATCCCCAGCAACACAAAGAATGGGAAACTGCCCAGGGGAGGACTGGCAAATGGATTTTACCCATTTTCCAAAGATAAGGGGAATTCAGCACCTCCTGTTGTGGGTGGATGCCTTCACTAGCTGGGTAGAGGCATTTCTATGTCAAACAGAAAGTCCTCTAAGGTGATAAAAGCACTAGTCAATGAAATAATTCCTCGTTTTGGACTCCCTAAATACCTCCAAAGTGACAATGGCCCCTCATTTAAGGCAGCTGTTACCCAAGGGGTCTCAAAAGCACTGAGCATACAATACCATCTTCATTGTGCTTGAAGACGGCAGTCTTCAGGGAAGGTGGAGAAAACAAATGATATCATTAAGAGACACCTCAGGAAGTGGTCTCAAGAAACTCACCTCCTCTAAACTGCTTATCTTCCTATAGCCTTAGTGCAGGTGAGGAGCACCCCTTCAAATTTGGGGTTGAAGGGGTGTTCCTTCACCCTTTTGAAATGGTATATGGACGGCCTTTCCTTACCGATGATTTTATATTACATCAGAGAACTTCTGAATTGGTTAAACATGTAACCTCCCTGGCCCAGTTCTAGCAGGAATTAAAACAGCTATCAGAATTCCAACCCCAAGAACTAGGGCCACCTCTGTTCTACCAAGGAGACTTGGTACTGGTGAAGGATTTTTCCTCTCTTTTCCCCTCTCTAGGTCCCAGCTGGGAGGAACCTTATACCATCCTTCTCTCCACCTGCTCGGCAGTGAAGTTTGTGGGACTGGAATCTTGGATTCATCACACTCGAGTCAAGGCCTGGAATGACCCCTGACATCCCAGAAGAACATCTCAGATATCAGTGTGAAAAGTTTGGGGATTTCAAACTGAAAATCCAAAAGATAAGTAAATGAGTGGGAACTCTCTGTTCAGTTCAATCCCACCCTTCCTTACCAGATACTAAAGTCATTTCTACCTTTCCTCTTGAGATTTGCTGTTAGATATTAGAACTTCTCTTTGTCACATACTTACAGGGAGATTTTGATTATCCATGGGATTCCATTCATAACCTCATAAACCACCCCCACGAAGAAATTATATATCTCGGTGAGTAAGATTTAAAGTGGAACTTTATTACTTCACACATATGGGAATTGTTGTACTCACCTTGCTCTTTGCAGTAGGACTGCATACTGTGGCACCTTCTAAGTGGAATATTGGGAAAAGAGTCTCAATTGCCATAATCTTTTGCTTAGTTATTATTCATATAGCAGGGATAGTAGTCACAGGTAAGAGATAAACATGAAGATTTTGTTACTATCAAGTTTACTAGCATTCACTGTTAGATGTAGCAATGCCTCACATTCTTTGGCTCCTACAATATCAGATATTACCGATCTCTACAACAAGACTGATTACTGGGTTTGCCCTGAACAATTTACTCAGTTTAATAACACCAATGGACTCTTTGATGATTCAGAACTCTCTATCTTAGGGTTTCCCTCTGATGGCTTTACCTTAAATCATTAAGGACCTAATAGGTATAAAGGGAACATGGTATGGGAGCATTTTTAACTCCACCCAGAAAGACACACCTCCTGATGGTAAAACTCACACTCTTAGACTAGGTGAAGTTGATAGAATGATAGCCAATGCCTGTCTCTGCTTTAAGAGTAAAGGAAAAGGACCATACTCGGGAAACCTTAAATAATTGCAACAGTATGCTTGTAATTGCTGAGAGCACAGAGATCTGGAGACTAAGAAGGAACAAGGGTGACACCAAACATTGGGAGAGACTGTGGAAAAATTTTAACAATCTAGCCAGACCTCCCAGGTGGAGTTCCCAATGGGAATGTCTACCCCGGGCAGAAATGCCACCCCTCGCCAACCTTATTATCAGGTAATAAATAGCACATGGTCCTTCCCAAACATGCCCACACATGGAATCCTGGACCCTTGTATGATATTTGATAATGACAGTGATCTGCAAATTTGTGAATGAACAGGGGATGTCTGGGCCAATAGCCGCTGTAAGGAGGGTTGTCTAAGATACTGGCTGGAACATATTGCGTCTCTGATCTTTCGAAACTATATTTGCCAAAAAGATTCTTCCCTCCCAGCATGTAAAGTTCCAAACAATACTGTGGATGACTATACTAAGTATGGATATCCTTATTCTAAAGATGCTTGAATTAGATGTAGGGAAGGCAACCTTATAAGGCCTGGACTAAACTTAGCTGGAACCCTCATAAATCACAACATAGAACCATCCCTTCAGGGAACAGGGCTTTACTTTCTCTGTGGCTCCAGGCTATGCTTATTCCTCCCTAGGCACTGGAGAGGAACATGCCTATAGTGGCAATGGTCCCCAATTTGTTATTTTTAAACCCCACTGACAGGGTAGCATCGTTGGGTGACATCGCCAATTTGGGCTCTTTTACAGAAAGTGCATTCCGTCACACATACCAAAACAGGAGATCACTTATCTCTATGCCATCATATGGAGATTAAACTGAGAGAGAGAGAACTGGCAAGAATATGCACATGGCAATTCTATATTAGAAAAACCAGGAATAAAATATGCAATAGCCAGAGGCCTATTTTGGCTTGGCGGTGTTCCCCTTCTTGAAAGATCAGTACTTAATATTTCTATCATGACGTAACAAGGGTGAAAGGTAACTGTAGGAGCCATAAAAGCCCAACAGCAGTCCATAAATTCTCTGGCCTCAGTGGCCATGCAAAATAGACAAACTCTTGATGTCCTTATGGCTGAAGTAAGGGGCGCTTGTGCATTTGTAAATGAAACATGCTGTTTCTGGATCAACACCTCCAGTTAGGTAGAGGAGAATTTACGAGTGCTTAAAGACTCAATTAGAATCATTGACAAATTAGGCGAAAATGCAAACTCAGTTGGCTTCAATCCCTTTTCAATGGATTCTAGTCTTTGTTTTGGACCTGGTTAGCTCTTCTACTAGGACCTCTTTCTCCTGTGTGCCTTGTGATAGTGTTTGGACCTTGCATACTCAGTGCTATAACCAGAGAGATGGAGAAAAAGATGAATGGTACTCCCATGTGGAGTGCCACCACAGCCCTGGGCCCTGCCTCCTTGTACATGTGATGAGCACATTTCTACCTGGGTTAAGCCATTCTTGATTTGGGTTTCTGATCCACACAGAGTTGAATGTATATTCTTTTACTTTTTGCACCAAGAACCTAGGACACCTTCACTAACATATGGGACTAAAATGTTGTTGTTGTTTGAGACCGAGTTTCACTGTCACCCAGGCTGGAGTGCGGTAGCCTGATCTCGGCTCACTGCAACCTCTACCTCCCAGGCTCAAGCAATTCTTGCGCCTCAGCCTCCCAATTAGCTGGGATTACAGGCATGTGCCACCACCATGCCCGGCTAATTTTTATGTTTTCTATAGAGATGGAGTTTCACCTTATTGCCCAGGCTGGTCTTGAACTCCTTGGCTCAAACAATCCATCCACCTCAGCCTCCCAAAGTGCTGGGATTACAGGTATGAGCCATTGTGCCCAGCCAGTACTAAAACTATTTAAAAAGAACCCATGAGGCTGGGTGTAGTGGCTCACGTCTGTAATCCCAGCACTTTGGGGGGCCGAGGTGGGTGGATCACTTGAGGTCAGGAGTTCGACTTGTAGTCCCAACTACTCGGGAGGCTGAGGCAGGAGAATTGCTTGAACCCGGGAGGTGGAGGTTGCAGTGAGCTGAGATGGTGCCACTGCACTCCAGCGTGGGCAACAGAGCAAGATTCCATCTCAAATAAAATAAAATAAAAAATAAAAACAACCCATGAGATATCAAATACTACACATATTGAAGAAAATACTGAAATCAATTATATGCAATTATTGATTGATTGCTTAGAGCTTAACAGACTAGATCCTGTGGAGTTTTCTTTCTATCTGCTAGACTGGGGTGTCTCGAGAGAAGGAACCTTGATGCTTTCCTATGTAAAATTGTCATACCCCGAAAGTGCCAGGTACAAAGATGACAGTGAATTCATGTTTCTTGTTTAATTCTGAAAGTTATAGTCTAGACATAAGTTACACTAGAGGATTAGAATATATAATAAAGTACGAATTATGTGATATGAACACTGAATCAGTTTAAAATATTTTTGAAGCCAGGAGACATGCCCAATGCTTTTTGATGTCTCCCACAGCCAACGTGGAGTTTGAATGTCTTAGCTCAGTGGTTCCCAACTCTGGTTATACATTAGAATCAGCTGTGCAAGTTTTACAACAAGAGATGCCATGACCCTGCTACAGATCCATTAAGTCAGACTGTTCAGGAATGATGTGTGTGTGTGTGTGTGTGTGTGTGTGTGTTTTCCATTTGATCCAATGAACAGTTGGGATCAGGCACTGATCCGCTTACATAGTTTCAAATATTCCTAAGCAAGTTGAAGGCACATGGCCAGCTACTAACGCACCATTTTCCAAAGCATGAAGTTAAATCACAGTCTGTGAGGCAGACATGGAAAATAGCCAACCACTCCTTTGTGGAAAGGGCTGGGCCAGCTGAGCCTAGCACCACAATGTCAGTGCGATTCTGTGATTATCTCTTGTTCAATGTGCATTTTAAGGTATATATTATATGGGAGAGAGGTATTTGCAAATTTAAGGAGTCAAGAATATGTCAGGATTTAGTCCTCATAAATTTCATGTATTTAGAGAGTGACATAATGCTGTTTGTCCCACAGTATCTACTTACCACTTATTCTTGGTGACAGAATTTTAGCTGGATGCATGACTTTCTAGATTATGACTGCATTTCTTGGGCTGTCTTGCAACCATATGTGCCACTGAAGTATGGTCTAGCCAATGGGGTGTGAGCAGATAAATATGTACCTCTTCAGGACTGTTTTTGCTCTCACAGAGGGTTGTGCTCAGATCCCATAGTCCTTTTCTGCCTTTCTGCTCATTGGAAGATAATAAGAATTGAAGAAGTCACTTTGACTGTGAGAGGGAAGTTATAGGTTGAGATGGTAGAGTCAGCTCACCTGCCCTTGCTGCTTACCTTGAACTGTTATGGGAAAGGAACATTCATCTCTATCTTGTTCAAGGCATGGTGATTTGGTAGTCCCTCTCTCTCTCTCTCTCAGAGAAAATAATGTTATATCTTAACATATACTTAATATGCTCATTTATGGTGAGTTTATATAACTGATCTCTTACTTTCTAACTTTATTATTCTCAAATATAAAAGTAAATATATAACAAAGGACTATTGGGTATGGCATAGGCAGTTGTGAAATGAGTTAATATTGATATAAGCACACATTAGAAAAAAATTTATAAGGAAGGGAATGGAGCTTGGCTTTGAGAAATGGGCAGACATCCTTCAAATTTATTTTTGTTATATACAACTTTGTAAGTGACAGTTTAAATTATCTTAGAAAACAGACCAGGTCTTCAGAAGGCTCTGAAATATATGTCTTTCTTTTTCTGATGGGATCCCAAATGGAGTTTCTTGATTCTTGCCAATATTAAGTCAGTATTCATTTTCACCACTGAATTTTGAGATATAGAATGCATTAATCACTTGTACGGAAGCAGAAAAGATATGAACAAACTCAGATTGAAAAGTTGACTTCATGGCAATTTGTTCTGTGAGTCATATTTTTCCCTCCTTTTATCTGGGTTCAAATATATAATTATATATTTATAATTTATATTATATATATATAAATTATATAATTTATATAATTTATATAATTTAGAAACAGATGTAATTCCTCAGCTACAGTGTCTTCTGCTCAATGCCATGTTGTTTCTGCACCTGGTATGACTAAGTAAGCTCTTATCATAGCTGTACTTCCTGTGGAAAACAACTGTCAACTCTGGAGAAAAAAATGTTCTGCAGGCAATGTAAAGAAGAGAGGAAGATTTTAGAGTGGACTTGAAACTTGGAAGAAAGGAATGTCTTAGGTTTTTATTCTAATGATAGGCCCATGTCAGCTCCACCTTGGTGACTAAACCCTGATAGAAAAGACATAAGGGTCTTTCTGTTATGAAATGAGACTACTGGGAAATGAAGGACAATCTTGCAAAAAAGATAGCCAAAAGGGGGAAACCCTAAATTTTGAGTATATACTCTGCCCAAATCTCTGGCTAATTCACAAATCATAGATGTGCAGAATAGACTTCACCAAAAGTTAAAATATTTGTATGAGATTTGAGCTGACATCCAAAAGAAGGTGTGCAGTTCTTGTCAAATGAAGCTAATTGCCCTCTAGAACTCAATTCTTTTTAGAGTACTATAACAGAATCCAGAGTCTCCACCATGTAATATACACAATATCCAATATACAATCCAATATTATGCAACATACAAGGAACCAAGAAAATATAAAACATTATCAAGAGAAGGAAATTGATCAATTGAGAATAACCCCAAGGTGACCCTGTTGTTGGAGTTAGCAGATAAGAAATTTAAAGCAGCTATTATAATTATGCTCAAGGATGTAAAGGATATGCGTGTCATAAATGAAAAGCTAGGAAAGCTCGCGGAGAAGTAGAAACTCTAAAACAGTATCAAATGGAAATTATAGAACTGAAAATTACAACAGCTGAAATTAAAAGCCATCACTGGATGGCTTTAGCAGTGTAATAGAATTGACAAAGGGAAGAGTCCATATACTTGAGGATAGATTAGTGGAAATTATCTGCTCCAAAATATAAACAAAGCATTGGAGATTTGTGATACAATATGAAAAGATCTAACATACGTGTAATTGGAATTCTAGAATGAAAAGAGAATGAGAATGAAATGTTTTTTAAATGTGAAGGAACCATATTTCCCCTTTTATGCGTAAATGTTTTCACAAAATGTTTCTCCAATATAGTGAAACATAAATTTACAGATTCAAAACATCTCAGTGAACCCCCATCATTGTAAATACAAAGAAAACCATGCCTAGGCATATCATAGTTGTATTGGACAGTGACCTTCTAAAACTGATGTCCTTTCTGGAACTTCAGAATGTGACATTATTTGGAAATATGGTTGCTGCAGATGTAATCAAGTTAAGATGACATCATATTGGATTAGAGTGAACCTTAATCCATTATGACTAGTGTCTTCATAATAAGAAGGGAAGATGAGACAGAGACATGAGACACAATGTCATGTGATGATAGAGGTAGAGATTGGACTGATGCAGCTGAAAGCCAGGAACACCAAAATATAATCATCACTACCAAAAGATGGAAGAGGTAAGGAAGGATTCTATTCAGAGTCTCAGAGGGAAGACACCTTGATTTTGGACTTCTAGTTTTTGGAACTGTGAAAAAATAAATCTCTGTTGTTTAAAGCGGCCCAGTTTTGAGTATTCTGTCACAGCATAACTAGAAAATTAATGCACTCATCTAAACACTTAAACCAAAGATAAAATCTTGAAAGCAGCTGAAGAAAAAATACATTATAAATATTTATATGAAAACAAAGATGTAAGTTATTGCTGACTTTATATTAGAAACTATGGGCAAGAGAGTGCAACAAGATCTTTAAAGTACTGAAAGAAAAATATACCAACATAGAATTCTATGTACAGTAAAAATGTGCAAAATAAGGTGAAGTAATGACATTTAAAAAAGAACAAAGGTAAGAGAATTAATCACAAATAATGCTACATTAAAATGTATGATGTGGCACATTATCAACATGACAATTAATGTGATTCATCAAAATGTTTTACATTTTGAGCCCCACTCTGAATTACTCAAACAGTTGAATGTTTGTTATGGACTGAATGTTTGTGTCCCCCAACCTCCAAATTCTTATGTGGAATTCCTATCCCCTAGAGTGGCTGCATTTGGAGATGGACCTCTAAGGAAGTAATTAAGATTACTGAGGTCACAGTGGTTGGGTCCTGATCCAATAGGATTTGTGTCTTTATAAGAACAGACACAAAAGTGTTCTCTCCCTTGCATGCGTGCACTCTCTCTCTTCCCCTCCCTGCCCTTGCCTCCTTGCGTCTGCATAAAGAAGAGGTTATATGGGCACATTGTGAGATGGTGGCCTCCCATGAGCCAAGAAAAGAGGGCTTAAAATGAATCCTTCCTGGCTGGCACCTTGATCTTGGACTTCCTAGCATCCAGAAATGTGAGAAATAAATTCTTTCTCTTTCTCTTTCTCTTTCTCTTTCTCTTTCCCTTTCTCTTTCTCTTTCTCTTTCCCTTTCTCTCTTTCTCTTTCTCTTTCTCTTTCCCTTTCCCTTTCCCTTCCCTTTCTATTTTCCTTTCCCCTTTCCTTTCCTTCTTTTCTCTTTCTTCCTTTCTCTTTCTTTCTGTTTCTTCATCCCTCCCTCTCTTTCTTTCTCTCTCTTTTTCTTTTCTTTCTTCTTATTGGGTTGGTTCTCTATTTCCCAGGCTGAAATAGCTCACTGCAGCCTCAAACTCCTGGGCTTAAGCAATCCTCCCACCTCAGGATCCTGAGTTGCTGGGATGGCAGTTGTGAGCCACCATGCCCACCTCGTGAGAAATTTCTGTTTAAGCCACTAGCCTGTGGTATTTTCTTATGGCAGCCTGAGCAGATTACTGCAATGTCCTTTAAGTTAAAATAAATTTTCCCTAAGCACAGCAAGCACTTCTATTAGTAAGTAGGAGGCTCAGTCAGTCTTCACGTATGCAAAAGTATTAATAGAATAGGCCTGGGAATGAAAGTGCCTGGTGTTCTATCTCAAACAGTCTACCCACTCAGGGAAACAGCTGTGAAGCAGACATAGCACTTCTCCATTGTCTTCCTTCCTCAGTGGTACATGCCTGGTTTTGTTTATTTTTTTCTTAGACTAGACTAATCTCCTTTTGTGCTGATCCTTCTCTCTGTAAAATCTCTTTTCTAGGAGCAATTATATAGTATCTTAAAAGTGTTTGGACGCTTGGATCATTTTGGAACATACACCAAGAAAATAATCAGTGGTACACATAAAAAGGTTTTATTATAACTATTATCTTTAAATAATCAGAATATATTTATGTATGTGTATAATGTGTTTATTTATAATACACACTGGTTAAATACATTGAGATAAATCCTTTTAATATAATGCTAAGCAGAATGCTGAGCACCTAAGAAGATGTAAATGATCAAAAATACATTTTTTCTCAGTGATAATCTGTGACTTTTTTAACATCTTAAAAATTTTCCCTATTTTCTACAACAGCATGGAAAATTAGAAATGCCATCTTTAGCAGCTTTATCGAGGTATGAATGGCTTGCAGAAAAGTACACACATTTAAAATGTACAAGTTAATTAATTTTGACATATGTATAATCTCATGAAACCATCACCACAGTAGAGACAGTAAACTGTAATATTACCTCTAGAAATGTCCTTGGGTCTTTTTGCAATCCCACCCTTCTGCCCTCCTCCCTGACCTTTTTATTCCCAGGAAAACACAGGTCTGACTGTACAGAAAATTAGTTTTTATTTTCTAGAATTTTAGATAAATGGAATCATACAGTTTGTGCCATTTTTATTAGACTTTCTTCAATTAGCAGCAAAATTATTTTGCGATTCATACATGTTGGTTTGTGGATCAATAATTTATTCCATCCTTTATATTTCTTTTTTAATTTTGTTGAGTAGTATTTCATCTTCTGGACATGTAATCCTTAACCTGGGTTGGTCCCAGATTTTACCTGTTGCAAATAAACTGCTTTGGGCACCGTGTGCAACACTTTCTGTTGTTTTTCATGTTTTTGTGTAAATCTCTATTTCCGTCTAATATTTTTTCTTCTTCTGAATGACTTTCTTTAACATTTCTTACGGTGAGTCTGCTGGTGGGTGATGAATTCTTTCAGCTCTTGTATATGTAAAAAAGTCTATATTTTACCTTAGTTTTTGAGAGAGATTTTCCCTTCGTGTAGCATTCTAGGTTGCAGAGTTTGTTTGTTTATTTCTTTTAGTACTTTAACAATGTTGCTCCAATATCTTCCCACTTGCATTATCTCTGACAGGAAATCTGCTGTCCCCTTCTGGTTGTTACTCTGTATGTAACCTGTATCATTTCTGGGCTGCTTTTTTTCTTTACCTCTGGTTTGAATCATTTGATTATGATGTGCTTTGGTGTACAGTTATTCATGTGCTTGAATCTGTGTTTGATCTGTGGATTTATAGTTTACATTAAATTTTGAAGAAGAAAAAAGCTCAAATAGTTTTTCTGTCACTTCTCTCTTTTCTCCCTGGGGATTCTAATTACATATGTATTAGTTGACTGAAGCTGCCCCACAACTCACCGATGGTCTTTTATTTATTTTTTTGCAGTCTTTTTTGCCCTGTGTTTTTTTCTGGGTAGTTTCTATTGCTGTGTGTTCAAGTTCACTAATCTTTTGTAGTGCTCAATTGCAATGGATCAACCTAATGGACTATAAAGTTGTATAGTCTGGCTAGTAAGAACAGACACTAGGCAGTGTCTGACCCTGACCCTGGGTTCTAGTTCCTCTAATCTTTTTGGAATTTTCTTCACCTGGCCTTAGGTAGCATTTCTCACTCTCACGGTTCAATGCTCAAGGAAGACTCTCTATAGAACTCAAACATTCTCTCTGTGCATCTCTAGCTCCAACTGCCTTGGTCTCCTGGGACTCCCAGCTCTATCCCTCTACTCAGGGAGACTGTTGGATTCTTCCTGTTTATTCTTTCAGTCTGCAAACTCCCAGAAGTCAGTGTGCTCAGGCACTTGTAGGGCTCACCTCATTTCTCTCTGGTCACAGGGACATTTTCAGTTGCTACTATTGTTTCATAACCTTGTCTGATTATTTGGTTTCTTCATGTTGGGGGATAAAGCTTTCTATTACTCCATCTTGTCAAGACACAAAAGTCCCTAGTGTGGTATTTTAAACAAGCAAAACCACCCTATCTTTCCCTCATATGTGACTTTTTATATCTTTATTTTGTAAGATTTCTTTAACTTTGTGTTTAAATCTTCTACTAAGATTTTCATTTCTGCTATCAAGTTTCTAAATTCCAAAGCCCCTCCTTTCCCCCCTTTTCTTCTTTCCTTTCTGTCTTCCTTTTCTTTTTTCCTCTCTCCCTTCCTCCCTTCTTTACTCTTTCTTTTCTTCCCTCCTCTATTTACTCCTCCTCTGCATTCTCTCCCTGCCTTTCTTCTTTTCCTCCTTCCTTTTTTTCATCTTTCTTTTCTCATTATTTAAGGTTCTTTGAAAATATTTTTTTCTTGGATGCAATATCTGTACGTATTTTTCTGCCACTATTAATTATTGCTTCACTTACAGTGATTCCTGCAAACTTTCAATCTTCTCTAAGGTGGGGCTTTGTTTATTTATTTTATTTGCATCTTCCAGGTGACATGGTTTTCTGGTGCCTTGGCAACTGCTCACGATGCATGGGAAGA
Source organism: Pan troglodytes (assembly GCF_028858775.2). NCBI lineage: Eukaryota > Metazoa > Chordata > Mammalia > Primates > Hominidae > Pan > Pan troglodytes. Next base: position 116,034,276 of record NC_072410.2, read on the forward strand.
CTAAACACTTTGTGTACAGCATTCTGTCTCATCCAGTGAAGACTTCCTCTGGATTATTGCAGCAGACACCTCTAACCTCTTTAATCTGTGTATGTAACCTAATCGCTCTTTTTTTTTTTTTCCAGACAGAATCTCACTCTGTCATCCAGGCTGGAGTGCAGTAGCATGATCTCGGCTCACTGAAACCACCTCTGCCTCCCGGGTTCAAGCCATTCTCCTGCCTCAGCCTCCCAAGTAGCTGAGATTACAGGCATACGCCACCATGCCTGGCTAATTTTTTGTGTATTTTCAGTAGAGATGGGGTTTCACCATGTTGGTCAGGCTGGTCTCAAACTCCCGACCTTGTGATCCACCCACCTCGGCCTCCCAAAGTGCTGGGATTACAGGTGTGAGCCACCGTGCCCAGTCGAATGTTTGATATTTTTAAGAACCTTTTAGGTGTGGTTTTGCATTTTCACTCTTTTCATGCTTTAAAGCACACATCTTGTTACAACTCTTCCATGGAAAATCTCTGCCTTCCAGGGCTAAGTAAGGCTGTCCTTGGTGTGGCTTGCAGACTGAATTCAGCCGGCATGGTGCTATTTGATTTTACTTACAACAAACAAACAACTGTTCAGATTATTAGACAATGGAATGGGAATATCTTTGGAGTCACAATTTCTCCAATTTGCCATGTCTCTCTGTTGCTCTACAACTGTAAGGAGAGAAAAATAATTAGAAGAAGAGTCTCCCTCAATAGAGAGGCAGACATACACACCTGGTGATCATCACTGTGGTCCTGCCCACCCTGGCACAGGTGGGTCAGACAAACCTGGTCTGATTCTGATTTACTTTGCCTGAGGGAGTTAACAAAGGTTTCAGAGAGGGAATCAGAAAACCCTTATGTAAAACAGATACCATACATGTTAGACCGAATTACAATGGAGTAAACATTTCTTTCTTATTAATGTTGTTAGTGCTGTGTTTCTTGTCCTATTCAGTGACATGCTTTGACCTAATAATTTTTATACGTGGACTGATTTTCAGATGCATGTGGGCATAAATTAAATACCAAGCATCTAATGTGGACTTGTGTATTTCTTTTTTTTTTTTTTAAACTGAATCTTGCTCTGTCGCCAGGCTGGAGTGCAGTGGTGCGATATTGGCTCACTGCAACCTCCGCCTCTCAGGTTCAAGCGATTATCCTGCCTCAGCCTTTTGAGTAGCTGGGACTACAGGCACATGGTACCATGCCAGACTAATTTTTGTATTTTTAGTAGAGACGGGATTATCACTATGTTGGCCAAGATGGTTTTGATCTCTTGACTTCGTGATCCGCCCTCCTCGGCCTCCCAAAGTGCTGGGATTTCAGGCGTTAGCCACTGCGCCCAGCCTGGACTTGTCTATTTCATTTGGAGAACTTCAATTGATCTAAATCTACTTTGCAGCTTTTCATTGTTAATTTTGAATTTATTTAAACAAGTAAAATATTTAAGACATTTGTGTGGAAAACCTGTAACAAATTGGATTTGGTTCAATCTCTGATTATGTTTTAGATATGCCAACTCTTTTTCTCTCTTTTTTTAAAAATTTGATAAATACTGAAACCAATTCAATTTAGATCAAATACATTACATTTCCACTAGAGGGAGGAAAAGCGCTAATTTTGAACCTTTATGAGGGAACTGTGCTTTTGCCGAGATAATCACTTCCCTCATTACATACAAACTGTGCCTGGAAAAACAACAGTAGTTCCTTTCATTTTTATTTAAATCTCTTCTCTAATGGGAAAACAAAGGACAAAACAGGGAACATTTCTAGGTCAAAGTAGCAAATCTTTAAAAGTGGCTAATTTCTTGCTTCAAGAATTCTAAATACAGCCCCAGGGTCAGAAAAATATTCAAAGGAAAACCTTAGTGATCATGGAACGCAATCTCTTTCTTTAATAGTTGTGAAAAATGAGGCCCACAGAGAGGCCTGCCCTGCCTAGGGTCATGTAATTTGTTAGTAGCAGATGCACGCGAGAATAGAAGTTCTGCAGTTCTTTTTCTAGTGCTCTTTATAATGCAGTATGGTCTCAGCATATCTGATGCAGTAAATGATATGTACATACACACACATTTTTTTTAGGTACATATATATGGATGCATATATTTTCTTCCATGTGAGGTAATGATTTGAAATTTGGCTTTAAGAGACATTCTGGGGATTTTATGTGTCCTTGTTTATTTGCTCTTAAAACCTCCCTACCCCCTCGTCATTGTAGAACTCTGGATGCACTGCTTATGTTGGATACAGCTAATGGGTCCTGCAAGGCCCAGGCTCTTGTAATTATTGAGCAATCGCCAAAATACTGTGGTTTAGAAAACACATCATAAACTTTTCTGTGGAGTCTCCAAAATTTTTATTAACATGCATGACATTAATGGTTGTGCTTATTTTGCCATAATTGAGGGTGTGTCCCATTTCTCTCAAATAAGAAGGCATTCAAGGGAGCTATCAAATTTCACTTTTGGCTGAACCTGGTCTGTAAGCTTTTCCAAACCTAATGCATTTATGCTCGTCTTTGAGATTGAAAACATTATTTTCTGTGTTTTAATTGAAGAAAAAAAAATCCAAACACTCAAGTTCTCCATTCTGAAGCTGTAATTAAGAAAATATCCATCAATAAATGTGTAATTATTTTAAGCCATAATTTTTTTTCAGTATGTCCTGTTGTAATAACTAACGATTGAAGAGTTTTCCTCATGCCTCCAAATGTCCTCACTAGTGTCTCTAGACTATTTCTACCTGAAGAGAGCTTGCATTAAAAATAAGGGTTAGGGTTAGGGAATTTGGAGATACATTTATAAGGTGAACTTTGGGTGGAACTGTGGTCATTTTATTAATTTTAAAAATTATTAATTCTTCCTCTTCTATGTGCATACATGCAAAGTAATGAATGAAGGAACTTCTGGCTACAAGCAGATGTAGGTACCACTTCTAACTGAGTTTGTGACCTCTGACAAGTTATTCATCTCTGGACTTTAGTTTTTTATTTGCAAAATAAGAAGGTCAGACATGAGAAGGACCAAGAGCCCATTTCTAGTGGGCCATGACTTTAATTGGCCATGATGAGTGGAAGTCACTTATAGTCTTAAATGCCTTATAATTTTTAACAGGATCATAACACAAGATATGCTGTTTTATGCCATTCTGTTACTATTCTAATAACTTGGGAAAGCATGGTATTGGTATATAATGTGTTCCATAATACATTGGTTCCCTCAAAACCTTCAAGTAAATCAGTCTTTTGTAAAAAGACTTCACTTTATGTTCCCTAGGGAAATCGAAGTGACTTCTATGATGACTAAGGAGTGACCATTTCTATCACTCCCTTAGTCCAGTCCTTCATCTCCCATGAGAATCAACTGAGTCATTTCCTCCCTGATCTTCCTGCTGACGCAATGCTCTACCGCCCCCTACAGTCTATTCTTTGAGCAGCACCCAATACCATCCCTACTAAACTTAATTAAAATCAACTCACCCACCTGTTCATCATGCTTAGGGCTTCATTCAGGCCTTGGTTCAGGTCTCTATTCAGCATTGCTCTTACAAGGGGCCTTCTCTACTACTCAGTCTCAGATAGTGCCTTGCATCGTTCTCCTCCCCTTGGCTCTACCTCCTTACTATTAATACCTACCTCTGTCTATGTCTATGTCCATGGCCATGTCTATGTCTGTATCACATCCATCATCATAACTGCATCTGTGTCTCTGATTACACTTGTATCTCTATCTATATGCATAGCTCTGCCTGTACCCACGTGCATATCAATAACCATATCTATATCTGTAATATGCCTGTGTTGATTTCTACTCCTGAACTGGAGTCTGCACTCCATGAAGGCATGGACTTTGTTTTGCTCATTACTGTCATTTCAGTGTTTGGAACAATGCCTGGTATATACCAGGTTGGTGCAAAAGTCATTGTGGTGGTTTTGCCATTAAAAGTAATGGCTAAACACCACAATGACTTTTGCAAAGGAGCTCAATAAATATTTCTCAAATATTTATTGAGGTACAAATGTGGAACATTGACTTGAAGTGTCAATCAGACTTGACTGAGATTCGGATTGGGGCACTTTTAGCTGTGTGATTGTGGACAAGTTATTTAATTTCCATGAGACTTAATTTTCTCATTTATAAATCAGAAATGTCATCATTTTTCTCAAAGGTCTTTTGTGAGGATAAAATTAGATATTATAATGAAAAAGAGCCATCTCAGCCCTGGCCAGGAAAAGCTCCAAGTTGAGGTCAATCTCCTTCTCCTTCCTGCTGTCTTGTTGAGAACATCCAGAATTTTATGCATTTTCTGGCTTCAAAGAGAAGCACACCTATTAATATTCACTGCTGGTTATCTTGAAAGTTGGAAAACCAAGACTTCCCAGCTGCAGGAGATGACATTAGATAAACATAAACATGACTTTCCACAGGAGGGACTGTCCCAATGCAGAGCAGATTTACTCGACTTTAAGCATGCTGACGGTAAATGTTCTCCCCCAAGGTCAAGAGCAATGGTGGTTTATTATTTAATTTTATTAGTAGACAAAAATGGGCAGTTAAGGACTGTATTTTTGCCACTAGAGAGCATCACCTTAAGCATTTTCCCCATCACCTGACATAAGTGACACTGTCTTATGAATTAAAACTTTGAAAGAGGCCTCTTTCTTTTTGTGGTTAAAAACCAAATACTTTTCCAATGGAGAATGCATCTCCCTTGGAAATAGTAAACATTCTAGTCAAGGAAAAGATGACCACTAAGCATCTGCTACGAGTTTCATACACCTCATTGTGCATATTGTTCACATCAGACCAAGCATCAGCTGCTACACTGATGTTGCGTAACCAGCCCCAGGTCATGTGGCTAATTCCCCGTGGGTCCTGGAATCCATCTCATGTCTGTCTGACTCTGGAGCCAGGAAAGGGCTCCACCAGTGCTCTGTGATGCCTCAGGTGATGCAGAGCCAGTCTCTACTGATGGTTCTATCAAAAAACAAAAAAAAAAAACAAAAACTGAGAGACAGAATCCCAAGTGTGTATAGAGTTACATTTGTGGAGCTCTTTGTTGTTCACTAATGGCTCCTTTATAAATCATTTCAGTTTTTCCCAACTATAAAGTCACAAGATTTTATATCACTTTTCAGAGAAAGCAGAAGTTGTATGACTCTACTGAAGGTCCCAGTTAATAAGGAGCAGAGACCGGAATTCCTCCTTCTGATGGTAGACCCTTACTCTTTCCGCCATTCTCTGTGGACTTTCTAGAAGAACTTTCATCCCGTAGTTACAGTCTTACTTATGCTTTTGCTGAGCATTTTCTAATAGACAGTCAGTCTAGCAACTGCTGGGAACACACAGACCCTAAACTAACGTGGACAAAGTCTCTGTCCTCGCACAGCTTTCGTTCTGAAGGACAGAGACAGGCAATAAACAAATAAATGTGTCTTTATAGTAGAATGATTTATAATCCTTTGGGTATATACCCAGTGAGGGCATTGCTGGGCCAAATGGTATTTCTGGTTCTAGATCCTTGAGGAATTGCCACACTGTCTTCCACAATGGTTGAACTAATATACACTCCCAACAGTGTAAAAGTGTTCCTGTTTCTCCACAGCTTCACCAGCATCTGTTGTTTCCTGACTTTTTAATAATTGCCATTCTGACTGGTATGAGATGGTATCTCTTTGTGGTTTTGATTTGCATTTCTCTAATGACCAGTGATGATGAGCTTTTTAAAATATGTTTGTTGGCTGCATAAATGGTTCATTTAATGTGTTTAAATGTACAGATTTTGTAACACTAAGAAGTTGCAATGCTATAATAAAAGCATATCTTAGGCTGGGCGTGGTGGCTTATGCCTGTAATCCTAGCACTTTGGGAGGCCAAGGCAGGTGGATCATTTGAATTTGAGGTCAGGAATTTGAGGCCAGACTGGCCAACAAGGTGAAACCCCATCTCTACTAAAAATACAAAAATTAGCCGGTTGTGATAGTGGGCGCTTGTAATCCCAGCTACTCAGAAGGCTGAGACAGAAAAATTGCTTGAACCCGGAAGGTGGAGGTTGCAGTGAGCCGAGATCACACCACTCCAGCCTGGGCAATGGAGACTCCGTCTCAAAAAAAAAAAAAAAAAAAAAAAAAAAGTACATAATGTGCTTAGAATTTCAAAATTGTAAAAATTGTTTTGTTTCTTTTAATTCAAAGATATCTACATGCTTTTAAAATCAGTAAAGTTGCAATTAGCTGAAAAAAATGCATAAGATATCAGGTGGTGTAAATACCACAGAGAAGTCAAGTTCGTGAGGGGATAGGAGTACAACAGGGACAGGTTGAGGTTTTAAATTGGGTGATGGGAGAAAGCTGCTTTGCTGGAGATGTTTGGGCACCTGATGCGAGTGACAAAGCCAGCCAGGGGATTGGCAGGGTTAAAGCAGCAACATCAGCACAATTATTTACAGCATCAACAAAACATTTAAAAAGCCGATTCTGTTTCCTAAATGTGAGGAGCTATCTGCTGCAGATCCAGTTGTGTTCCCTGAGAACAGGGAAGTGCAGTGTAATGAAAGTCAACCCCATTCCTTGAAGAAAAGTCCTCGTCTGAGCATCAGGAAATGGCCAAGCTGGTGTGTGATCTGCAAAGCGGATCTCACCCTGCCTGCTCTCTAAGACCCGGACAAAGCATGCTTTTGGTTTAAAGTAGTTTCTCTCAAAAGACTGCAATCTTCCTGGCAGATATCATGCATTTTTATCATATTTCCCAGAACAGCTCAGATTCTCAAGGACCATATACGTGAATTATCTATAGTGCAGTTAAATGTCATGAAGTTGTCTAAGCCTTTTTAATTAATAGGATTCATAAGTGCTCACTGGAAGTCAGTACTGTGGAATTCATTTTTTTCCTACTTGACATTTATGTAGCACTCTTTAACATTTGAAATATATTATCTCATTTTATTGTCGCAACAAGCCCATGAAGGAGTTGAATAGGAGATATATTATCTGTTTCTTCTACCTCTCTCCTTCCTTTCCTTTTCTTCCTTCCTTCCTTCCCTCCCTCCCTCCCTCCCTCCCTCCTCCCTCCCTCCCTCCCTCCCTTCCTTCCTTCCCTTCCTCCCTACCTCCCTCCCTTCCTTCCTTCCAAAATGGAAAGTTAAATGGTATTTGATGGGAAGAAAACTGCTGGAATTCTACTGACTTAAAAATAACAGGATATACTTTCCAATCACCAAAATTAACAAACGTTTGTAGAAAACATAATGTTTGCTTGCTGAGAAGAGTCTGTGAGACAGCATCCCCTGCCATGGGAATGTAAAAAGATACAAATCTTATGGAAGGCCACGTGGGAAAATGCACCAGGAATTTTAAAAATGTGTTTACCTTTTGACATCAAAATTGTACTCCCCAAAGACATCATTAGAACTGCAATAAAAGTCAATAAACCAAAAATATTTATCCCAGCATTACTTATGAGAGCAAAACTTGGAATAAAGCAAATTGCTTAACAATAGGGAAAGGTTAAGTAAGCTGTGATACCCGGCTTTGATGGAATAGGATGCAGTCACTGGGGACTACACTGGGGGTATTCTACTCTCTGGAGGAGAGGTTAGAGATAACTTGACTTTCTGGCCTCTTACTTTTTGCCAAAACAATCTCCAAATCCCAGCAGTGGGGGCCAGTTTGGAGATGCATGTAGGCTGCAAGTACTCTCAGCAGCCACAGCAGGCTAGACTTAGAGACAGGGCAGCTTCCTCTGTTTAGTCTGGTGGAATTTCTCAAGAAAGAGATGTTAGCACGAGGCCAGGCAGTGATGGCTCCAGGCGGGATAGGGTGGGGGTCCTGGCTGCATCTGCAGGTGCTTCATGGAGGCTTGTTTTTCCCTACAAGGGAAGAATCTGGAGCCCAGGGTTCCAGGACCAGGCAGGTCATTAGCTCGCTGAATAAATGTGAAGAAACTAGTTTACCGCACACCTCTGCCATTTTCTCATCTGTGAAAGGACTGATGGAAAAGAGTGTTAATGTAAGCAATATTTCTATAGCTCCTAATTTCTGCTAGTCATAGTTCTAAGCACATTACAAATAGCAGCTTGTTAAATCATCAGGACAATCCTTCGAGGTAGGTAATGCTCTTCTCCCCACCTAACTGATCAGGAAACAAAGACGGAAGGAGGTTAAGTAGCTTGCCGATGGGGTTCGAAGCCACGCTTTTAAACTCTACACTCCACTGCCTCTCAATAAAAGATTTGTAAGTTCCCTCTCAGCTCTCATATCCAATGACTATAATTTTATGAGGTGAGTTTTCAGCCAGTATGTAAGAGTCTTGTTCTAATCCCTTAAACTGCATTTTGATTTCACTCGGCTCTTGTTCTTCCTTCTCTTAGGACGGATTTCCCATCTGAAATCCCATTGTATTAGTTACAGTGGATATGGGTCTGCAGGCAGAAGGGAAAAGTCGGGTTCTAGCTATACACTGAGCTCATGAAAGATATATTTTAGCTCCTCGAGGCCTGCAGGAGCTGAGGGGGTGACAGGCTGGCTCTGGGCTCCCCTCTCCTCAGGAGCTGAGGGGCTGAACGGGCTGGCTCTGGGCTCCCCACACCTGAGGGACCCAGCTACTCTCCAGGTGCTTCTCGTCACCTCTGCTGAGTGACTCCAAACTGTTCTGTCAGCCCCGCCTTCCCTCAGGCTCACAGGAGCCCAGGTCAAGAAGGAACCACAGACGTGCTTCCTCCCCTGCCCCCTTCCGTCCCCTGGGAGCTGATATTTCCTTTGCAGCAGTCCGTCCCAGTTTACCCCCAGGAGCCTGGAGCTCACGCTGGGGTGAGCGTGCGCTCCGGCCTCTCTCCACTCCCTGGTTCCAGTCACCTCTCTGGAGGGGCATGGGGAAAATTATGATTTCTCTCCCCTGGGTGACTTCTGGGGGCAACTCCTGGGGTGCTGAGACTTTCTTTTTTCTCTCTAGATGAGAGCACCCACGCTTCCTCCAGCTCCTGCTGCAGAGCTGCGTTTCCTCAGTACTGCTGTCCGCTTTCAGCCCCGCTCTGACGCATCTGACATCATTTCCTCGTCTTGTCTCTGGACCTGGTTCTCCCAAGGCCTTAGTCCCTGTGTCCATGGTCCCTCTGTTCCTGGGCTCCCTGGAGTCCATTGGGAATCCGAGTCCTCGCCTTCCCATCATCTGCCTCTGGAATGACCCTTGGGTTTGTCTTTCACTCTCTCTCCGTTCTGCCGCCTTCCCGGTGCTTTAATCAGGCATCAGTCTTGTAGCTGTAGCCAGGACCCACCAAGCCACTCCATTCTCTTCTCAGCTCCCGGAGTGTGATGGTTAATATTGACTGTCAGCTTGATGAAATTGAAGGATGCAAAGTATTGTTCCTGGTGTGACGGTGAGGGTGTTGCCAAAGGAGATTCACATTTGAGTCAGTGGGCTGGGAGAGGCAGACCCACCCTCAATCTGGGTGGGCACCATCTAATCAGCGGCCAGCATGGCTGGAATAAAAGCAGGCAGAAGAACATGGAAAGACTAGACTGGCCTAGTCTTTTGGCCTCCATCTTTCTCCCGTGGCTTCCGTGCTCCTCAGCTTGCAGATGACCTGCTGTGGGGCCTCATCTTGTGATCGTGTGAGTCAATTCTCCTTAATAAACTCCCCTTTATACATCAATCTATCCTATTAGTTCTGTCCCTCTAGAGAACCCTGACTAGTACACACAGCAATCCTGGAAACAGCCTCACTGCCTCACCACTCCCCCTGGGAGACTTTTCTTTACTTCCCTCTTTGACTTGCACTCTCCCCACTGGGCCAAGCAGGCTTCCCCCTACCGGGGCTCCTCTGCTCCCCCAGGGACACTCAGGGTCTCACCCCTTAAGCCCGTGCCTCTCATTGTCCCTGCTCATCCCCACCTGGGCTGCCCAGCTTCTCCCACTCCTGCCTCGTGTTCTTTCAAATCCCTGATCAAGTTTGGCTTCTGAAATGGACCCTTCTTCAGTCCCCTGGGCCCACTCAGCCTTCCTTCCTCCCGGTGTTCAGGGGACTGAATTAGCCACAGTTTAACCTTTTGTTGGCCTTTGTTTCACATCTATTCATTATTTTAGAAATGTTGTGTTGTCGTGTGAAATAATGCATCTACAGGCTAAAAATTGAAAGACAGTGTAAAAAATATGCGGTGAAAAGTGAGTCTCCCTCTGCCTGAACATCCAGTGCCCATTCCCGGGGCTGACATGCACTGTTCCTTATGTGCCCTTACAGAAAATGGCCATGTGTGAAGTCACTATGCATATTCTATTTTTAGTTTGTTACTAAAGCACACAGCAGCTTACAATGCAATTTTTTTCTTTACCTTGTTTTTCTCTCTAGAATATTAAAATATTGCTTGGAAAATATACATACTTTGGAATTATTTTCACATGAACATATAGCTACTTCACCTGTTTTCACATCTGTGCAGCGTTTCATTGTATAGATCAATCTGAATTTATTGAGTGGATTATTGACTGTTGTTTCCAGTTATTAGCTAGAATCATCAGTGCCTCCAATGAACACCAGCATGTGTGTATGTGTGCCTATATGTGTGCATACATGTATTTGTGTATCCCTATGAGAATATCTGTAGGATAAATGCATTATAAAGTAACCACTGAGTCAAAGAATGCATTCATTTTATTTTTCATTTGTTCACAATTGATCACCTTGGCATCCAAAAAAAGTTACATTAACTTAGTGACACCAACATTGGAAAATATCCTCCTGTTTTAATTTTCGTGAGTTATATAAGCAAACAATCCCATAGCACTGTTTTAATTTGTATTTTTTAATATAAATGAGTCTGTACATTAGTTTCTGTTTCTAAGCCTTTTGTATGTCCTCTGTCTCTTCACATACTCTGCTGATTACCCTACTGGGTCACTGTCCTTCTAGAATATCGATTGGTAGAGATTCCTTTATATATTTACGTACCTTTATATATTTACATACAGGTCCTGTGTCTTTTGCATTGTACAAATTTTCCAAGCGTGGCTTTATGTTATTTTTTTTCCTGAAGAAGTGTTACGTTTTTTATGTAGAATTGAAACGTATTCACCTTTTCCTTAATGGCGTCTGACTTTGATGCTTTGTTTAGAAAGTTTTCCCAATTCCAAGATACTTTTTTAGTCTTAATTTTCTTCCAGTTCATGATTTCACTTTTTACTTCTATTTTGTAATCCATCCAAAATTATTTTAGTGTTAAAATATATGCTAATTTTTCTCTTCACCTATCTCTCATGAGTTATTTTGATGGCAAGAGCTGCATTTTGCATTTGAAATCTACTGAAGATGCAGCAACGTGTTTGGCGAGTACATGGCACTACATGCTTACTTGCTGCAACGACACATGTTCGCTTTAATTCGTATTAAGCAGTACCCCTACATGTAGGCACTGCTAGCATAGAGATAACTGTTGCTATTCACTGAAAACTTACCATGTGCTGAGCAAACTCTCTGGAAATTTTACCCATTTAAAATCCCACAACCCTGCAAGGTGTGTATTTTTATCTCTATTTAATATATAAGAGAAAGGAAGATCCTGAGGTCACACATCTTAAAACTGGTCTCACAGAAACAAGACCTGAACATAAGTTGTGTGTCTTCGGAATGCTGAGGTTTTCCAGTCTCTGTTCCTGCCAGTAAGGGTGGAAGCAGGGGTTGGATGATGCATGGATACATGGAGTAACCTCTTTTCGGTCCACTAACTGGAATTTATAGTCCTAAAGATTCAGTCTTTACATTAAATATTTTTCTGAATTGGATTTAAACCTCTTCACCATCTACTGAGCCTGATGAGGTAAGACTCATAAATGTTACGTGTTGGCTTCTGTCCCGGTGCAGTAGATATGGACACTTCACAGTGATCATTTCCTCCTAATTGGTTGTAACTAATGCACTGCCATTCTGGAATTTGTCACTGACTGAAATGTACCTTAGCAAATCGACCGTGTTCTCCATCTAATTATAAATTGACACACACTAAAACACAGCTCAGCAAGAGGCAAGTGGGATTGAGAAGAAAAAGAGGACCTGAAGGATCTGCCTGAGTGGGCAGTAGTTGACCTGGTGAGCAGGCTGCCTCCTGCTAAATCTCTTCTGGGTGAGAGAGGGCAGCAGAAAAAGCCTGGAGTTGGGAATCCAGAGGCTGCTGGAGAGGCAAGCCAGTGCTAAAAGTCAGTGTGGTCTCCTGCATTTGCCTTTCCTCTTCGTGGGTCTATTTCCTCATAAGAAAAATGAAGAGGCTCCATCAAATCTATGGTTTCAAACTCTGCTCTGCAGAGGTCACTTGGGGTCACTGTAAAGAAGAAGGACCCCACGCTGGCAGAGAGCGAGTCCTCTGCTCCGACCCACCTGCACAGCTCTCCGCTTTACTTCTTTTATATCTTAGGGCTGCATGGATAACAATATCTTAAACACCAAAATTGGGGCTCTCCCTGGTGCCTCCAGCTCTGACATCTGAGATCTCCCTGAACAAATGCTTGTGCTCCAGCCACAGCACCAAGCCTCACTGTGCTCCTGCCCTGATGAACAGTGAGCAGGACAGACCCAGCGTGTGCCCTGCCTCCTGGTTTCCAGACCCTCCTTGCCAGCCAGGAGATAAAACAGAGGTGCGGGAGAGGTATCAAAGTCAAGACAAGCCAGTGGGAGCAGCCTTGGTTAGTCTTGGCACCCTCAGGAGCAGGTCAACACACCCTAATGGGGCAGCCAGCCCATCCCCTGTGAAAGGAACTCATGTAGCAGAGGGTGATGGGGGCACCTGTGTCCCTGTGCAGAGTTGCCAGGCCTGGCGGAGGCTGAGGACACATGCAGCACCTGCCTGCCCCAGCTGGTGGACCATGGGTTGCTGTCCTGGGTTGGACATATCCAGGCAGGGTGAGTGAGGGGAGCAAACATACTGAGAAATTGCGATGACACATGACACTTTTAGATGGAGGGGATCTTTGCTTTCTTTTTGTTAAACAAACCAGAATGTCAATGAAATCATCTTTCTCTCTCTCTCTGTCTCTGTCTGTCTCATCTCTATTCTCCTGAGCTGTGATTTAAGTGTTCCAAGGGTCTGAAGGTTTGCACACCAATGTGGTAAAATGGCACACATAGTATTTGTGTTGGGATTAATTCTCACTGCCTTGGGGCCAGGCTGAAACCCTCAAGCTTGAAAGAGCCAGACTTTGGAGGAGAAGCACACTTGGAAGTGAGAGAGTGAGAAGAAAATGAATTCAGAAAGATCTGCAAGGAACCTCGTCTCTGCCTTTACAAGCTGGTGGGAAGTTACAAGCTGAAGTAATTTACAGGCAAATTACTTCACCTGTCTAATTGTCATTTTCCATATTTGTGCAAAGGTGATGTAGATTAGCTTTGGATCCCTAATGCTAATACTAGTGTCTACCTTCTAAATTTGTTCTAAGAATTGTTAGAAAACTACTTGTCTTAGCTAACACATCTGAAATATTTGTTCATTAGATGAAAGCAATTATTTTGCCCAGGTTAACATACCCTCTAATGGCTTTATACATGTGTGTTGCCATTGTTATTATTTAATATTGTATTCTACTTCCCCTCGGCAGACAGAACCCACCATGCGCACACGGGGTGTGTCAGCATGTAATTTCCGTAGACTCATGAAAAGGTCAAAGAATACAATTTTGGAGAAAAAGTTAAAATAACTATTTAAGTCCCAAAGGGCAGAAATTGAAGTCTACCTTCAAAGTCTTATCTTTCCTCGCTGCCTTTTCCATGAACTATCCAGCGTTTAAAGGAAACTTTTCCACGTCAGAATTCAGAAGTATGTGTGGGCACCAGAGTGAGAGCTTGGGCTCTACCACTCATTTCTTTAGAAATGTCACTTCCTGTGGGTCATTTCCTCTCCTGAGAGGTCCACCTTTTCGATGTAATGATTCTGAAGTTCATTCGTTTCCAAAGTAAGTTCTTTGATTCTCTTCTATCTGCATCCTGAGTCCATAGTTTCTACATGAAAATTAAGAGACATGGTTTGACGAGTCCAAGCTTATGATGGAGAAAATGGGAAGAGATATTTGAAGTTGAAGTGGTCTACAGTTGGGACTTTTCTCAGGATCTTTCTGATGACTTGAGTTCATTGCTCAGCCTATTGTAATTCCCTACATGCCAGTTTGTATTTTTTTTTAACTTTTATTTTAAGTTCAGGGGTACATGTGCAGGTTTGTTATACAGGTAAACTTGTGTAATGGGGGTTTGTTGTATAGATTATTTCATCACTCAGGAATTAAGCCCAATACCCATTGGTTATTTTTGCTGATCCTCTCCCTCCTCCCACCATCCACCCTCCACCCTCTGACAGGTTCCAGTGTGTGTTGTTCCCCTCTATGTGTCCATGTGTTCTCATCATTTAGCTCCCACTTACAAGTGAAAACATGCAGTGTTTGGTCTTATGTTCTTGTGTTAGTTTGCTAATGATCATGGTCTCCAGCTGCATCCATGTTCCTGCAGAGGACGTGATCTTGTTCTTTTTTATGGCTGCGTAGTATTCCATTGTGTGTATGTACCACATTTTCTTTATCCAGTCTACCACTGCTGGGCATTTAGGTTGATTCTATGTCTTTGCTAGTGTGACTAGTGCTGCAGTGAACATACAGGTGCATGTGTCTTTATGACACATGATTTATATTCCTTTGGGTATATATCCAGTAATGGGATTGCTGGGCCTAATGGTATTTCTGTTTTTAGGTCTTTGAGGAATCGCCACACTGTCTCTCACAATGGTTGAACTAATTTACACTCCCACCAGCAGTGTATAAGTGTTCCTTTTTCCCTACAACCTCACCAGCAGGCTGTTAGTTTTTGACTTTTTAATAGTCACAGATCATCAGAGAAATGCAAATCAAAACCACAGTGAGATATGTATCTCACCCTAGCCAGTTTGTATTTTCTGTGTTGGAAATTCTATACTTCTAATTTTCCAAATACTCTTTCTTTGGGCAGTGTGTGACGCAGCCCCAGTGATGTGTGTGTCATGTAGTGCTGACACGTGGTGCTGTCATTCAGGCTCTGGAGACAGGTGCTGGGGCTCCGTTCAAGATGTCACCATTTTCTATGAAACCAAACTCATTTAAGACTGAGAAAATGTTTCTGCTAAATTTTCAGTTTCAGCTATCATACACTTAGTATCCAAAGTTTAAGTTGCTCTCAGAATGCCCCCTGTCATTTTTAAATGAACTTTAATTGTGGGAAAACACACATGAAAAAATTACCATCTTAAGACTTCGTAGCTGTTAAATTCGTCGTGTTAAGTACATTTCACAGTGCTGTGCAACCAACCCCCGGCCCTCTGTTCATCTTGCAAAACTGAAACTCTGTACCCATTAAGCACCAACACCCTACCCTCTCTCTATCCCCAGTCCGAGGTGACTGCCATTATACTTTCTGTCTCTGAGAATTTACATCGTATCAGTGGAATCACACAGCATTTGTCTTTTTGTGAGTGGCTTGCTTCACTTAGCGTAATATGGTCCAGGTTCATTCATACTGTAACACGTGTGAGAATTTCCTCTTTTTGAGGCTGAATACTATGCCATTGCATGCATGTTGCATGTTTTGTTCAAGGACGAAAGCTTGGGTTGTGGCCGGTTCCTGCCACTGTGGGGGGTGCTGCTTGAGCGTGGTGTGCACCTGCTCTGCTCCCCACCCTGCTCTTCCTCTGTGGATGCAGCATCTGCCTTGCCGTCTCTTCTCAAACAGGGGATTTCATGACCACCTTTCTGTCCTTTCAAAGAAGATATATTTCTTGTCCTCATTCTCTCATTTTTTAAGGTTCCTTTTTTTCACTTTTTTTCTTCTTTTTGTCTTTCCTTGTTTCTTCTGTGTGGGTTGAATGGTGGCTTTCATAAAGATAAATTCAAGTCCTAACCCCCAGAACCTGTTACCGTATTTCGAAAAGGGGAATTTGCAGACATTAAGCTAGGGATCTCAACAGAAGATCATCCTGGATTATTAGGGTGGGTGCTAAATCCAATGGCAATGCCCTCAGAGGATGCATGGAGAGCAAGGAGGAGGTCACGTGGAGACAGAGGCAAGGACTGGAAGCCATGGAACATCCGGAACCACCATAGCTGGAAGAATCAAGAAACAGATTCTCCCTTAGAACCTTACGGGGGAGTAGGATTCTGGCCTCCAGACTGACACCCTGATTTAGGATTCTGGGCTACAAAACAGCAAGAGAATATATTTCTGTTGCTTTAAGTGACCAAGTTAGTAGTCATTTGTTAAGACAGGCATAGGATACTAACCCTTCCTTCCTCCCTCCCTTCCTTCCTTCCTTCCTCCCTCCCTTCATCCCTTCCTTCCTTCCTCCCTCCCTTCCTTCCTTCCTTCCTCCCTTCCTTCCTTCCTTCCTTCCTCCCTTCCTTCCTTCCTCCCTCCCTTCCTTCCTTCCTCCCTCCCTTCCTTCCTTCCTCCCTCCCTTCCTTCCTTCCTCCCTCCCTTCCTTCCTTCCTCCCTCCCTTCCTTCCTTCCTCCCTCCCTTCCTTCCTTCCTCCCTCCCTTCCTTCCTCCCTCCCTCCCTTCCTTCCTTCCTCCCTCCCTCCCTTCCTTCCTTCCTTCCTTCCTCCCTTCCTTCCTTCCTCCCTCCCTTCCTTCCTTCCTCCCTCCCTCCCTTCCTTCCTTCCTCCCTCCCTCCCTTCCTTCCTTCCTCCCTCCCTTCCTTCCTTCCTTCCTCCCTCCCTTCCTTCCTTCCTCCCTCCCTTCCTTCCTCCCTCCCTTCCTTCCTTCCTTCCTCCCTCCCTTCCTTCCTTCCTCCCTCCCTCCCTTCCTTCCTTCCTCCCTCCCTCCCTTCCTTCCTTCCTCCCTCCCTTCCTTCCTTCCTTCCTCCCTCCCTTCCTTCCTTCCTTCCTCCCTCCCTTCCTTCCTTCCTCCCTCCCTTCCTTCCTTCCTCCCTTCCTTCCTTCCTCCCTCCCTCCCTTCCTTCCTCCCTCCCTTCCTTCCTCCCTCCCTCCCTCCCTTCCTTCCTCCCTCCCTCCCTCCCTTCCTTCCTCCCTTCCTTCCTTCCTTCCTCCCTCCCTCCCTTCCTTCCTTCCTCCCTCCCTTCCTTCCTTCCTCCCTCCCTTCCTTCCTTCCTCCCTCCCTCCCTTCCTTCCTCCCTCCCTTCCTTCCTCCCTCCCTCCCTCCCTTCCTTCCTTCCTCCCTCCCTCCCTCCCTTCCTTCCTTCCTCCCTTCCTTCCTTCCTTCCTCCCTCCCTCCCTTCCTTCCTTCCTCCCTTCCTTCCTTCCTCCCTCCCTCCCTTCCTTCCTTCCTTCCTCCCTCCCTTCCTTCCTTCCTCCCTCCCTTCCTTCCTTCCTCCCTCCCTCCCTTCCTTCCTTCCTTCCTTCCTCCCTCCCTTCCTTCCTTCCTTCCTCCCTCCCTTTCTTCCTCCCTCTCTCCCTCCCTTTCTTCCTTCTTCCTCCCCGCTCCCCCCCTTTTTTCCTCTCCCTCTTTCCCTCCCTCTCTCCTTCCATCCTTCCTTCCTCCCTCCCACCCTCCCTTTCTTCCTCCCTCTCTCCCTCCCTTTCTTCCTTCTTCCTCCCCGCTCCCTCCCTTTTTTCCTCTCCCTCTTTCCCTCCCTCTCTCCTTCCTTCCTTCCTTCCTCCCTTCTTCCCTTCCTCCCTCCCTCCTTCTCTCCCTCTTCCTCCCTCTCTTCTCTCCCTCCCTTTCTCCTTCTCTCTTTTCCTCCCTCCTTCTCTCCTCCACTTCCTTCCTTCCTCCCTCCCTCCCTTTCTGCCTCCCATACACGTCTAATCACATGTAAGTGTTGGGTAAAGCAAGCAGACAGCAGCTCTCAGGATGGCTGTGTGTGCTCCTGTGTGGATGCAGTGGGGTTGTTTTGTGCTGCTGCTGGGGACTGGGCAGGAACCTAGCTGTTTTGTCCACTGACGCGTCCTCCATCTGTTGCCTGATCTCTGGTCAGGGCACGGATGGCAGGGCCCCTTGCTCTGTGGGCAGACTGTCATGGGTTCCTCCCATTTTGTGTGCGATGCCTTCTGCTCGGTGGGGCTGCTGTCCTGGCTCCAGGCTCCTTTGGGTCAGCATCTCTAGTGACCCCCGTGTTTTCACAAGGGTGGGGCAGGGCAGCTCCCCTGTAGCTGAGGTTGGAGGAAGGCACTGGGAGCCTCGTTGCCGCTTCTATAAATTCCCAGCCCAACTGCCTCTCGCTGTAACTGCCCAATGGGGCTTCAAGTCCACGAGCCTCCTCAGGGGGTGAGTGAGGGCCTGCTGGCTCTGAGCTGGGGTCTCAGGTTTCCTGCTTTGCTGAGTCAGGTGCTGCTTGTTGATGTTTCTCAGCCTCTAAACTTTTCTCTCTTTCTGATGTTGTCTTCTCTCCAGTTCCCTTTGTCCTTTAAAGTTTATGCCTTTTAGTTTTATCTCTTTGTTGTCATTTTAATGGGATTTTAGGAGGGTAAGGATGTTCAATCTGCCCTTTAACCCAAAGTCCTGAGGTCTTTTTATAAAAGCTAATTTGAATCCTTTGAACTGAATAAAAGGAAGTAGCTAAAATAAATGTTGAATTTGATATGGGAACGATAACTGTACAGGAGGGGAAATGGCAAAAATCAAAAGCATCCGGCATGATTGCTTCACAAGCATCTTGGAATTCTCATCCCACTTAGGAAAGAGAAGCAGGGAGTGGAAAATGATACAAGGCAGAAAAAATAGACTCACACTTGAAGAAAATTGATAGGTCTGAAAATTGATAGGTCCTACATAGGAATATACCTTTAAAAAAGAATTCAAATGCTGCATACATATATCCACCTCGCGAGGCGTGTTAGGGCTGGCTGGTGCTGGTGCAAGGCCACTGAGCACTTCCTGGCTCCTGACCTGGCACCTGGAGCATTTACCTCACAGCAGTGAACAAATGTGACAAAGGAGGGTTCTTCCATCCCCAGCCAGCTGTTAAACATTCACCAACACATCACCGCATGTAATGTGTAAACAGATACACACACACACACTCGCATGCACGCACCGCTTATAGGGCTTGAGTGTAAGTCCGTGAGCATGATCTTTCTTGATGACTTCTGCTTTAATTGACGTGGGCTTTCTGGCCACATAGGCCCTCATCATTCACACCTCTGAGGACGCCTCCTGTCCACCTCTGTCTGTTTCCAGCCAGTGCCCGGGCTTGCACTGACCTGGCAGGTTTCTCTGCGTCGTTAGGGCCTGGCTCGGGGACCTTTTTCTTCAGGGACCCTCCTTGTCATTTTCAGGCAGAGTATGGGTCTCTCCTCTGTGTAGGCTCTGCTCGCCTCTCTCCGAGGCCCTGTATTCTGGAATCTTGTGGCTCTCTCTTGGATCCTAAGCTTCCTATGGCACTTGTCCCCAGTACTTGGCAGGGATCCTGTTTCTCAGCAGTGCTAGGGGTCGATTAAAGGAAGAAGTGAGCACCCAATGGTCCCATGGATCAAGTGGCAAATACAGAAGGAGGACCCACCTTGCCCTGGGGTAGCCCAGGCATTGAGGTCGGCTTTTTTCCCAGGAGATGCCTAGAAGGCTCAGGGGAGCCCATGCATCCCCAGTCTTGCTGACTGCCCCATCCCAGCTGGTCCCCAACAGCACAGCCTTTGGGCAGTTGGCACTGATATCCTAGTCTGCGACCTTCTGTCCAGTGTGCGGTCTATGCTAGCCAGCTTGGCCAAGTCCCTCTCTGCAGGCTCTCCCTCTGGGGCCCCCGTTGTCCCCTGCAGCCTTTGCAGAGTGATACCAGCCAGGGCAAAGACATGGGAGAGGTGGCCGTGCAGCCCCTGCTGTCACACAGAGGCTGAGCCCCCTAGAATGGTGGTCACGGGGAGACAGGTTGGATAAGCAGTGACAAACCATCTCCAGATGTGGTGGGGAGCAGGAGCCTTGGTCCAAGGTGCATTGACCACTGTTCTTCTCCCTAAACGCTCCATTCAGATTTTGAAGTAAAACATTGCTAGGGATAGTTATTTGTAACGTGAAAACTGAATATTAGCTCTGAATGGAAAGAAATACATGGAAAGCAACTTGCTGCTGACCTCACTTTTCTGGGTGTCTGCCTAGCAGGGCTTCCCAGATGGCCTGCCTCTCACACAGCCGTGTCGCCATGCTCACTGTGCTGCTCTGCCCCTGTGCTGCTTATGAGATGCCCTGTACAGCAGCAGACAGCCAGGGCCCCAGGACAAGGCCACCTGCTGCCACGGCTCTGGAATAGAGTGTGAAGCCATTGGAACCAGTTGTCCCTTCAGAGATGTGGCACTCACCTGCGTGCAGGTGACTACAACATGTGGGGTGCCTTTGCTGGAGGAACAAAGCGGACCTTTTTGGGGGTCTCCAGAAGAGGCATTGGTGTTTGCCTCATGTTTTAAATCATTTTCTATAAACTCTGTTGTCATAATCTTTCTCTGCATCTTTCTCACTCATGAGTGTCCATAACCAGTCTTCACGGCCCCCTGCCCACACAGACCCTCTCCGATGCACATGTGTATCTGATCTTCCCCACACAGGGCTACCTGTGAATACAGGGAGAGTGTATTTCAACTGGGAATATGACGATAGCTAACATTTGTGTAGCACTTTCCATGAGTCAGGCATTTTGTAAGCCCTTTACCTCTATATACTCACAAATTCTTCCAGCACCTCTACGAGCTAGTACCATTCTGATTCCCACGTGACAGATAAGGCCCCCGAGGTGTGGAGAGGCCAAGTCACTTGCCAAAGGGCAGCATAGCCGGGAGAGGCTGCGCTGGCTTGGAAGGGCTGTGTGGCCTCAGAGTTTCTGTTCTTCATGTCACATTTCTATGGTCATTCACCGAGCGTCCCAGCTGATTGTACCCCTCAAAAAGATGTAGAAGCCCTAGCCCCTAGGACCTGTGCATGTGACCTTATTTGGAAATAGGGATTTTATAGATATAATTAGTTAGCATGAGGTAATTAGTGTGGGCCCTAATCCAGTAGGACTGTGTCCTTACAAGAAGAGAAGACAGAAGCATATAAGGAGAAGAGGGGCCATTGGACAGCAAAGGCAGGAAATCAGGGGGAGGCAGCTGTGAGTTCACTGTCAGACAGGGAGAGGCAGCTGTGAGCGCACTGCCAGTCGAATGACAATGCAAATGTGATGTGAAGACCCCAGATTCTGAGGCCAGACAGCCCGGGTTCCAAGCCGGTGTGTGGCCACTCCCAGCTGTGCTGCCGTTGGCAAGTGACGTGACCTCTCCATACCTCAGATATCTCATGCCAAGGATTTCCAGCAAACATCAGAGGCTAGGACAAGGCAAGGAATGATTCTCTTCCATGGGTTTGAGAAGGAGCATGGCCTGGCTGATTTCAGACTTCTGGCCTGTGGAACCATGAGAGGAAAGATTTCTGTTGCTTAAGCCATCCAGTCTGTGGGACTTTCTTACAGCCATCCCAGGTAACTGACATACTGCGGGCTGCCCTGAGCCAGGTCCTTTCCCACTCACAAAGTCACCTGACCACCAGAACGCACCTGCAAGTTGAGTACGTCCTGAGCCCCATTTCACAGATGAGGAAGGTGAGGCACAAAGTCACCCAACTTTAAAAATTTGAACCAAAGCTTGACTGCTTCCAAGAATTGTGCTCTTTCTGTAATGTTCCTTCAAATTCTTGCTGTGTTACTCTCATTGAATGAAATAGCTATTTTATTATATGTGCTAGTAGAACACCCACTGAATTTTCATTCTCCAGGGTAATTTCTTTACTCTTCACTTGAAATTTATTGATCATTTCTTATGTGCTAAGCCTGTTATGGGGATAAAAGAAGCTAAGAGATCGTCCTTTCCTTCAGGAGGTCATAACCTAGCTGGGAGACAGACCTACAGGCACTGACAGTGCCATGGCGATACTGCTCCCGTGGAATCAGGAATAACTAACGCATGCTGAGAGGGAAGAGGAGACAACTTTCACGAAAGACGGAGGACACACCCAGAAAATGAGTAGCCCTTGAGTTTTAGACAAGAAGATAGATTTAGGAAGACAGCCTGGAAAATGGACTTAGGGGATGCCAGTGGGTGGAGTCATGGGAGCTCATGGTGCGAGTGGGTGCTGGTGGTGCCTGGTGTGGCTGGAGAGGGGAGAGGTGGACATGGAAATACCGCTGTGTCCTGGACGCCTTCCAGAGCCACGCGAGGTCATTCCCAGGTATTCTGTTGGTCGGGCTTTTCTGGGTGCACCACTCTCTAATCTCTCCTGGGGCTCCTAAGGAGGGAACGCAAGAGGTGTTTAGCAAAGAAGAGCCTTCAGGCAGGCAGAAAGTCAGGTCTCTGGCCCTCCTCCCCAGCCAAGCACAGCAGCCCCATCTGGATCTGATTTTTTCCAGCTTCCGCTGCAAGTTTTCTCCTCTTCCTCCTTTTTCTCTTCCTCCTTCCTCTTATTCTTATTTCTCTCCCTTCGTCACTCTTTCTCCTTGCACCTCTTCCCTTCCTCCTCCCCCTCACTTCTCCCTCCCTCTCTCCTCCCTCCTCCTCCCCTTTCTTTTTTTGCCAAAACATATTTTTGGTCTAATGGTCTAACTAAATAAAAAAATAGCATTCCTACAGTTTACAAATGAGTGTCACAGAGCATGACAGAAGACTTCCTGAGTAACAGAGATGTTCTAAGTAGCACTTTGAAGCTGCTCATTAAGCTTTTATGTCATGGTCCATTGTACACATAGATCACTACAGCTCCCTATGCTAGCCTCCCAATTCTCTGTTTTTAACCATAATATGTTCTGGCTCCTTTCTAGATGACAGTTTTTTGGTTGTCATATGTGAATGACATCATTAGAAAAACTTTGACAAGAATTAAATTTCTATATCTGTCTTCACTGTGGCCTCTTTGACTACTGAAATAGCCCAGGGGTGGGGTTCCTGGACCGAGCATGTGCAGAGCAAGGTTGGCCCTTCTGCTGTGGATCTCATGGGGAGGCCAGTTATCACATTCAGGACAAATCCTGGATGGGAGCATTTCTTTTGGGCCAAGGTAAGAACTCCATTTATGTGCTTCCTATGTTCATGTACACTTTCTCATTTAACCCCATAGTGATAATGCTAAGAGGGCTTTAGTTTTGTTTTATGGATGTGGAAACTGGACACAGGAGGGCTCAGCAATGGAGGTCAGTTGCTGCGTATAATAAGTGGGGAAGTGAGAACTGGAGACCATGGCTCTGAAATTGAGTCTCTGCTCCCCTGCATCCTGCTAGGCCTGATCTTTTCTCTGTCCTCCCCTTCCTATTCACCCAACCTGGTAGAAGAGTTCCATCATTGACATTAAGAGCACTTTTCACAGCTAATCAAATATTGTGACTCACTTTGACTACCCCTTACCAGATAGAAGTTTCACACTGGAAATGGCAAAAGGCGCCCTCGTCTTGGTAACAAGGTTGGGATGGGGGTGAGGGCTGGGGGCGTGGAGGTAAAGGGGGTCAGTCCTCACTTCTTGTATTTTACCTTACAGAAGGCAGACTATGCTGTGCTTTGGGGTTCAGAAAATTTGGGTCCCTTATTTCCAAGTAAGATTGTTAACCCACGGGGACTTCTTGATACCAAGACCCCTAAGCCCATTCAGAATAGTCTGAGCGACCCTCACCAGGCAGGAACATTGAAGTCCTGTGGACAAAACAGAGGCTTTGGGACCTGCAGAGTGAGGTTGCAGGGACCCCAGCTGGGTACTCTGGGTGAGTCGTTTTATTTCCCTGAGGCCCCATTTTCTCATCCATAAAGTTGGGAGAATAACACCTGTATTCCAGAAAAGCTCAAATGAAATGAGTTAGGGGATGTGTCTGGCCCAAAGTAGGCAAAAATACACTTTTCCTCCCGGTCATACTTGTGAACAGTGTTACAGGGAGGTCCCAGGTAGTGCATACGGATCCGACCTCAGGAAACACATGATCTGTTTAATATGATTAGATACCTGCTCTGAGAATGTTCGGAATTACGGATTTGAGATCAGGAAGTTCAAAACAGTCTACATTATAAAATTTTTGCTTCTTTCCAAACTTGCCTACACAGGGACAAGTAATTATTTAAAGAGATATTGGGATTCTGAGTCCAGAAGACACATTTCTTACTCCGGGGCTTACTGGAAGAGGAGCTGGTTACCTACTAGCCACTGAGCTTTCAGGTCATTTGCCTTTGGAAGACGGCCCCATTGGACTGATTTCTCCTCATTGAATTTCCTGGTGCATCCAGTCCCTGCACATCCTATGCCTCCAGACCCTTGAAGGGAACTGGGAATCTGCCAGTGGCAAGAGAGGGAGGTCCTTGTCCATCACAGCCTGGCTATCTGGGGAGGAGGGAGAGGCAAAGGGTGTCCCTCTGGGTCTGGGGCAGGAAATGTGACCCAGGGTGGCTGAGCCAGCCCAGCACCAGCTCCTCTCTGCATGCCTCTTGCCCCCTCTTTGTAAGGAGGCATTCATGAAATCTGGGAGAGCCTGTTAGGCCAAAGATACTAGCAGTGGAACGCGAGGCTTAGGGAGTGAGTACTCTGTAACCTATGGAAAAGAGGTGTGATCTGCATCCCTCCCATCCTCTGTCCCCACTGGGAGGCTTGGGGCAAGCCCTTTTAAATGCAAACACAAGACAGCAGGGACCAAACAACTTGCTGGGGCCTGACCATGACGCTGGCAGCCTCACTGGCTTTGTCCAGTGAGTGAGCCGGCTCCAGTCTCGGGATACAGAGACTCATTCGTTTATTCATTTCATTTCATCCATTTCCTTTCCTTAACAGATATTTTCCAAACACTCATTGTGACAGCACCTAGAAATAAGTGAGTAAAATAAATAAAACAGAGCCTGTGACCCCAGGAACTTACACTCAACTGGAGAAGGCAGAAAGGCAAATAAATCCTCAGAAATCAATCTAAAAGTGGAATTTTGTGCTACTTTGAAAAACAGGCAATGGAGCTGTGACTGTCTAGGGAGGAATGGGAAGGCTTCACAGAAGAGGGGTAAACTGCCTCTGAAGGAGATCAGGGTGAAGGCAGAAGCAGGAAGACAGGCTGGACAATGTAGGGAGTTTCAAATCACTGGGTGGTTCCCACCTGGGCCAAGGGTGCAGCCCTGCTGGAGAGGTAGATGAGAGACGCAGGGCAGGGTCAGATTCCGGAAACCTTTGTGAACCATGCTGAGGAGGTTTTTCTTTGCTCCCAAAGGAATACTTTAACAAGAGACACAGAGGAATAAATACAATTTCCCATTGAGCGCTGAGTGCTCTGGCTAAAGAGTGGCCATTTACAGGGTGGGCAGAGGACCTAAGAGTCCAGCGAGGAGCCAGTCACAGTCTAAGAATGGCAGGTGAGGCTCGGCCCCCTAAGGGAGGTACGGTGCAGATAAAGGCAGGCATATTCAAAATGTCTTAACTAAAAAAGGGCACATATGTCGACTCCATACTTTGCCCTTAGCTTTGAAATTTAGATGTGTGGATGTAACATTTCATCAAACGTAAAGAGTGTTGTCTATTTAATTTTCTAGTTGGAAGTCCTTTTGGCTCTGAGCATCTGAGGAAATGATAGGAGGACATGAAGCTGTTACTCCGATAGACTGCATAAAAATCTCATTAATTTTGAACACAAGAGACCAGACAATGGATTTGAAGTTAATTAGATTTGCAATACATGAAAATATTGCTCAGAAATACAGGACATCTTGTTGGCCAAGGAATCCCCATTTATTCTATTAATCAATATAATATTTAAGGTGAACTGATAATGACAATGATACTTCTTATATTTTTGGGCAAATGATTAGGTGGTTTGTGAAATATATTATTCCATGCTTGGTTACATTGGTGAAATTCATCAGATTCTTGCCTGTGTTGATAGATAGCCTTAGATTGTATCTTGGCACCCATCAAATTCTAGACTCTAACAATGTTTGTCTTTCCTTTTTGAATCTTGACCAACCTGATGGTTAGTGAGATACCCCATACCTTGCCCTTACATTGACTGATTCCTAAAGATGCATTATTGTTATTATTATTTTTCACTTCAAGATCTTTCATCCTTCCTTCAAAAGTGGCTTGAGTTCATCAGAGAGCGCTTGACTTCATCTTTTTTTAAGACCTTGTCATTTGCATTCCATTTACCACTAATACAATCATTCTAATAGGTTTCCTTGACACTGGGCTTCCCTTTAGGTGTGTTCTAGCAGCCTCAGCAGAACACCTCTCTCTGTCAGTTTTGGTTGCTGCAGCATGACTTATTGCACATGTGGATAGATATAAGAGCAATTATCATGTCTGTGCTTATTAACCTTTTCTTTCTGTGTTAGAGTCAGTTTAACCCAAGGCTTTGAGATGATTAAGCTGTAATGAATACTCAACATAGCAGGGAGGAAAGTGTAGCACTTTCAGAAGTGGAATAATGAAATCTAGAGAGGGAAGAGGAGGGTGGTAGAGAGTGCTTGGAGTTAGGGGACTGAGGGTGGGTTTTCTCTGACTGCTTTCCTAGAATCGGAAAGAAGGAGAGGGAAGAAGACCAACAGAAAATAAAAGGTGGTTGATCTTCATTCTTTATGTTTTAAATTAACCAGCGGATTGGGAAAATTTGCATATAGTTTGCAAAGTGAGAAGAAAGGAGCTGAGAGAGGGAAAAAGCCTGAAGAGCAACAGAAAGAGCAGAGTTGAAGCCCGGTCTTGAGGAGCAGTGGAGAGGGGTTGTGTGTTAGTCTGTTTTCACGCAGCTATGTAGAAATACCCGAGACTGGGTAGTTTATTAAGGAAAGAGGTTTAATTGACTCACAGTTCCACAGGGCTGGGGAGGTTTCAGGAAACTTAACAATCATGGTGGAAGGAAAAGCAAACACATCTTTCTTCACATGGAGGCAAGGAGAAGTGCTGAGTGAAGCGGGGGAAAGGCTCCTTATAAAACCATCAGGTCTCATGAGAACTCTCTCACTGTCATGAGAACAGCATGGGGGGACTGCCCCCGTGATCTAATCACCTCCCACGACGTCCCTTCCCTAACATGTGGGGATTACAATTCAGATTACAATTCAAGATGAGATTTGGGTGGGGACACAGAGCCAGACCATATCAGGTAGGGTCCAGAAGGCTGGAAGGAGAGGTTAGGCTAAGCAGCAAGGCACACACCTCCTATTGAGAGAAGAGAGAAGGAAACAGATAATCTTTATGCAGAGAAAATTGATGTTAGGCTTTATGTTTATCCTATTTTAAAATCTAGGCTACTTGATCACTTTGTTAATTTATCCTGAATTGTCTTTCAAACACTTAACCCAAAATTAGTTAAATTTTTGATACTTTCGTGCTGTGGGCTACTGGCTGTCAATAGGGGCCACTTGTTGTATCCTAGAGCAGACTCTCACTGTTTTACCCAGGACTAGAGAGGGAGGGATGCTTTCCTCTAGGTCTTCAATGAGTATCCAGTGGCCCCTTTGATTCAGAAAGGGGAAAACAGGCTGCTATCTTAGTCTGAAAAGAGCAGGGTTCTTATTGTTGTTAAAAAACTTTCTATATTGAAATGCAAATTTCCCATGCTTTTTCACAGCCTAGAAATAATATCTTTTGAAAGCAGAGAAAGAAAATCTATCAAGCTATTGATTAAATGTGCAGGCTCAAGCCCTCCCTGGGGAAGGGAGGTCCACTGAGGAATGCAGGATAGGGATTTTAGCTTGCAGCACATGCCTCAGCTCCTCTTGCCTCAGTTTCCTTGCTTTGTAAAGGGAGAGATGCGTAGTTCTCTGGGGACTTGAGTAGAAAATCCTGCTTATGTATCATTAACTGAATGAATTTAAGCCTTCTTCTGGCAATGAGAAACTGTGAGGACTGGCTCAAATTTAGCGTGAGAACAATTTCTCCTTAAATTTTCCAGAACCTATGACTGAGGGCTAGAAAAGAGCACTCCTTTTGCTACACTGAGACATCCTGTCCTCTTCTTCACCGATCCTCCCCCTCCTCCTCATCATGGTCACCATTCCTGGCATCTTCAGCTCCATGGTCTGTGGCCACAGCCATGACTCCCCAGCATTGCCTGTACATTGCTAAGCAACCCCCTTGGGTTGCTCTGAAGAGCATTTGTCATGTCTCCTGGCCCGCATCACTGCCTATGCCTGCCATCCATGGAGCTCCTTGCAGGAGGCTTATTGCTGCCTTGGCCTCAAGTACCCATGGAAAGAAGTCCCATGTCTGTGCAGATGAGCCAAGTGCTCCCGAGGCCACCAGCCAGGTGGAAGGGGTGCCAGAGAGGTGTTGGGACCTGGGCTAAGGCAAAAGAATGACCTCTCCCCTGACCCAGTGCCAGTCTCCATTGGTTGGCCCCTAACTGTATTTCTTGTTTCCAGACTCATAGCATTTCTAGCAAAGATCTGTCTTTCTCTGGCTTTCCCTCTAACCACCAAGAGTCCCCCTCAACCACCTCTCTGTACTCCCAGTTCTCAGTTAAACCCAAACTCCTACCTCTTCTTTCTACCTCTTGAGTCTAGATAAAAGCTCCATCTGCATCAATTCAGACACATAACCCCAGTGGGATTGCACTGTCTACACTGGCAGCATCCAGGGAGGCTCTGTAGACTTCTAGCACACAAAACCAAAAAATTGGTAGTCCTTAAAGTTCCTTGAATAGGAAGAAATTGTTTTCTGAACAAGCAATCAGAAAACGTGCACAGATAAGTTGATTTATGGGACAATGAGGTAGAGTATTTGTAATTAGGAGTTTCCCAGAAAATTCTGAATACTGGACTCATGCAGCTGAAAATCCTGACTACTCCTAGAAAGGAACTAGGCTAAAGCATGCTTGGAGAATGGGCTGAGTTTGGACACAGCGAGCCTTAAGACAACACCAATGATGTTGACATGCTGACAACATATGGTCATCAGCTACATGCCAGATACTGTAGGAGGCACTGTGTGTATGTTAACACCAACCTTGATAAAACTGTCCCAGAGCTAGGACCATCTTCATATGAAGCTCAGTGAAGTGATTTGCCCAAAGACACACTGCCAACATAGGGTGTTGATGTGATCTGTTCTGGTAAGTTACAAAGCTGGGGTGCTTGTCACATAGCCACATGCGAAGGACATGTCCTGGCCGCCTGGATCCCTTTCATGGTCCAGGTCATTGTCCCAGGACCATGTGATCTGTACCCAATAAGGACAACATTTAGATATCTCAGCCCTCCTCCCAGCAACATTACTGACTCCTTGTGCCTCTTTCTTAACTTTGGTTCTCATCTTGGTGTCCAGATGTCCCCTGTTTTGGGTTTTGTACTTTACCCTCTCCCTCAACTCTGTCTTACCCTTTTACCTGAGGACACATTCGCCTTTTCTGGTCTCTCTCAAAGTCTCAAAGATCCACCTATCCACCTGCAAGAAGGTTCTGGCTCACACTGGATGCCTCTGGCTCCTGTTGCCACAGCCCTGGGTTCCAGGAACCAAGCCTGTCATTAGCCATGGTGGCCTCCAGGCCCACCTGTCATTAGCCATCGTGGCCTCCAGGCCCACCTGTCATTAGCCATCGTGGCCTCCAGGCCCACTTGCATTCTCACCCTGAGAGGCTCCTGCAGTCTCAGGAGGCATTGAATGTGAAGTTGGATCCCTCCCAGAAGCATCTAGAAAACAAAAAAACATAGAAAGCAGCCAGAGCTATGCTTGGAAGCACTGGAGTGATGCACTTGGCGATGAAGTGAGAGGAGAAGGGGCTGATCGCCCAAGCACATCTCTGTTCCTGGACCTCAGTCAGCATGGGGAGCCCTCTGAGAAGGACAGAGGTGACAGTGACTGGGAAACACTGTGAACCACCTTGGCTGCAGTTTTCAGTTTTATCAGTCACTTGTATTCCATGTGGCTCACATGTATTCCATGTGTCCTAGGAGGTGGCTGAGACAATGATGTCCTTGCTATGCCCCTGTAGATGTACTGCCCCAGCATAGCCTGTGGTGTTATGAATGGCTCACGTTGAATCTGACCCCTTAAATGCTGACTTTTAGCTTTTGCAATCTGCCTAGTAGAAGGAGAGAAGACCAACTATTTCAGAATATGCCAATAAAATTGCTCATGGACTGAAAGAACCACTGGTCCTTTTGATTTACATCAGCATACACTGCTGTTTGTCAAATGTACTCAGAGGTTCTCTTGAAATTTCATGCTGTAAATAAGATGGCCGCATTTGCCTAGGGAATATACCTGCCTCCATACACCCATTTTGATAATTAGTATAGTAAAATCAATATGGTAGAAACTGAGGGCCTGACAAGAATGAGAAATAGGGTGGCTAGTCCTCTGATTTAACTTTGGCATACATATTGCATAGGAGGCCCTTAGATGCCTAGGTAGAGGTGATTTTAATAGCTATTTCTAAACAACTGATAGATTACTATTTAAAAAACAATACAGAAAATACTCATGTTCTCTGTGGCTCCAATGGGAGGAATAAAGCCAAATTTATGCAACAGTTGAGGGTCAAAAGTTTCTGCTCAACACAGTCTCCATTCAGCAAGGGAGAGTTTGCTTTTGAACTGGGTGACCTATCAGCAGAGATCTCTATGCTGGATGTTTCTAAGATGAGTCTACTGTGGGCTGTGCGTTTGGATAAGATGACCTCAAATGTCACTTTGATCTTTAAGATGCTCTAATTTTTTTTTCTAGTCACATTCCATAGATGAGAGGACAATGATGAGCAAGACATGAAGAGATGTGCTCTGTTTTTTCTTCCACGTTTTTTAATCAAGAAGAGCAGAGCCACCCTGAGGAATTCTTAAAATATATACATAATTAATACATTAATAACCCCATGAAGAAAATGTTTTAATCCCCCGTAATCTTACTATCCTCACATAACAACTATTTTAAGTTCTTTATATTCATATAAAACTTACAATTTTCAGGATGCTTGATTTTTGTGCAATTGTAATCGTGTCGCAGAGAAGGTTTGGTGAGAATCAAACTTTTTAAACTTGAATTCAGGTAATCGGGAATAGAATCATTCCTTAGATCTCACTTTAAGTGGGTAGAGTAATAATATCAAATATTATAGTACTTTCTAGTAAATGTATATAAATAATGAAATTTTGCACACACAGTTATGAATAAATCATATTAATCTTAAGATGTGTCCATTTCCTGCTAGCAATCTTTTTTGCTTAATGCTCTGCACTGCATATTTTTATAAATATGTGGTCCATACATGGGCTTCAGAGACACTGTGAAAAATGCGAATTTGTCTATGAATTTTTGCAAGATTGTCTGAATGCTATTTTTTCCCCTGGGAGAAAGATCAGTGTTTTATCAGTTTCTCCAAAGAGGCTATGACCCCTAATCTCTTATGCACTACTGCACCCAGAATGAAGCCCAAACTTCTTAGGTAATGTATTCAACACCTCCACACCTCTGCACAGGCACGTGCACACACACTGTGCTCCTTGCTGTAATCTGTTTCTCATTTCTCATCTCCTCTTCCTTTGTTCTGGCTCCTTTGTAGCTTTAAAAAAATTCTCTCTGTTCCCCCAAAAGGTTATGATTTTCACAAAAGGCGTGTTTCAGAGTTTTAACAAATGATTCCCCTAGCCTGGTAAAAATGCTTTCTCTTTGGGAATACCATCCTCAGCTTCCTTCAGCAGAGGTCCATCCTCTGCTGCCTATGAGACAGCACTTATCCATGGGGGCATGGCTTGGGTGGAGTCTTATTCTACCAGGGAGCTGTTTCCACAGCTACTGCAGTGCCTTAGGGACTATAGTTGCTTAATCCATATTTGTGGAAGAGAGAAAGGATCGAACTAGATGGTCATTGTCACCATCCTCTAAGTGTTTTTACTGAAATGTACGTCCCCTTTCCCTACCCGTTACTCAGCACAATCAGCACAGCCTACCTCTACCTTTGTAAAATGACGAAGGGCAAATGGAGGGCAATTGGAAAGCCTTCTTACCTTCGAGAGTCCAAGCCACATTCCATCTCCTGACCACTCCATATGGCTATTTTTAAGTTTCATGAAGACTATTTGCTCAATCATTTAATAATTTGATGTGTGTTATTTTGCATGATTTTTGTACATCCTCAATTAACTTTCTATTTAGCATTTGTTCAGATACACCCCATTGGTTTGTAGTATTCAAAGCTCATTATCATGCCTTTTTTGAGAATAAAATATAATTTAATTATTACTCTTTGATTCATGTTGATGGTATCCATTGTTTGGGACCATGCTTTAGCTCTGGCATTTACAAAACATTTCCATTTCTTTATCTGGCAGAAACAGTTGACATATCTTCTACATGTACCCTTGATCCAGGCTTGACCAGCATTCCCTGAGGAATTCAGGAAGGGAAAAACAGAAGTTTAACAGTGAGGACTTGTGCCTGCAGATGGCTGGCATATAAACTACAACCTTAGAAAAACAAATGAGGTCTAAGCCAAACCTAAACACAAAATAAGCTCACTGTGATTGGTGGTTGTGTGTTTATGTGTGGGGGTGTGTGCATGTGCATGTACACACATGCACACTGGTAGTAGGGTTGTGTGAGAGAGGACAAGAAAAATCAGAGTAGCCTTGATTGGGAGAAAGCAATGGCTGGTTGTTCAATTGTACAATCTCTGTTAACATCTTACACACACACAGGTGTGTGATTGCAAATGTTTTGCATTGCTGAATTCATCTCATCCCCTATGAACAAAATTGGTTGCTGGTAGGAGAAAAATTAAAGTCTAAGAATCGAATTGAGAACTAAGAGACTATGAGGAGCTGACTAATAGGCAATTGGGTAATTCGTGTGCCCCTCTCCACCTATAGACTGCTATTTTTACAGAAGTCACCTCCTTAGAGTCCTATTATTACACAAGTCTAAAGACTCCTTACTAGGAAACTAGTCTTGGCATCGGTAAGCTAAAGCTAGTCAAGTGCTAATATTTACTGAGGATTCTAATTAGTGTTCTAATGCAGGGCCCAGCATGGCAACGTGATTGGCAAAGCTCGATGTGCCTGCATGTGCCGCACACTCGGATTCTTTCCCACGGTGACGCTGTGTGAGCCTAATCAATCTCCTTCCTCCTCTCCTCATTTTGCTTTTCCTGGGGAGTGAGAACAGACAGGAAAATGGATCATGGGCATGGTTTTTTCCCTTAGTATGACATGTCAAACAGTTTGAATGTCACTCAGCTGATACAACCTCGCAACGATGTGAGAACCGTCTTGGGAGAATGGCAATACAATCGGGATTAGGCTGAAGCTGGCTAGAGGGAGCAGGATACACATTCTTTCCACTGCTCTTCTCATGAAGCTGCAAAACATTTAATTCAGAATTCTGGACCTATAGGACGTATAGGTGCAGAATCATAAGAGCAGTGGAGGTTGGTCTTTGGAGAGAGGACGCTGGGCCTCCTGTGGAATTTTGATAACCTCAGGATACTCTGTGGGTGAATGTGCTCTTCCAGGCTGAGGAAGCTATGCCTTCCCCACCACGTCTGGCCAGCTGTGGCCCAGCCTGTTTCTGACCTGCACCCTTGACCACTCTTTCTGCTCTGGCCTTTGATGTTGGGCTCCACCGAGGCCAGGCCTCTGTTTTGCTTTCTTTTCACGTCTTGTCGATCATCTAAGACTCACAGCATTCGGCTGTGGTGAGAATTAAAGGACATTATGGGTAAAGCACTTCTGGAGGGACTGGTAGTGTAAGACCTTGATAAGTGTCAGCTGCTCTCCCCAGGTTTCTCATTTTTAAAAATTTTGGTGCTAAAGTGCAGAAAGGCCCCATCCCAGGTCGGGTATTTGTGGCTCTTCTTTCTTTGTGCTTAGTGTCTTTAAAAGGGCATATGCTGTACACAAAAACACATGGAGGAAGCCCGTAAGAATCCAGCCCAGAATGCTGCCGTCGGATTCCTGTCCCTCTTCTGATCTGCAGTTCCTGCCCTGCGATGAGATTTTCGGACCCTATCAGTTCTGCCCCTCTGCTTAAGAGAGTCTCTCCTGCACCCTGTTTTGATAACACGTTTGCATGTACTTGTTTAGCTCAGTCTTTGGCCTTCACCCCTACCCGAAGTCAGCTGCTCATCACCTTGCTTGAAAGGCTCAGAGAGCCATAGCAGTCTTCACCTGTTTCTATTTTTCTCTGATATAAATTGTAGACATTTTCTCATCTTCTGCAGAGAGCCCCGTGATAATGTCAAACCCCCTCTTCCAACCAGTTTGCCTCTTCCAAGGCCATCTTGCATAGGAAATTTGGAGCCAATCTCTGAGAAGTAGAAACTGTTGGCCTCCATCTCAGTGGCAGGGGACTAACAAATATGCTTGCACTGACCCTGCATGCACACCTAGCTTCCCCAGACAGATGAGGCTGGACACTTTCTCTTCCTTCTGCACTTACTGCTCTCATTGGGTTGCGCTTTCATTCTCTCCTTCTGCCTCTTTCTTGGTGATTTGATCATAAACATTGTGTGTTGGCTCACAAACCTGGCTCACAAACCTGGGATTCCATCAGGCAGAATCCTGCCTGCAGGAGGGGGCAGGTGAGGATGCTGAGGGTGTGAGCATCTTCCTTTGTTGTCTCAACATCTCTTTTTGAACCAGGCATAAGAGAAGGCCCCTGTGTCATTAATAAGTAAGTTAAGACCAATAAAAGTATAAACATAACACATCTTAAAAACAGTGATATATCCTTTGTTTCTGAGAAAATACAGAGATGGCCTTAGAAAGGCTCTTGCACATAGGATGAAGCCTGAGCTGGTTTTAAAGCAAAGTGGTCTTTTTGATCATTTGAGAGAAGGGTGCTATCCTGGGCAGAGGAATGATATGAACAAAGACAGGGATTCTAGAAGCTGAAACGTGTTGGGAAAGTGGAACAGGGAGCTGCAGGAAAAAGGTAAGTTGTTTGGTTACTGTGCATGAACCCAGAGTCTGCCACTCCCATGTTCCCCGATCTTCTGGAGATTTCCTTTCTTTAAAATCTACAGGCAGTGACCGAAGCGTGAAGCCACTTCCTAAGGGGAGCATCCCCTTCTGTCCGAGGAGGCCCTTATTCTCATGGCGGGTGCTCAGGCCCCTGGATTCTTGCCCACCCACGTCATTGGTTCCCTGCCCACAGCTAGCATTTTACTCCTCGCTCCCCTCATTCTTTAAACTCCACCAACGCAGGCTTTGGAGAAACAGACTTTGCTGACATTTGGGAGCCATAGAGTGGCCCCATCAGAGAACAGGCAACAACTTACGAATGACCACTAGAAATCCAGTCCAATCCACCCCAGGCCATCCTGCCTGAGCTGCTCCCTCCTGAGCCTGCCTGACCCCATCACACCCTGGCCGACTCTCTCTCTCAAAACCTCTCTTCTCTCACTCTGTGTTTTCTCCTTTGTCTAATATCTCCACCAAGAGCAGGCAACAGTTTCTGTTATTTACGATCAGAAGAGTTCTTTTTTTTTTTTCTAAACGTTTCTCATTTTGACCCATGGACCTTGACATTCACTGCCACACAGGCCCACTGAGGTCTTTTTCTTAAATAAAGCAGCAGCTTTTTCCTGAAGAGGCGTTTGTCTTTCTTCTTAGACCACTGTTCTCCATCCTGGACGTGCATTACCATCACCCGGGAACTTTTAGTGACATCACCACCTGGGCTGCCATCTCTAGCGATGCTGATTTACTTGGTTCCAGCTGGACTTGGGCATAGGCATATGTTTTGTTTGTTTTGCTTTTTTTTTTTTTATTAATTTTTTTAAAAAGGGGATGGGCTTGTTGGAAAACTTCCCCCAGGACATTCTAACACGCAGCCATAGCTCAGATCGGGAGTCGGCATCCTTTCTCCGTGAAAGGCCAGAGAGTGAAGATTTTCGACTTTGTGGGCCACATCAGGTCTCCGTCATAGATTCTTCTTCTTCGTCTTCTTTGATTGCTTGTTTTTAAATCCTTTACAAATACAAAAACCGTTTTTAACTTGGGCCATAGCAAAGATAGGCTTTGGGCTTTTCTGACTGCTATGTTAGACCAACAAGTTCCATCTTTGGCCGTTTTCATATAGTTCTATTTTCTTCTCCTTATGGAAAGTGGGTTTCAGGAGACTGGGCATTTTTAATAATTTGTTTCCTTATCTTTAATGCAAAGGGATTGAATGTATGATCGTCTATGCTCCCTCCAGCGCTGAACTTCTCTGATTCTATTTTGTGGAGATGGCTGTGGTGAGCTCTTCTCAGGCCATGAGGCACGTGTGTCCTGGGCCAGGAGTTCATCACAGCAGCCCATGAGGGGTGCATGGAAGATTCTAAGCTTTCAGGTGAAAAGATCTGGGTACCAATTCCAGCCTATCGTGTATAAGGCTCCCTCACTGCCCCATCTATGACTAGGATAATAACAGCGACTTGATAGGGCTGTTGTGAAGATTAAATAAGATGACAGAACCTGTGCAATAAAGTGGAAACAAGGCAGCTCCTTCATCCAGGTGCCCCAGGTACCTGCTAACTGTGTGAGTTTGGGCAAATGCACCGCCCCAAGCCACGGTTTGCTCATGTGTAAAATGGGGATGATTATATCACCGCTTCCTTCAGAAGGCTGTGACAGTTAAATGGAGCAACCCATGTAAAGTGCGTTAGACAGAGAAGGAGGCACTTAACGAACAGCTGCCATTAGACTTGCTGAGATAGAAGAACCAGTTCAGTCACATGGCCCAGTGTAGGATCATGATCACGTGGTCAGAACATCAGCGAGAAGCTGAACAGTGCTTTTCTGTTGCTTCTCTAGGGTTTTTCCAACATATGCACAAAATCAGCAAAAATATATATAGAACCAAGGAGGCTCAGGGAAAATGACAGCCAGACATGCAGCTATTGCAAACCCGTGATGTGCCAGGCCCTGGGTTTCTTCCTGGAAATAGAGACATAAATAAGACACAGATGATGATCACCATCAAGGGTTCAAGGGCAGTGCATAGCTCTTTGTTCAAATCCACAGAAATATGACTCGAAGAAAGCATACGGTGGATAGAAAAGATCTTGCAAATCAGCCCTGTGCTCTTTTGTATCACAGTTCAGGAATGTCTCTTCTCCATGCAGGTTCATGGCACATCAACGAGTGTGACTGGGGAGTGCTGGCAAATCTACAGTGGAGCTGCCTAATAATTTGTGGCATCAGAACCATGCAGGAGACAAACAAAATGACTTAGACCTTCTGCGTGATCTCACGAGGGTTGTGTTGTAGGGCTCCTGTAATAAGGTGAGTTATTGTATCTGCGTAGTGCCGGGCAACATGCCTGGGCCTGCGTGAGCTCCTCCTCTGTTCTTGGTCTCTCATTTGACATGAAGAATGAGAAGCAGACCGTTCCTGCATGCACTCACGTCTTCTGAGATCTATGGATCTCTGCTTTAGCTCTTCCCAGTTTACTATTTGATGAAGGAGAAAAGGAGAAAGGCACTAATAGGCACTAATCCTTTAACTTTTGACCAGTCTGTTTAACCACTAAAACTGCTCCTTGGAGGTTGATGTCATCCTCAGCATTTTACCTTTTTACTAATTTAGAAAACTAAAGTATAGAAGCTTTAATTTTTCCGGAGCCTCTGATCAGATAGTGGGAGAAACAACTTTTAAACTCTGGACTGTCTGCACCAGAAATCAAAGCCCTTTCACAATCCTACACAACTCTCCTACTTACCTCACAAGTAATTGAGCTTTAACAATAGAGAATATTTATAGAGTCCTTGCCTTGTGTGCTTACTGTATATACTGGAGTTTGTCATGCTCTCAGGAGGGAGGGTTTATAAGTAACCACACCAGTGCTATTTCACAGGCTAGGGAATTGCGTCACAGAGCAGAGTTTAGAAGCTTGCTTAAGGTGATGCAGTTAATAGGTGGGAGAGTTAGCGTTTGAAGTAGCCAACGGGCCTGTTGTTTTTAAGAGCTGTGCTATAGAATCTCTCTTTGCTTGATTTTTGTCTCTAATCTTCCGGTCTGCTCACAAGTTGCATCTCTATCGACAAATTGAAGCAGTTATCAACAGTTTTCTGCCCTGGATTTTTAATAATTCATGCAAAGACCTTAGTCTGTTACTGAGGATAACATACTTGCCATGTGGAAAATGAAATAGGAGTCCATTCTTTAAAAATATGTGCTCCAAAGTGCAGATCCTCAATCTTTTCTTCCTGCATTCATCTATGCAAGACTTGAGACTAGGGAGACCCTATTTAAAACACTTGTTTATAGCTCCGTATCTCTTGTATCGGTTGGCATTCCCTGGTTAAATAAAATTCCCAGATGGACTTTATTTTTTCCTTCACCATTCCTCAAGTCAGAGAGTGACAGCACAAATTGAATGTGAGGCGTGATTGGAAGGATCCTCATTTCGTGTAATTTAGAAGCAGAGACAGTCTGAATGGCTCGCTGATTTAATTACAGGATGTAAAAGTGGGTGAGACATGGCACAGCACTGACGGCTGATGGAGGCCTCCACTGTATATCCTTGTTTTCATCTCCCACAATTATTCGGACAGATCTCATGGGGAAATTTTGATGTGGCAACAGTAAACAGACGCTTTTCTTTAACTGCCAGGGTAAATTACCAGGTAATTTTGGTGGAAACGTGTGTCAATACAACATGGTCTCTCTTCCTGTCTGTGTTTCCATCTTTCCTCCTTCCTCCTCCCTGTAGCCTTTCAAGACTGTCTCTGTTAGCAGAGAAATGGAGAGAAGCAGAAACCTTCCCTTTCATAAGGTATTTTCTGAGGATGCAATTTCTCCCTTTGCAGCCAAGTGGCATTTCTGAGCAGGATGTTAATGAGCCCAGTGCAGCCCTTGGTAGGCAGCAACTGACCAGCAGAGCTGGAAGTGTGCTCTTGGCTTTCAGAGATATCTCCAGTGATGCTCATAGCCACCAGCTTTCCAGTTTGATGGTGAAGCTGTGACTCAGAATTGAAGCCTATGGTAATTTTATCTCATCTTTCATTTTGGCCTCGGCCCTAAAAGTTCTGAAGAGTTGATTTCAGACTGTGGAAAATCAAAGAACAAAATCTCATTTTATTCTGGAAACCATAGCAGGACCATCCACACCACTGCCCTGGCTCCTGACCTCATGCAACACTCCTGGCCTACATGCTTGGCCTGGCACTGCCGGCTGGTCCTTCTCACCACACCATGCTGTGTTGGTGACCTCAGCTGAGGCATTCCCTTAGCAGTGACTCAATGTGTTTCTTCAGTTTGCGCATTTATCCAGCAAGGAGGACATAGCTCTGTGGATAACCTATGGATCAATGACTCCATGGACAATGGTGGTTATGGACTAAAGTGTCACCAATGCCACCAAATGAGAGGCACTGGGATGATGTAGCAGAAGGAGCTTCCAGGGCAGCTGTGACAAATCGCAGAGGCAGTTGTCCTCAGCTCACCCTGCACTTTATTTGCAGAATCTCCAGGATAGCTGACTGGCTCACTTTGCCTCCAGTGATTGCCTTCCTTCAGCCATCGACTTAAACTTGATCATCTGACGGCTCCCTCTCCATGGGCAGCGGGTCTCCCTAGGCTGCCACCTGTGGGCCAGTGTGGGTCAAGTCCTCTCTGACTGTATCTCTTTGCTCCTGCCAAGCTGTGCTGCAGACGCAACCTCTGTCCCATGATTTTGGCATCCCGGTTCTCTCTGGTCCCTTTCTAGGGCCTCCCTTCCACCCTCAGGTGCTGTCATCATAGCTGGAGAAGGCATCTGGGGCACTCTTCAGGATGCACACTCTCCTGTTTGGTGAACCCCAGTATCTTTCTCTTTCTTCAAGAAGTCGCCAGAGTCTTCCATCCTCCTAGAAGCTTGCCTTAAGCTCTCCACCCACTTTTTTTCTTCTTCACTTTTTTTTTCTCTTCTCTCTCTCTTTCTTTCCTTCCTTCACCTCCTCTCTCTTTCTCTCCCCTTCCCTTATCTCCCTTTCCTTCTTTTTTCTTTCTTTCTTGCTTGCTTTCTTGCTTTTTTTTTTTTCTTCCTCAGAGCCTCACTGTGTTGCCCAGGGTGGAGTGCAGTGGCACGATCTCAGCTCACTGCAACCTCCGCCTCCCGGGTTCAAGTGATTCTCCTGCCTCAGCCTCCTGAGTAGCCAGGACTACAGGTTCCCGCCACCACAACCAGCTAACTTTTGTATTTTTAGTAGAGACGGGGTTTCACCATGTTGGCCAGGATGGTTTCTTTCTTTCTTTTTTGACAGGGTCTCTTTCTTTTTTGACAGGGTCTCTCTCTGTCACCCAGGCTAGAGTGCAGTGACGTGACCTCAAGTCACTGCAGCCTCTGCCTCCCAGGCTCAAGTGATTCTCGTGCCTCAGCCTCCCAAGTAGCTGGGACTATAGGAACCCACCACCACACCTGGCTAATTTTTATATTTTTTTGTAGAGATGGGGGTCTCATCATGTTTCCCCGGCTGGTCTTAAACTCCTAGACTCAAGCATTCCTCCTGCTTCAGCATCCCAAAGTGCTGGGATTACAGGTATGAGCCACCCTGCCCGGCTTCTCAACCCACTTAACAGTAGCAACTGCCACCATTGCCATTTACTGTCCTCATAATAATACTGTGGCATAGGTATTATTATTCCCATTTTGTGGGTAAGAAAATAGAGGTTCAAAAAGACTATGATTTGCCTAAATTAATAATTCGGTAATAATTGAAAGTAACAAGCTTTAAGTGCTTATGTGCCATATAGTGGGTTAAGTTTTTCATATAGATTGTCTCATTTAATTCTTTAAAAACCCCATGTCAGACCCCATTTGACAGATGAAGAAGTGAGTCTAAGAGAGATATAATTAATGACAGAGCGGGATTTGAACCTTATTGACTCTATTTTAACTGCCAGCCTTGCTCCATATTTCATTTTCTGAAATATTATCCCAAATAGTTCAGTAACTGGCAGTTATTATTATTGTCACTTTTTAAAAAGTGTTAAAATTTTGGGGAAAAACTCCACTTTATTCCCAGTCTGGCCCCTAAGGCTTGTTCTTTCATTTTTAATTGGCAAACAATAACCCCTCTGCTTTCTTGAAAGGAAACTAGATATGGTAGGAGGCAGCATCAGTTTGCCTGCCTTTCCCAGAGATAAGACCACTGAAATGCATACTTTGTGCAGGTGAATACAGATTAAAAGCTGACTAGATGATAGTAAAAATGGAAATAAATGAAACGACAATTTGTCTCATTTCATATTTGTCTAATTACTCCAGTTGAGATATAAATGTGTCACAAAAATATAGCTTTTACTCACTCATATTTTGCATCTTAATTTCCCAGTTCAGCTTTTTCTGCCCCTAAGTATGTAACTCTTATATACTCCAGTGCTTTAGTAATAGCCTTATCCAAGCTATTGACATGAAAATAAGGAGTAATGTATACTCAATTGTACATAATAGGGTTGTAATTCCATGGAGAGATGCCTGAGTGCTTTGCTAATGCCATGAGAAATTCAACGTGGAATTCCAGGCTTGAGTTAATGTGCAAGAGTATCGGGTTGGTTCGTGTGCAGCTAGATGAGCTGACTTTTCTGCAGGATGCTACTACCAATGCAGCCCCTCTAGAGAGCAATGCTGAAGGGGAAGTAGAGGCTACAGCGAGGCCATCCACTCTTCATGATGCATTAGGATGTCCTGTTCCTGACATAGTCTGGCTGGTTTCATTACGCTTATCCTGCTGTAAAGAATAAGACTCCAGGGATCTTCCTGGTGTAAAATGCATTCAATGGAGATTGACATTTCCAAATCATAACAACACAGTGCTCTATTCAATATGAGATATTTGTCAAGATTTTTATTAGTGAGTAGAAATTATGAGCTAGGCATTCATACTCCAGCAGAACATCTTGCTCTAATTATTAAGGGCTCTTATTTTTGGCCACAGTTGTATCCAACCAATACTAAATGACTTCATGTGAATCACCGTGCTAAGCTGTGGTGGTCACCTAGGTGTCCCCTGTACAAGTGTCTCAAAGGGAGCCCCACTGTGAATGTTTTGAGGGTACGTGAACCTGGGTATGTAGATCTGTGGGGGCTGGAGCAGTGTTGTTGGGTGGTAGAGCCAGAGCTGGTGTCAAGAGGAGCCAACATGCGAGCTAGAGCTGCATGAAAGGTTTGGTGGAGAGCTAGGAACGGATATGCAAGAAAAAGGAGCAAGGATAGAAGATGAGAGGATTGGAATAAGGATGGACTATGTATTAGTCCATTCTCACATTGTTACAGAGAACTGCTCAAGACTGGGTAATTTATAAAGAAAAGAAGTTTAATTACTCACAGTTCTGCATAGCTGGGGAGGCCTCAGGAAACTTACAATCATGGGAAAAGGGGAAGAGACCACTTACGTGGTGGCGGGTGAGAGAGAGAGTGTGTGAGCGAGAAGGGGAAACTGCCTTATAAAGTCATCTGGTCTCGTGAGAATTCACTATCACAAGAAAAGCATGGGGGAAACTGCTCCCATAATTCAATCACCTCCCTTCCTCGACACATGGGGACTGCAATTTCAGATGAGGTTTGGGTGAGGACACAGAGCCAAACCATGTCAGACTGACATGCCTTAACTAGTCGGGGATTATGATTCATGACCAAGGATATGGAGGAACCCTGCAGCTTCCCTTAGGAGTACTTGATGTAAAGGAGTCCCATGAGGGCCAGGTACAAAGGGAAAAGTGATGATCCACAAGAGTAATAATTTATATTTTATAATTTACAAAGTATTTTCACCTACATGATTTCCTGCAATTCTTACAAAACGCCATAAATTATAGGGATAGCCCCTTAGGTCAAATAAGCTAGACCAGTGGTTCTTAACATGGGATCCAAAAATATCTTGAAACTCCAAGCAGCCTTCAAGGTGGTGTTGTGTAGGCATTAGGAGCCTGGAGTTTGAGGCTGGGCCATGTGCATCCTGGCTCAGTTGTGCTAGCTGTGTGATCTTGGGCAAGTTACTTAACCTCCCTGTCTCAGGATCCCCATCTTTAAAACTAGAATCTAAATAATACTTATTATGATAATTCCTCCTAGTGTTGTTTAGATAATGTAGGGCCAAGGGGAAACTTCCGGTTTGCCCTATAAAGGTTCATTGAACATCAACTTTAAAAAGACAGATTAATAGGAGAAAAGCATACAAAACTTAATTTTCATTGCATAGCATGGAGAATCACAACAGAATGGTTGCCCAACAACCCAATGGGTACAGAAGCTTATATTCCCCTTTGCATAAGGGGAGGAGGAGATGGGGACTGGGGGCTTTTTTTTGAGGGGCAGCAAATAATTATTATGGAGAATAAATGGACAGAAATTAACTTGTAAATGATTCTTTTTTTTTGGAATTTCAATGAGCCAGAGACACAGAAAGCAGGTGCTTTTGTGTTCCTCAG
The DNA here is from genome assembly GCF_028858775.2 of Pan troglodytes. Taxonomy (NCBI): domain Eukaryota; kingdom Metazoa; phylum Chordata; class Mammalia; order Primates; family Hominidae; genus Pan; species Pan troglodytes. Next base: position 116,077,538 of record NC_072410.2, read on the forward strand.
TCTTCTTTTCCCAGATAGACAATGAGATTTCAGGAAGGAGAAAAAAGCAATTGTGTTTCTTTTATAAAGAAGCTTTCTTGATCAGATAAGGACATTCCAGGAGTCTCTCCATCCCTCCATGTGCTTGCTAGGGTCGTGGGTGAATAAGGCAATGTTAGAAGGACCTTGATTCTGAAGCAGCATATCAGGCCTCTCAGCATGGGAAAGCACCATTTCTGAGGTACCACTTTCTGAGCTCCAACAATAATTAACTGACTTAATACTAAGGCACATAGTAATCCCTGCATGAGTTGTTCTCATTGCTCAATGCATTCTTCCTGCCCACTGCACAGACAAAACCAGTTCACTGAGACCATGGTACTGAAGTGAAGAAAGAGTTTAATTAATGCTAGGGCAGCCACATGGAAGAACTGGAGTCTATTATTCAAATCAGCCTTTCCAAGAACTCAGAGGTTGGGTTTTTATAGCCAATTTGGTAGACAGGGTGCTGCTGATTGGCTGGGAGTCAGTCGTAGGGGCGTGGAAAGTGGTCCTCATGTGCTGAGGTCCTCAGCTTCTGGGTGGAGACCACAGGACTGGTTGAGTCATGAGTCACAGGTTCATAGTTGATTACTAGAACCAAAAATCATGGAGTTGATTGCTAGAATGTAGAAATCTAAACAATATCTCAAAATACCAATCTTAGGTTCTACAATGGTGATGTTATCTGTAGAAGCAATTGGGGAAGTCACAGATCTCGTGACCTCTGGCCATATGACTCCTGAGCAGTAAGGGATTGTAGAAACTATGCCTACACTTGAAAAGAACTCAAGCCTCTCCCATAATCCTAATCTCATGGCCTTTTGTTAGTTTTCACTCACTGAGCAAGGAGGGGGTTAGTTTTAGGGAGGGACTATTTTCCTTGCATCCAAGTTAAATGATCAACTAAATTCCTCCCATGGTTAGCTTGGTCTATACCCAGGAGTGAGTGCGGACAGCCAGCCTGTAAGGCTAGAAGTGAGAGGGAGTAAGCCATGCTAGACCTCTGTCCTGTCATCATCTTCTTATGCAGAGGCAGTTTCAGTCTGAGGAGTTTCCAAGCCATGAGTGCAACTGTTGGAATCAAAGCCCATGTCATCTTTCTGTTTCTCATCAGAGAGGCTGAGTCAACTTCAGGGTAGGGGCAGTGTTTGAAAAGGGCCTTGAAGGATCCTTCAGATTTGGAAAAGGGGAGATATGGGATGCCGAAAGGGAGTGGGATAATAGGAGACAGGGATTGCAGGGATTTGCTGAGGGTGGTCCTTTAGCAAAGCCCAGAGATGTGAAAGTGACCTTCAAAGATGTGGGAGTCATCTGTGCTGGTTTGGGATGCAAGAGAGAGGAGAGAGTAGGGGATCAGGCACCTTTTCTTTTCCTTCTTATTTTCTACTTTGCTTCTCTCTCAGTGTCGTGATTTCATATCTCCTGCAAACATAACCCATCCTCCTAGGTCTTTGGGCTTTAGATTATGAAGGGGGTAAGGGGTGTTTATGTGGGGTGGGAAACTGAGAGAGCAATGGGACTTGATAATTTATTCCAAGTTCAAGTTGCAATGGAAGGAGGCACTGGGACAAGGCTCCTGGGCTTCTTCTGTGTACATATTTTTCCAAAAAGTAAGTCTTGGCATGGTCAGGGTGTCAGGGCCCCTCAACATGTGGCCTTGTGCTCCTAGGGAGGGGCTGGCCCTCCCCTGGCTGGGCTGCTGCCATCTGGACCAGTCATGTCCACACATGGGCTGTGGAGGTCTAGTCCTCAGCCGGTGTGTATTAGGTCACTTTTGCACTGCTATATAGAAATACCTGAGGCTGGGTAATTTATAAAGAAAAGAGATTTAATTGGCTCATGATTCTATAGGCTGTATATAGAAAACATAGCACTGGCATTGCTTCTGGGGAGGCCTCAGGAAGCTTAAGATCATGAAGGGAGTTGAATGGGGAGCAGGTGCATCACAGGGCGATAGCAGGAGCAAGAGAGCACGGGGGAGGTGCCACACACTCGCAAGAACTCACTGACTTATTGTGAGGACAGGACCAAGGGGATACTGCTAAACTATTTACAATAAATCTATCTCCATGGTCCAATCACCTCCCACCAGGCCCCACATCCAATACTGGGGATTAAAATTCAACATGAGATTTGGCGGGAACATGTATTCAAACTATATCACCATGTGAGCTCAGAAGGCCCCTGTGTGGAGCCAGCTGCAGCAGATGCAAACTCCCTGTCCCTGGCCCTTTCCTTGGTCCTTACCTTCCCACTTGGCGCATATCCTGCCTCCCTGCTTCCTCCTCACTGTGCTTTCACACAGGACTGTGGGGAGGGCTATGCGTCAGGGCTGCGTATACACTGCAGATGTTCATCCCAAACAGAACCCTAGGAACAGTCATGAACAGACGCTGTCTATCTGGGTATTGGCCAAGTATAATGGCTAAGTTTGTGTATCAACTTGACTGGGCTGAGAGATGCCAGATAGCTGGTAAAACTGTATTTCTGGGTGTGTCTGTGAGGATGTTTCCAGAAGAGATTCACCTTCAGATTGGTGAACTGTGTAAAGAAGACCCAGCCTCACCAAAGTGGATGGGCATCAAGCAATCCATTGAGGGCCTGGCTAGAGCAAAAAGGAAGAGGTAGGGTGAGTTCGCTCTCTCTGCTTAAGTTGAGTCATCAGTCCTCTGTCGTCCTTATGCATTGGAGCTCCTGGTTCATGGGCCTTCGAACTCAGAGTCTTACACCAGTGTCCCCCCAATTCTCAGGCCTTCAGACTTGACTGAGAGTTATACCATTGCCCCATCCCGCAACCATCTACCCATTTATCAGTACTCAGGCCTTTGAACTCAGACTGAATTACCTCATGAGCTCATGAGTCCATTCTAATAATCAATCAGTCTATCTACATTTATCTATCCATCCATCTATATCTATCTATCTATCTATCTATATATCTATCTATCTATCTATCTATCTATCTATCTATCTATCTATCTCTATATAGCTATCATCTGTATTAGTCTGTTCTCATGCTGCTTATAAAGACATACCTGAGACTGGGTAATTTATAAAGGAGAGAGGCTTAATTGACTCACACTTTAATTAGCTGGGGAGGTCTCACAATCATGGTGGAAGGCAAAGAGGAGAAAAATCTCATCTTACGTGGTGGCAGGAAAGAGGGCATGTGCAGGGGAGCTCCCTTTTATAAAACCATCAGATCTCGTGGGACTTATTCACTATCATGAGAACAGCCTGGGAAAAACCCACCCCCATGATTCAGTTACCTCCCACTGGGTCTCTCCCACAACCCATGAGGAATATTACAATTCAAGGTGAGATTTGAGCGGGGAAACAGAGCCAAACCATATCATCCTCTATCTTTCTTATTGCTTCTGTTTCTCTGGAGAACCCTGACTGACATGCAAAGTTTAAGCTGTATGGATTAAGTCCTCTTAATTGCCTTCATCATGTTTGCCCAGATTGCCTCAAGCAATGATTTCATAATCTTTGTTGGTAAATGAGGTAATCCTTGGCGGGAAGTTTTAGCCTTACTGCCTGAATTTTCTTCTCAAATGCTGTATTGTCCCTTTTGTGCTGTTTGCCACCATTTTAGCTAACTCTTCTTGACATTTTAGAGTTTATACTGTGAGCTTTTACAGGGAGGAGAGGTTCGTCCCTTCTCTTTATCTCTCCTGGGGTCATATTTGTAACTTAGCCTGTGAGAAAACCACCTCTTCTTCCTATAGTACTCTAAATTTTTCAAGTGTGTTAACATCTTCCCTTGGGAAGATGTATGAGGCAGTGGAGCACAACATTTTAAGGAGGTATAAAAGGTGGTCCACAGATCCGTGGCCAAGCTTATCTGTTTCCCTGCTTTTTCCTGTGTGACTTTACATAGGTGATTTAATTTCACTTTGCTTGTATGTCAAATTAAAACAAAAGCAATTTTACCACCTTGCATTGCAGTGCAGAGCAAGTGAGAGGCTACGTGGAAACCATGCACGCAGGTTGACACACACTGAGCCAGCACCGCACACCGTGGTCCCTTCCCTTCTTCTACATCTTCACTGGTGTGCCCTCGTGCTTCCTCTTTCTCACTCTCTTTTTCTCTCTAGTTTTTATCAGTTTGTTTCTGTATAGCTGAGGAATAATGATAAAGCACTAATCTACCATTTCATTCAAGTGTAAAGCCAGAAAATCTGTTCTTACACTGATATACCAGTTTCTTATATTGATATGCTGATTTATTACATTTGTTAAATATTTTATAATTTGCAAATGCACTCATTTCTTTGCTTATTCATTGAACTCTTCATTCAACAGAGGGTTTATGTTTGCACTGTGCCTGGCATCTGCTTCCTTACGGTACCCGGCAACACCTTCTGAAGTGCCAGAGTGAGGACTTTCCCTTCACAAGTGTGGATGCCCAGATGAGGGATGCCTCAAGGTCACGCAGGACGTGAGGTCGGCTCTTCTGACTCTTGGTGCGGCGCTCTTTCATCTCCTACAGGCTTAATGAATCTCAGCGTCAGAGAGCACATTGGTCAGGGAACCAGGGGAAGCTAAGTGCCCTATAAAAAGCCTGTGTGCCTCCCAAGGAATCCTCTTTTCATTGGAATGATTTACAGTGGGATTTTCATTCTAAAAACCTGCCACCTCCTGAATGATATTTGTAAAATGTTTAACCCCATGGGGATTCCTTCTGGTATGCAGGAGAAGGCACCATAAATTGTTCTGTTATCTTTTTCAAATGGGAAGACATTAATTATGTTCTAAGAGGTATGCCAAACTAAGTGCACAGGAAAATGCATTTATAGTGAACATTTTGACTAAAAAATGCAATAGACCAGCAAGGTTACTATTTCTCTCTGTCCAGAGTTCCCTGGAGAGTGACTGGAGCTCCTGGCTGGGTCATAGGCCAACTAGGCTAATTTCCGGAGGTTTCTGAGCAGGAGGTGCAGTGCCTGAGTGCAGATGGTGCCTGATGGGAAGGAGGAGGGGAGGTGCTCAGGTGCACGCTCGCACATACCCGCTGTCCAGTCAGAGAAGCCAGGTCTACTAACAACCAAAGAACAACCTTGGCCCCCGAGAGGAGGAAGCAAGGCCCGCGTGAGAGCCTGGTACAACAGCACGAGGGACGGGGTTGGCCAGCATTCTCGGGCTGCTTACCTGGGCATCCGGCCCGGAGGGCTAAAGTGGCCTTTGCTGCACCCACTTTGCTAAGTGGTTGTGAAATTTGATGGTAACTCACGGGCACAGAATTTAGGACAACCTGTTCCTCTTTTTGGATGAAGCTGAATTTATTCACGTGCCACTTTGAGAAAACAGAAAAAGCACAAAGGTCCCAGAAAAAATTGTTCTTTCTTCCCTAAAATCTCCTGAAATACTCCGCAAACATGAATCCTAAAGCCACCCTATCAGGGAACTGGATGTATCTCCAGGAGACAGCCCTGCTTCCCAGTCCTAAATGTGATGCTGATGCTTGTCTCCCAGGGAGGAGCTAGGAAAGACCACATTTCCCGAGGTCCACATTTCCATTGATTCTAGACAAGTAAGTGGAAGGAATAAGGACGGGGTTACCAGGCCTGGGTTTTCGCCCGGTCTCAGTGCTGTGGAAAGTAAAATCAGTCCTTTATATGGGTCTCCTAGGGGCCGACTGTGGGCTTGATACTGACACATGGTAATTTATTCAGCACTAACTCCAATCCCACAAGTTAAGAATTGTTATCCCTGCTGTGCTGTTGGTCAACCGGACTCAGATCAGTTTCCATACAGCACGTGTTTGACAGGCGTGTGTTAACTGGGGAAATGTGTAACCCAAGGGTTAGCAAGAAGAGGGGGTGTGACACCCCCTCGGCTCCCACCTTACAGCAGTATGCTGGCCCGGACTCTACGGCATGTGCAGCGTGTGTGGTATGTGTGTATTGTGTGTTTGTATGTGTATTGTGTGCATGTGTTGTATGTACGTATATGTGGTATATGTGTGTATATGTGTGTGGTGTGTATGTATTGTATGTGTGTGTGTACGGATGTACATATATGTGTGTATATGTGTGCATGTGCATATATATAGTGTATAAATTGTGTATGTGTGTATAGTGTGTATATTGGGTATGTGTGTATATTGTTGTGTAGAGAGTGTGTGTGTGTATTGTGTGTATATGTTGGTGTGCACATGTGTGCTTGCCAAGGAAGGGGCCGCTCTCCACTGCCCTATCCCCAGGTGCAAGTATAAGGAGGACTGAGTTGCTTGGAGTAAACAGGGAAGGGTCTGACCCAGGGTGTCTGTGGGTAGGGAGCCCAGCTTTGCTGGAGTGTTCTGTAACTGGCGACCTTTGGGGAAAAGGGGTTCAGGCTGCTCCAGAACCTGCTCCTCCCTCCCCTCTCCCCTTGCTATGGGGGTCTGAGCTCAGGGCAGCCCTCCAGACAATGCACCCATCCTGCTCAGCCACTGCTAAGTAATCTGGGCCCACAGGGCCGGGCTCTCCCCACTGGGCTAGAGAGGACCCTGAGGCTCCCGAGGCAATGCCTGCTATCATAAGTCGAGTGCACGATGGAGTGAGGATGCACACTCAGGTCACTTAGATTGCACATTTTACACTCTTTTCATCATACTCTTTTTCTTTCTTCTAGTATCCCTTCTTTAGGAGCCTTTGTTTCTCCGTTCTAAAAAGCGGCTAATACTGAGTGAGCTGTGTCATAGCAAAGTAACTCGGCTGGAACCTTCTCATGAAACTGTTGTCCAAAGGAGAGAGGAAACACACACACACAGGCACACAGGATGGGGGATATATTGATTGCTTTTTACAGTCATACTCTGTACATATTTTATCACAATTAATCTCTATGACAATGTTGAGAGGCATTCATTCTATTTTATGTAAGAGGAAACTGAAACTAAGAAAGTCAAAGTAACTTCCGCACATATACACAGCCGGTGCCTGCTACCATGTGGAAAGATGATGCCAATCTGGCTGGCAGCCAGAGAGAGAACATCTGTTTTAATAGACAGGAAATGCTGGGATGCCGTGAGAGCCCCCGTAAGAGCCAGGTACTGGAAGCAGCTGTTTCCAGGCGTTGTTGCCTTCCTTGGAGCAATGCACACAGCTGCTTCTGATGGAAGCCACCCTTGGCAATGGCCCCGTGGTGCATGCAGCAGGAGGAACTGGTACTTGGAGCACTGCCAGCGGAACCACCGAGTGAGCGCCACTTAGGAGTGGATTCCACAGGAGCTGCCCCCTCCATGAACTTTGGATAAAATGTGCCCCTTAGAGCCACCATGTGTCACTTCAAGGTAGGAGATGGAGTGCTTAGACCCATGGCTCAGAGGCCTCTATCCCACCATCTTGTTGGGCTTTGCTAGTGGATGTTTCTCTCCTTAGAGGAGGCAAGAGCTCACTAGTCTTTCAATGTATGTCTTTCTGAGGAGTGGGACCCTGGATTTTTATTAGGGCCTCTGGTGGAGTGCACACCAGGACACTCTGGTAGTGAGCCCTTCCAGCCACACATGATGGAGTGGAAAGATTCTCAGTGTTGGTGTTTCAATGGCTGCAAAAGCTGCCTGACCTTCAGTGAAGTTCTCAATGCCACCAGACCTCCATTTCATGTGTATAAAATAAAGGCACTAATGCCTTGCTCATGGGATTGTTGTGAGGAGTATTTGAAATAATGCATCCAAAGCACCTGATGCAACATTGAGAGATTTACTGCCTTCTTGGCCAGAAGTCATTTTCCTTCCCATCCTTCTGCTCTTGGCTTGGAGGTCACATTCTCCAATAAACTTTTCCTGGCTCCCAAGTCTAATTTAGGTTCCTGGAGAGTTTGGAATGCTTTTGGTTACAAGTGATGGAAGAGATGAGAAAGAAGAAAGTTATATTGATGAGAAAGAAGAAAGTTATATTTTACAGTCAGTTCCACTGTAACAGGATGCAAATGCATCTAAAAATCTCCATCCTATGCTCTGGTTAATAGAAACCACAGGGTTGATGGGGAAAAATGGGACTAGCGACACATCATTCTAAATTTTTGTCCATGACATAAAGAGTAGTGACCTAATAAAAACAGTAGTATAGTTTTACACAGGTTAAATGATTAACATATGCATAAATACTACAGAAACTATGGTGCTTAACCTTGAAAAAGGCTTGAAGCTTGCTTGAGAGTGGGGGTACTGGGGTTGCAGCTTGTGCACTGTGGTGAAATGGGGGGAGTAGGAGGCTATGGTCTGAATGTGTGTCCCTCCAAAATTCATATATTAAAACCCTAACCCCCAATGTCGTGGTATTAGGGGGTGAGGTCTGTGGGAGGTGATTAGGTCATGAAGATTTCATGAAGATTCCACCCTCATGAATGGGATGGTTGCATTTATAAAGGAGGCCTGAGGGAGTTTGTCTGCTCCTCCCCCTATGTGAGTTCACATAGGAGGGTGGCATTTATGAGGAACAGACCCTTCCGGACATCAAATCTGCTGGTGCTTTGATCTTGGACTTCCCAGTCTCCAGAACTGTGAGCAATAAATTAATTTTGTTTATAAATTACCCAGTCTAAGATATTTTGTTACAACAGCCTAATTGGATTTAAACAGTGGGTGATCTGGATTGGGAGGGAAAGTTGTAGCACCAGAGGTGGGTGGTGAGGCTCCTAACATGTGAGGTGAACTGGAGGTTGGAAAATGCTGGGGTGTGTATGCATGCACTTGTGCGTTCCTAGTCTCAGATCAGCTGCGTGCAGTTCTGTGTTCACCTGGCATTTCTTGCAAATGAAATCACACAAACACGAACACAAAATTTGCCTTATTGTCAAATTGTTCCCTAATATCAACCTCGTTGCAACAAATGTGAACGTGAAATCAACATTGGAGCAGAACCACCTGCACTGGCGTGCCCTGGTGCTCTCCCTCCACTGGGGCAGATGATCTTCCCGGGGAAGACAGAACTGACCCTGGGGCAGGTGGTTGATGGTGGTGGCCCATGCGCTTCTGTGTGTTCAGTGTCATGAGCTACTGCAGTTTACTTGTCTCTGGCAAAGTGCATTTATACATTACTTTATTTTTAACTCTGTCAGCCCTCCAAAATGGATAGATACCTTAGAAGTATCCTTGCAGTAAGCAATGGATTGAGATTAATAATAATAACAATAAACAATAATATTGCAAACATAAGTGAACACAAATAAAAACAGCTGGTGTACGTTTTCCTTCTGAAGCAAGTTATCCACTAGTTATAACCGGGTTAAAACAAAAGTTATCTCATAAGATTTGACAAGAGCACAAAGTTTAATATTATGTGAAATTATTTGAAACAATATTTTCATCCACTATTATTAATTTACTCTGTTTGTGCATAGGACCTTGAGGTATTAGCTAAGAAAGTACAAATCCAACACAATTAGTAAGACCTTTAAAACCCCAGTATCCAAATACGAAGACAAACATGTATCACATTTTTGGAAATGCTAAAATTTTTACATGATTCAGTCCTATACGTTGCAAAATTCCGCTCACTCATTGGGAATTCTCTAGATGCCCCCTTTGAGTTTTCTTTCTTAATAGAAAAGAACAAAGAGCAATATCAATTTAAAACACCTTTCCTTCCTACTTTGCTGACATAATTCACAAAACAAGGTGGCACGTACAAAATCGTGCCCTTCGCCTTCAAACACTTTTGGAAGATGAACAAAAATATTACTGAAGATTGAAGGGCACCAATGTGTGAATAAATTATTCAGTTTGAGGGGTTTTCTACACAGCTGAATTAAAGTACAGATGTTTCTAACATGCCCAACATTCTGATACTTGCAAAGTTCAGTTTCAATAATGAAATACACAAAGAACAACTTCTTTGTGATCTACAAAAGAAAGGCCTATCAGAAACAAGCTCCATTCTGAACAGCAAAGCATTCATTTAATGAAATAATATTGCATGGAAAAAATTATAGAAGGGTAAATCAGTGATGCTTTGTGCAATTAACAACAACAGTTATAATACAACAAGATCCGGTCAGGTATCAGTCATTCACAGGGTGATTCCTGATAAAGTGTCAATTAAAATGTTGCAATATCTTTTAAAGACAAGGGAAATACATATGAAAATATTTCATAGCACACATACGTTTGCTGCGGATCACATGGCGAAGTACTCAGAAGAGCTGTCAAATTTAGAAACGAGTTATGAGAATTATTATTATTTGAATGCAAGTGATCCATGGGGGACACAGGTGCTGAGTGCTAGTTAACCGCAGATGCTACCAACCAGGTATTTTTTAAATTAGTAAATTAAATATAAATAAATTCACACATACAAAAATAATTACCTAAAGTATATAACGTCAACTCATAGGTGATTTATAAACAACGAACGAGAAAGTGACTGCTTTTTTGAGATAAACGTACGCTGTGGAGAGTAAATGGGCAATTCGAAATTAGATGTCTGGAAGTGATTCTATGAAAATGTGAATTTATCATCAAAACATATCTCAGCAATGACAACGAAACTCTCAAATCTGTACATTGTGAAAATGTACAAAAACATCTTTAACCTATTTTAAATTTTCTAAAATGAGTTATAGTGTTTGGAATCCATTTGATAAAATTTAAAAAGTGCACTAATTTCTTAATTCACTTGCAAGAACAACTCACTTACATTGATGAAAAAGAAAATTCAGTAGATGTATTTTAAAAACAGCAACAGGTCTAGGTCTAATTGTTGAATGGAATTGAAATGTGATACCAAAATGTAAAAGGCACAGTTGATAATGCCCTTCTGTTTGGATTTATGTACTTTTGTGATATGCACTTTTCAACTATGATTTAGTACAAAAAATGAACTGAATTTACAGCTTCACCTTTATGATATCCCAAAGTGTCAAAGCAACATAAAAAATCATATTTTCTCATTAAAATTATTATTGATAAAATATTTCTTCATTAAAGCACAGAGGTTTGTATTTTTAGTGATAAGCAAAAATTAAAAATTGATTTAAAACCTTATTCATTTTCCCTTAACTCATCCTTTAAGGTGTTTTTTTCTTTCTTTTTTTTTTTGTTCGTTTGTTTTTCCCTTTTGTTTTGTAAAGCAGTGATCCTTTTTGGCACCAGGGACTGGTTTCGTGGAAGACAATTTTTCCGAGGACAGGGTTGGGGTGGTAGTGGTTTTGGGATGAAACTGTTCCTCCTCAGATCATCAGGCATTAGATTCTCATAAGGAGTGCGCAGCCTAGATCCCTTGCATATGCAGTTCACAATAGGGTTTGTGCTACTATGAGGATCCAGTGGTGCTGCTGATCTGACAGAAGGCGGAACTCAGGTGGTAATGCTCACTTGCCTGCCGCTCACCTGCTGCCGTGCGGCCTGGTTTCTAACAGGTCAGAGGTTGGGAACCCATGTTGTAATGTATTCATCTTTTTCAGTAGTACGTGTATATAATTACATAACTATTAACACATAATTAATTAATACATAATAGGAGTAGATTCTTTGTGTTCTCAGATTGTTCTACTAAATAAATAATCAGAAAACAAGGGAAACCACTGTTTTAGACAATAAATGAGACCTATTGCAACACAACCTAATCATATCAGAGGGCTATTGTAAGGACAAAAAGCGAGTGAAAACGGAAAAACCCTTAAGGACATCAGATGTTCTCATCACCATAAACCTGTTTTAAAAAATATACAAACACTTGTAAAATGATCGTGGCGTGCTGGCAGTCTGCCAGATAGGATTTCAAGAAACCATTCCTGGGTGTATTTGGAGGAGAAAATAGTATTGACGCCACCGCAAATTCTGAACCCCAGCATCTGTAGAGACTTTCCTAACATTTTTTGCCTTCTTATTCTCCATACATTTTAAAATTGAAATGATTTCATTGTATTTAAAGATGAACCATTCATTCACAGAGATATATTTTTTTAAAACCATTAATAATCCTCTCAGCTTTACCCCTTTAAGATGCTTCCCTTCTGAAGTCATCAAATGGAAGTTTGCCTGGAGCCCACCGCTGCTGTGTTGGTCACTGTTTGTTAGTCTCCTGTGAAGAAGTGTGTCCTGTCAGAGTGTGGGGGGCATTCTGCATTGGCACTGATTGAGCCTGCGCTCATCCTGCAGGGCGGTGATCATTGTCCACACTGTACAGATGGTCAGGTTGAGGCTTGGAGAAGCTGAGTTACCAAGTTACCAACCTTGTTCTGCCCCATAGGGGAGTGGTGCTAGCCAAGCTTAATCCAGGAGGGAGGGTGCCAAGCTTAATCCAGGAGGGAGGGTAGGCACTCTTTTTTTTTTTTTTTTTTTGAGACGGAGTCTCACTCTGTCACCAGGTTGGAGTGCAGTGGTGTGATCTCAGCTCACTGCAACCTCCGCCTCCTGTGTTCCAGCAAGTCTCCTGCCTCAGCCTCCCGAGCAGCTGGGATTACAGGCACACACCGCCACACCAGCTAATTTTGTATTTTTAGTAGAGATGGGGTTTCACCATGTTGGCCAGGATGGTCTTGATCTCCTGACCTCATGATCCACCCACCTCAGCCTCCCAAAGTGCTGGGATTGCAGGCGTGAGCCACCATGACCAGTCGGCACTCTTATCTCATTTTATCTTATCTGTGCTCTGTCTTAATGATCTCTCCTAATCATGGCATAATTCTCTGACTCAGTTCATGTGTGTCGGCCTGTCCTGGTGTTTCCAGGACACTCATGTGCAATTGCACACTGTCTTCCTGGTGACATTAGTGTATGTATGGGTGTGTTTGAGTGAACGGCTGGAACTGCACATGGGCCAATTACGTAGGTGGTAATGTGTGTGTATGAAAGATGACAGCAGAATGAATCGGCTAAAGCCATGTGCTAGAACTCTGAAGAATGGGTTCAAATCCCAGGTCTGCCACTTAACAGCTAGATGGTTTTTGGAAAATTTCTGAAATCTCTTTAAGTTTCATTGTTTCTCATCCTTAAATGAGGAAGAAAGTTCCAAAGATACCACTTTACAAGACAATATGAGGAGCTAGTGAGATAACGCATATGCGTGCTTAGCATGTACCTGGCAACAGGTAAGGGATCAATAAGAGGCAGTCTACTGGATAATTGATTCATAGCCAATCATTGACTCACACTCTTCCCATGCATGGTTTCCTTCAGGCTCCAGCACATTTTTTTTTACAGCAAGGTGGTACAATGATAAAAACACCACTCTGCTGTTAGACCACGGATTTCAGTCCTTTGTACATCCTAAGAGTTCTGATAATCCAGGAGGCTGGGGGCCATGTTTTCCACTCAAATTGCCCTGGTACTGCAATGCATCACGTATAGTGGACACTCAATTAGTGTTTGTGGGCACCAATGAGTGACTATAACTGAGTGATTTTATTATCTGGAAGAGCTATTTTAGGTTATATCTTATGACATTTTTTCATAGTTGTTAATTTTTGGCCAATAAAACAGCAATTTTACACGATTTAACCTAGCAATTTACAGGACTCACTGAATAACTTTCTGAAATAGCACACTATGTGAGATTTTAAAGAGGCATCAGTAAGTAACTAGTTGAAAACTTGCAGGAACAACAACAACAAAAATACTGCAAACTTTTCCCCAGCCCAAACTTTTATTTCATGGATGAAAACAAAACAACATAACAGCCCTCTACCTAAATCAGGGGATTGCTCCTGTTGATTTGGAGATAAGGCCAGATACGGAGAGATGAAGTCAGATCGTGGATCCAAGTATTTTGCCTTAAGATTCAGGTCCTTTCTGCCTTAACATTCAGGTTTTTCTAATTTGAAAACAAGCCAATTCACTAATAAGGGTTTCTAAAGCATCCACAATATGAGGAAAGAGCTTTGGGGAGAAGAATACAGGAAAATACAGAGATCCATCTTGACAACGTGATCAATCAGAAAACCTAGAAGTGAGAATCATCAGCTTTCATGGAGCGTTTGGAGAAGAGGCTTGTTGGCGCAGGAGGGCGGGGTCTGCGTTGCGCTTACAGGTCTGTAAAGAGAGAAAGGGGCGTTTAGGCGGAAAGGTACAGTGGAAATGGCGTTAGGAATAGAGGTTCAAAAGGAAGCTGGGTGGTAACAATACTCCCATTTCTTTCGAGTTCATCAATTAGAATCACTTTCTCTGCAAATTTGACTTCACAGGTGATCCGCTTCACAGATGAGGAGGCAGGAATGCCCACAGGGCACTCACCCATCGTCATCAGCCACACGCGGTAGATGTAGGGCCAGATTTCTCCCTCCATCTGTGTGATCCCCAATCCTGTGACACTCCTGCTTCCTTTTCCCGTAGTCGGGAACTCCCCCCAAATGGAATTTCAGTTGCTTAGATCTTTGAATTGGATGGTACTACCTATGCTCACACTAATTAAACAATTAAGTCGATGCATTTAATTTTATTTTCCCCAGGAAGATGTAATCACCAGTATTGTTATTGGGGAGGGAGGAGGGGAGAAGAAAACCCCAAACAGCAGAAAACATTCCTGAGTTCTGTGCGCAGTGCCTTTGATGGGCGTGCTCAGATTTTTTTCATCAAGGTGGTTTTGAATCAGTTGCAGGCCTTCTTTCATGTGGGTAACTATTTAAAGATGTGATATTCGGGGCAAGCGTTTGTACCAACTCATTTTCTCTCTGTCTTCTCCCAGGCCGCTGAGGACCGCACAGGGGAGCGGGCGGCGGCATTGCGAGGACTGACCACTGGGTGGCACTGTTGCTCCATGGAGAGCTGCCAACGGCGTCCCCGGGGACCCGGCCACGTTGAGCACAAAAGGTGGGATTTCTAAGGTGTGCACGGTGATGAGTTTCTTAATGAATTTACCTCTTCTATGGAATCTCCCTCTGCAGCGTCTCCCGCCGCCCGGGGCCGGTTTCTGACTGTGGACTCTGGGTTGAGGGCATGGGGTCAGTGCGCGTGGAGCTTGCACTGCCCAGACCCACAGCCCCAGGAGCAGCCACCTCCCGTGTCACCCGGGCGGCGTCCTGATGACATCACTTAGAAGATTAAAAATAAATTGAAGCACATGTCACCTTAAAGGGGGCACAAAAAGGACATCTGCATGATTTGATGCATCCATGAGAAACGGCTGCTGGCTTTTGATTTAAACTGTTGGGAAAGAGGATTTTAAAGCTTGTAAGCTGCTAGTATTTCCAAAGGAATGACTATTTTTTATTTTTTATTATTTAAATTAAAAAAGCACTTCCCTGTTCCCCTGTCCCTACACTCTAATTCTTCTTGGCTTTGATTTGGGCGATATTGTAGGCAGCTTTCTGCTCCACGGTGAAGGCCTGCCCGAGGAAGGACGGGGAGAATCTTGGGGAAGATGGGGGAGGCGGGGACCGATTTTCCAGCCCAGAGCTGGGGTCTGCAGAACCAGGAGCCCGGGCCAGGCTGGCCTATCAGCCATGACCATCTGTGCACCGTAGCCACCTACTCACAGCACAGCCTCAATCTGCAGATCCACCTAGGACTCATCCATTCCTGACTGGTCTTTTGTTTCAAAACCCGGCAGCCCCGGCCCCTCCCAAGCCTGAAGTCACCACACACTCCCATCCTCCCATCAGTCACTTCCTGGCTAATGGGGACTGAGGCCCAATCATTCTCGTTTTTCATGCCTTGTCAGAGGCCTGAACACAGAGACAGAGGAAGGGAGAGAGAGAGAGAGGGCAGCTCTGGAGGAGGCGCAGAGTATGGGCAGATGTCCTCATGAAAAATTCACAAGGAATAATCAGAGGCCCCTTCTCTCCCCTCTGGCCAAAGTCCCCCTAGGCTTGTTGCCCGGGCCGCTGTGAGAATATTGGAAAAGTCCCCCTCGTTTTGAAGGCAATCTGGTTCTGGGGGGTTAATGCCCAGCGTTGATGCACTTGGCTGTCCTCTTGAGACCGGGTTGCAAATGCAGTTCAGGCAAAATTGATGAAGTATCAGTTAATCTGAGGCTGACAGTTTAGAGAGGTCACAGCTGCGAGGGGCTGCCAGGGTCTCCCAGAGACAGGACTAAGAAGAGTTAAAGCCAGGGAGGGCCCGGTGAAAGGAAGCATTCATCTTCTTCACCTGGGCATTTCTCAAACATTGCTGCCTGCCAGGATCCCTGAGCCTCTCTCCAGGTGAGCAGTGTGAGTGGGGAGGCTTTCACTCTGGTGCACACAGTCATGCCTCCCCCCAGACAAATCCAAACCCACATGCCTGGTGTTCCTGGCTCCTTGGGAAGGAAGAAGGAGGGAGCTGCTGCTCCTAATTGAAACAGGCAGTTAGGTCTCCTATGCAAATCCCCTTGCTGTAATTGGCACTGTGAGTGCCGCCTGCTCGATCCGAGTTTCCCGCTAGGGGAAGGTCATCTTGGTAAGAGATGTGTCCACACAGGGTGGGCTCTGAGCTGCTGAGAAGGAACTCTGCAGAAGTGGGGAACCATTGACTCACACCCTTCCCATGGGTGGTTTCCTTCAGGCTCCAGCAATTTTTTACAACAAGGTGGTACAATGAGAAAAATACCGCTCTGCTGTTAGACCACATATTTCAATCCTTGTACTTCCTAAGAGTTCCGATAGTCCAAGAGGCTGGGGGCTATGGCCATGTTTCTCACTTGAATTGCCCTGGTACTGAAATGCATCACGTGCAGGGGAGACTCAGTGTTTGTGGGCACACACTGAGTGACTATAACTGAGTGATTTCAGAGAGACAGAAGAAGGCATGCAAATGCACTTGTCTTGAGTTGTTTTCTAGGGGACATGCTCAGGGCTCTGGGACCTACCTAGTCATCTCGCTGCCTGGAGAGGCGGCTGCTTGGCCATGTTATCTCCATGCCTTCTAAATTAGGATGCTGCTTTAGGTTTACATTCATAAATAATTGGGTTTTATGGGATAGGAAGCAGCAAGGGCTTTGTGTTGATCGGCCCTGGGTTGGGTCCTGGCCTCCCTAAGCTTTGAGAATGATTTTATCATCACCATTGCCTGCTTATGGGAAAATAGGGCGGCAGTTAGTCGTGGAGTCCCTGTGACAAAGTGGCAGGTGGATGGCTGCGCCGGGGGTCTAACCTGAGCTGTCACACTCTGTTCCCTCTTCCTTTCAGTGACAAGAATGCAAGTAATAGTGCTGAGAATCATGTGCTCAGCTGTGCTGGGCTGAGCATTTTATGTGCATGAACTCATCCCTCCCTGCGAACTTGTGAGAAAGGTATTATTATTATCATTATTAATATTATTATTACCGTATTCTCTCTGCTTACAGAGAGATTGAGGCGTGGCAAGTAGGTAGTAAAATCCACCTTCTTCTTCTGTGAGGTTCCTCCTGTTCCCAGGGGTGTGGGGACGGTGAGTGGTGGATGGGTGAGGTCTTACAATGCAAAACTGCTGATTTCTACATCCGAAAAAAATCATGAATATGAAGGATTATAGCCAGATTGAAACTATCATTATTTTCAGTAAGAAAAAGTGCGTCTATTCACAGAAAGTCAGGTACTTTTCCCCAAAATCACATGGGAAAAGTGTGCAAATACAGAACAGCCCTTCCAGGAAGGAACTATTTTCTCCGAAACAGGAAATTGTTGTACATTCAGACACACCATAAATACAGGTCTAGTTTGTACATGGCAATTCCAGGGTCTGAGGCTCTTCCTTCCTGGCCCTAGAATGGCGTCTCTTGCGCTGTGGGCTTCCTGTTGAGGCAGGCACTGAGGAGGTGGGAAGCAGAGGCTGAGATTTTGCTTCACCACGATCACAGAAGATGCGCTGTTCCAGGGGCCTGGATGGGAGCAGCCCAGGAGCCTGCGTCTCCCCTCCTCGGCCCTGGGAGGCGGCTGGACTGTGCCGCACGGGACGGGTGCTGAGGGACCGCTGGGTGCCCACCTCCCTGACCCCTCCTGCAGGGGTGCCTGCCAAGCAGCCTGGGCACTGCCGTCTGGAAGATGCGCTGTGCAGGTTCTACACGGTGTTCCCTTGCTCCAGGCAGAAAGGTCAGTCCAGGCTTCTCACTCCATCGTGGCCAGAAGCCAAGTCTCCTGGCATGAGATTCAACCAAAGAGAATCTCCTGGAGCTTCTTTACCTCATCAGACTTATATCCCACACAACACACACACACCCCCATCCATAAATGTGTGTATGTATATACCACACACGTAAACACACATATGCCACACACATGCACACCACACACACAGAATGCACACACACCACACACATAAACACACACGTGTGTATGTATATATCACACACATGCCACACACGTGCACACCACACACACAAAATGAATACACATACACCACACACACACAGAGATATCACACACATACATACACACACCATGCAACACACAAACATGCATACACATATTCCACACACAGAAACACACAGACACCACACATATACACACAGACATGCATACACACACTACACATATAAACACACAAATGCCACACACCAACACATGCCACACACAAATATGCACACACATACACCACACACATAAACACACAATACCACACACATACACAGACACTAACACACACTACACAAACATGCATACACATACACCACAGATGTAAACACAGAGATACATACACACACACACCAACACCCACACTACACACATAAACACATGCATCATATGCAACACACACTACACAGACTTATATCCCACACAACACACACACATCCACATTCAACACACACACTTGCTCACACCCTTTCCCACACAACCCAACACACACACACACCCACATTCAACACACACACTTGCTCACACCCCTTCCCACACAACCCAACACACACACCCACTTTCAACACACACATGCTCACACACCTTCCCACACAACCCAACACACACACACCGACATTTCAACACACACACACATGCTCACACCCTTTCCCACACAACCCAACACACACACCCACATTCAACGCACACACATGCTCACACCCCTTCCCACGCAACCCAACACACACGCATGCTCACACCCCTTCCCACACAACCCAACACACACACACACATGCCTCCACATACATCTTTTTATGGTAGTTATTTTTTTGTAAGTAAAATATTTGTATAATATCAGCTTATTGTTTGCCATAGCATAACTTAAATAAAACTTGTCCAACCTGCAGCCCATGTGGCCTGGGGTGGCTTTGAATGCAGCCCAACCCAAATCTGTAAACCTTTTAAAAACACTGAGATTTCTCAGCTATGATTTTCTTTAGCTCATCAGCTATTTCTAGTGTGGTGTATTTTATGTGTGGCCCAAGACAATAATTCTTCTTCCAATGTGGCCCAGGGAAGCCAAAAGACTGGACGCCCCTGACTTATGTGGTTCTCATCCTAGGTGATTTTGCCCCTCGAGGTAGCTGGAAATTCTGGAGACATTTTTGGCGATCGCAGCTGGAGGGGGCTCTTGGCATCTACGGGTGGAGCCAGGGTTTAGGGTGTGTGCAGCACCAAAGGCTCGATGCCTCCCCAACACCAAAGAACCCTCTGAGCCCGTAGTGCGGAGACCAGAAACCCGATTGCAATTTCCTAGTAAAAGAAAACGGAAATGAAAACGACAAAACGGTCCCGTGTCTTCTCTCTTCTCAGTGCAGCTATCTGGATGGGGAGACTCGGAATTCCGAGTCTAGGCCTTGCACTGATTTTCCCCCCTGACATCTGGGAAGCCATTTCACTGTTTAAAACCAAAGATGCTAAGTGGCAGCTGCCACCAGTTGGAAGGGGACAGGAGAAAGGGATTTTTGTGAAGAGCCTGTGTGCCTTGGATGCTGCAGGTGGAGACCTCTGCAGTTTGTCCAGCAACTGCCTGCCAGAGATGGGCCAGAGAAGGGCCAAGCAGCTCCCTCCTATCTGAGGTCCACAGGTGGACCCCCACCCCCAGTCTCCATCCCCGGTCCACGCCCCAGTCCCCGCTGGTGGGGAAGCTGGGGAGCAGGCCATGCGTGTAATTCCAGAAGCTATTGCATGGCAAAGGCTACGTGCCCTCAAAGCCCGGGCACCTCCCTGGCCCCACAACTGCTTCACACAATCCTTGTGTTTCTGTACGTTCTATGTGAAGTTTCGGGAAAGAATCTGTAAGTGATGTCTAAAGCAAGTTTCTGAATATTTATGCTGTAATACACGGCCATGAGCATGCTGGCTACTCATTTCTAATCCTACGACAAACGCACAAGGGCAGGTACTGGGAGGGTGAACTGTTTCCCTGGCCAGGGACCCAGCACCACTTGGGGCATCAGAAGGAAGCCCTCTGGTTTTGGCCAAGGAGAAGCTTGCACTGTTTTACTAGAAATGTCCTATGTGAATCCATCCTCTGTGATTCCACGACTTTGTATGGCTTGCTTGGTGCTTCCAAGGACGTAGGGACTGAAGGGTGAGGCATGTTCTGTGCACTTTTGTCATGGGAAAGCTGGCTTTTGGGAAACCCCCTGGCCCCACAGTTGCTCCCAGAAGCCATACTGGGGGAAGGGCCTGGGGAATGTTCCCAGAGGGTCATGTTGCCTTGATTCATCCTGATGGGGATTTGGGGAAGGGCGAGTGACACCATCATGACTGGGTGCACCCAGACTGCCTGTCTGCCCTGCTATTTAGAAGCAATATTAGCTAGGGCTATAGTTTTTTTTTTTTTTTTTTTTTAAATCAGTAAAAATGAGTTCCTAACTTTAGTTCAGAGTCTTAGTTAGGTTTCAGTTTCAGAGAACTCTTTCAAAAAAAGGGAATATGTAGAAGGCCCACAGTGGCCCTTAATGATTTTGAATTAGCGTTAGAATGAGACACCTGATAGCAGTGATTCCGAGTGGAGACCCTGGGCCAGCGTCCCCAGCACCGCCTGGGAACCTGTGAGAAGCGCAGCTTCTGGGCCACACTGTAGAGCTGCCTTTACATTTTATACCTCTTCAAGCACCGCATAGTCTCACTCATAAGTGGCAGTTGAACAATGAGAACACGTGGACACAGGGAGGGAATATCACACACTGGGGCCTGTAGGGGTGGAGGGGCTAGGGGAGGAATAGCATTAGGAGAAATAATTAATGTAGATGAGGGGTTGACGGGTGCAGCAAACCACCATGACACGTGTATACTCATGTAACAAACCTGCACATTCTGCACATGTATCCCAGAACTTAAAGTATAATATAAAAAGAAAAAAAATTTATAACTCTTCCAGCAGTTTCTATCCATAGCACATAGAGCTTGTGTTTTGGTTTGGTTTTGCTTAATTTTCACAAGCCTGCAGTTGAAAGTGAAATGAGATGAAGTTAGCAAAAAGAGGCAGGAACTCTGGAACCTTAAGGTCCTACAACTTCAAATGTGTCACTGGCAATAACCTGGCTGCCATTTTGGTTTTGTCTAAATGAAAGCAATGATCAGTTAGCGTTATATAAGATATAAACATTTAAAATGTTCAAAATTCCCTAATCTTTCAGAAATGTAAATTGAGACAAAGAAAGGTCAGGGTTTCTCCTGGGACCACCCGTTGTCCCCAGATCAGACAAAAATCCAGTCTTCTGAATTCCCGTTGCAAAGTTGTGTTTGCATCACTGCATCTTGATCCTCTTCCTACTGCAATGTTTTAATTATCTAAAGAATAAGGGCATTAGATATGAAGGATAACATCATGAAGGATTTCCAAACAGTTCGGTAGCCAGCGAAGATCACTGTTTGCTTAATTTCAATTGAGAGATACAGGTCTGTCTTCTACAATGAATGCATTTTACACATTTTTAAATGTTTGCCTCATTTATGACATG
This sequence comes from Pan troglodytes, assembly GCF_028858775.2. Lineage (NCBI taxonomy): Eukaryota > Metazoa > Chordata > Mammalia > Primates > Hominidae > Pan > Pan troglodytes. The sequence goes on from NC_072410.2 coordinate 116,099,245, forward strand.
TTTACCTTAAAAAAAATTTAATAAATGATTTTGGGCCAGGCGTGGTGGCTCATGCCTGTAATCCCAGCACTTTGGGAGGCCGAGGTGGGTGGATCACGAGGTCAGCAGATTGAGACCATCCTGGCTAACACGGTGAAACCCCATCTCTACTAAACATACAAAAAATTAGCCCGGCATGGTGGCACGTGCCTGTAATCCCAACTACTCGGGAGGCTGAGGCAGGAGAATCGCTAAAACCTGGGAGGTGGAGGTTGCAGTGAGCCGAGATCGCACCACTGCACTCCAGCATGGGTGACAGAGAGAGACTCCATCTCAAAAAAAAAAAAAAAATTTCATAAAAATGGGTTTTCTCTTATCCTGCCCAATCTTAACAGATGTTTGAAACCGACTCCCATAAAAAGTAGGCTTTGTAATCGAGTCCCAGAAAGTCTGAGGCTGCCTAGGTCTGCCAGATGCTCCCATTCGGTGACCTTGATACTAAACAGGAAAGGAAAGGGCAGCTCCATTTGCCCGAAGGCTTTTAACAGAGTTGGTGGGGGCTGCCCCACTGCCCCAGACCCTGGAAGAGAGTTGGGATCCAAGCCTGGGCAGAGGCCTTTCTGAAGTGAGAGGCTTTGTGGTAGGCACAGCCAGACACCATTGGTGGAACTGAATTTGTCATTTTACCTGGTCTAGAAATGAACCCTAAACAAAAATCTTCAAATATCAGTAACCTGAGGAGGAAGCTACTGGGGCCGTTGAAGTGCTTGGTGTTGAAACATCTACGTTGGAGGGTGACGCCGCCAGGTGTGCCTGTTGGCTTGGTTGATTCTTCTTGCCGATATGCAGCCTGTACTTCTCAATGCAGAAAGCAGAGGCTCCTGACTCCAGAGATATCTTTCAGGCAGTGATTTCCTTTAAAAGAAAATGAATAGTTTCAAAATATAGTGAATAAACTTGCATGTGAATAAACTTGGAAAGCACGTTAGCCTATATTATCAAGTTGTATTTGAGCACACTCATTTCAGGGAGTAAATTTTTAACATGTGTTCAAGGGTGATAAGAATTGTGCCTATTCTCTGACTCCTCTATGTACATAAATTACAGGATAGTCAGGTATTGACATGGAGATCAGGGACAGAGCAAACTCAGTTTCACCATGGGCTCATTTACATGTCAATGCCAGACCAGGGCTGTTTGATTACTTTGCTCTTGTCTGAGATCCCAGGGCAAGTAAGAACAAACAGACGTATTTGTGGATCTAGAATTTCTTTCTCTTACTCATATGTATATGCGTTATGTGTATGTGTGTATAATTGGACAGATGATATATCAGAATATGAGCATTCTAGAACTCTTATTTTATAGTGCATTTTGTGCAGTAGTGACTGTAACGATGGTTTAACATTTGGATAGCAATGTGAAATAATGAACAAAACGGTTTATGAGGCCTCGGGTGGAATGTCTCCAATTGTATTTATTGATTCCAAAGGAAAATATCTAAACCATTTCAACTGTGTTGATCCTTTTTAGGCCATATCTTCTTCTGTCTCTATTGGCTCTACCGAACCAGATCAACTCAAGGTGCAGCCTCAGTTGGGCACTGTCTCCTTGTGGCCATGCTCCTGGGGAAAGGCATCTTCTTCAGCTGGGACAGTTGTCACTATTCACATTTGGTAGCAAGTGAGAAAACGGATTTGTCCTTTAATTGGACAAGCACTGTTGACAGGGTGATAGATTTGCTGGCTGTCTAAAGTGCACATCTGGTATTTTCCACTGCCTGGCATCCCTTCCCATCCTCTTCTGAATGCAGCACTTTTTTCCTATGGAGCGATGCCTCTTCCACTCCATAGTGTGGTCCAAGATTGGCCGTTCCTTGTTTTCCGTCTTCCTGGCTGGAGTGGTTAACACAGGGGCAAGCATAGGCCCCAGGGGACTGTGCTCTGGGAGGACTGTGGACTCTGGGAGGAAGGCCATCTCTTTTTCTAGATTCACCAGGCCGAGATGATGAAAACCGGATCTTTTTGTGGTCATGCATCACCCTTCCCTGCTGCAAGAAAGAAAGCTGTCCATATTATCAGAAAATAGTATCAGCCCATTGAAAGAGCGGATGCTGAGAGATACAGAGAAAATGTTGACTGGGTCATTTGTGTCCCTCGACTCTAGAAGTCAGCACCAACTTTTAACTTCCCACTTAGTGTGAGTGAATAAATTCTCTTTTTGGCTTCAGCTAGTTTGGGTTGTGCTGGGCACTTGCTACTGAAATAATTCAGGATAATACACCATGTTACAGTATCACTAATTGTTGTGCATATCATGTTTATGACACTATTTAAAATCATCAACTCTAAGTACATTGTGGACATTTCTAGAAACCTCTAGAAGAAATCAATAGCAAATTTTCCCATACTCTTTCTTCCCTTCTCTTCCTTTTTTCTCATGGTGGATATCAGAATATTGTCTGCAAATATCACCAGCACTCACCACCCAATTCAAATCCATCTACTTAGAAATATATGTTCTTTTTTAATGTAAGATTTTATTTTATTTTATTTTATTTGAGAGGGAGTCTTGCTCTGTCGCCCAAGCTGGAGTGCAGTGGCGCGAGCTCGGCTCACTGCAAGCTCCGCCTCCCGGGTTCACGCCATTCTCCTGCCTCAGCCTCCTGAGTAGCTGGGACTACAGGTGCCCGCAACCACGCCCGGCTAATTTTTTGTATTTTTTAGTAGAGACAGGGTTTCACTGTGTTAGCCAGGATGGCCTTGATCTCCTGACCTCATGATCCGCCTGTCTCGGCCTTCCAAAGTGCTGGGATTACAGGCATGAGCCACCGCACCTAGCCTAATGTAGGATTTTTAAAGACAGCAAAGAGAGTGTAGTACAAAAAAAACACAGTATATTAAGTCATTCACTTAAGGATTTTATAAATGCACACAGTAAAAAGCTGTTGTAAGATCCAAGCTTTTTCAATTGGTATTATGTCAGGGTGCCCCTAGAATACTAAGTCCCGCCTTGGCTCAGCCACTGCCCCACCTGTAAGTGAACTGTAAACTGGAGGAGGGTGAGAGGTGCACCTCACCACTCCATTATTGTAGCCGCCGCCACATTGGAGTCAAACCTCAGCTCAGGAGCAGAGTAAACTGAAGAATTTACTTCCCTTTTGTTAGTTTAGTTTTTTTTTTTTCCAAAAGCACTGAGTGTCTACTGCTGAGTATTGCTATGCCAAATTTAAAATTGAGCATTTTCACCTTGGATGATGTAAATTATATGCTTTTGAAAAGTGCCATCTGAATTGCATTTCTGTTTAAATCTATTTATCCCCTTATATTTGTTACACTTACAATCATTCATGAAAGTGTTCAGGATTCTTGCAAGGTTGTCTGTCAAAATGATGAAACTCTGCCTCGTATCTGTCCATGTGTTGTATACAAGTTCTACCTCAATTAGAAACAACACGACAAGAGCAACTACAAATGCACACTTAGGGACAGCGTGTCCTCTCACCCAAGAGCATCTATAAGAGCATTTGCAGCTAGCTTCTTTAATGAAGTCACCTACAGCTTTTGGGTTTGGGAATCGAGGGAGGCATGCCATCGGGCCCTTCGCAGATCTCCTCTGACTCCTGTCTGTGGAGTCTCCCTCTTCTCTCATGAATACACTGTCACTTAAACCATTGCTTCCCAAGAGCCTTGCAGTCAATGACACACCTATCTGGACCTCAGCAAGATTCCAAATTAGTCCATGGCATATACTAGGAAGCTATGAAAAGGAAAATATTTAGTGAGCGCTGGAGAATTAAAAATCTTTTTTCCTTGTCGTCTGTATTAGTCAGGGTTCTCTAGGGGGACAGAGCTAATGGGATGCATGTGTATATAAAGGGGAGTTTTTAAGGAGTGTTGACTCACCTGATCACAAAGTGACGTCCCACAATAGGATGTCTGCAATCTGAGGAGCCAGGAAGCCAGTCCGAGTCCCAAAATCTCAAAAGTAAGGAGACTGACAGTGCAGCCTTGGACACTGTCTCCTTGTGGCCATGCTCCTGGGGAACAGCATCTTCTTCAGCTGGGACAGTTGTCACTTCAGCTGGGACAGTCTGTTGCCAACAGCCCGAGAGTCCCTGGCAAACCACTGGTGGAAGTCCAGGAGTCCAAAAACCGAAGAACTTGGAGTCAGATGTTTGAGGGCAGGAAACATCCAGCACGGGAGAAAGATCAGGCCAGAAAACTTAGCTAGTCTAGTCCTTCCTCGTTCCTCTGCCTGCTTTTATCCTAGTTGTGCTGGCCGATAATTAGATTGTGCCCACCGGACTGAAGGTGGGTCTGCCTCTCCCAGTCCATGGACTCAAATGTTAATCTCCTTTGGGAGCACCCTCACGGACACACCCAGGAACAATACTTTGCATCCTTCAGTCCAATTAAGTTGATACTCAATATTAACCATCACAGTCTTGTCTTCCTTCTTCCTGTTGCTTAAGCATTGTTCATGAGACTTTAAAGTCCTCTGTCCTTCAATATCTATGAGGTTAGGCAACCTGGTGATTATTTGCAACCATTGTAGTCTTGAGACATGTTTTTCCTTCCTTCACTTGTTTATGTAGGTGCTGTACCTGCAATGCTACTGAGAGCCAAAGAAGGGATTTTTGCCACACCTGCTATGTGTGGCACAGTAGACTCTTAGCTTTTCTAGACATCTGAGTGTAGGTGCTAGATATCTAAGTGTCTAGCACCTACATTTAGATATCTAGAAAAGCTAAGAGCCTACCGTGCTTATGGATGGATGCTAAGCTCCAAGAACTCAAATGCTGACAAGCAGAATATAGAGAGGACTTCACATAACTAATCTTTCTACATGGGGAACAAGTTGCCAAGTCTCTTCTGTTGCAATCACGATTGGGGTAAGGAGGATCCTGAAATTGGGGGAATATTAGGAAATATTGTGCAAGGGAAGGAGATTATTGGAAACTATTGATGTGGTGGACAAATATGTCCACCTTTAAGAAAAGTGTGAAGGTTCACGTTACCTGTCCCTCAAACAGCTCTTGGGTATCACTAGGATAAGAACATCTTGCAAATCTACAACCAGATTGGCCATGGCCTTTATGGGTTGCCCCACAGTTTAGATACAGTGCCCCAGCAGGGGTCCAGGGTGCGTCAACCATGAACATTATGTCTGTGAACACCTGGCCTCTACTATAAGAGCAAGATTAGAATGATTAGATTTTTTTAATAGATAAGCAAGACCACTTCACAGACATTGAAATAATCTAACAGGGCTATTCAGTCTGCAGAATCAAATCCTTTTAAAAGGAGATCCTGAAAGGAGCTTCAGGTAAGAAAGACCCCAAATCTGAATATCGTCAATGGTATAGTGAACAAACCTCTAAGTCTGAATGCAAGGGCCCTGGATCTTTCAACATCTAGCTATGTAACTTTGATTATGCCATGTTTTTGCTCCCCAGGACCTACTGTCTTATAATGTCCGGGCTTCCCCTTTTGTCCTTTTCTTTCTTTCTCTAGCAGTTTCTCTCCCCTCACCAGCTTACTCTCCTCTCCTCCATTGCCCCATTGCTGAAGGATGGGGTTACTCAGCTTGGTCTTGGACCCTACTCTCTATCTGTCCTTTTTGGGCACTGTCTTGTTCACTCTTGTGTCTGGGAAGCATGCCTGGCACAAGCTGGCTTTCAAATACCTGGGGGAATGAATGAGTGAGTGAGTAAAGGCAAGAGAGTTCCAGAGCTGGGTGATCGTTAGGAGACAATGCAGCCATACAGTATGTGCATGCACATGCACACACACCACACACGCACACACACATACATGCACACCACACAGATGTGCATACACACCACACATGCATGCACACCACCTCCTCACATATCACACACCACACACACATCACATCCACACACACATACATGTACACTCACACTATACACCTCCTCACACTTCACACACCACACACATGCACACCACACACATGCACATACCCGTCACACATGTGTGCATACCACACAATTACACACATGCATGCACACACACATGCATACCTAAGCACACTCACACTACACACACACCATGCACCTCCTCACATATCACACACCACACACATCACACCCACACATGCATGTGTACTCACACTATACACCACCACACACTGCACACACCACACATACAACACATACATGCACACATACACCATACACCTCCACACTTCATAAACCACACAGCCATCACACCCACACATACATGTGAACACACACCATGCAACTCCACACACACCACACACAACACACACACAAGCACACCAACAGTATGCACCTCCACAAACACATAACACACACAGATACACACATACACACCATGCACCTCCACACATATCACACACCACACACAGAGCACACGCCCACATGCACACACACACCACACACACACAAACACACACGCACCATACCTCCATATATACCACACACACCACACACATGCACACAAACATACCCCTTCACACCCCACAGACACACATCCCACACACCCACACATACCACAAACACACACCACATACACACCACACACATAAATCCCTCCCCCCAACTCTCAGCTTACACACACAGAGCTGTCACTTCATTACTAAGAAGAGAAGTTGTGTTTCCTGTACAGCCTTTCCTTTGCACTGTGGGAGTGCCACATCTAGAACTTTCAGATAGGGGACCCTCAATACTACATAAATCTGTTGACAGATCAGAGGGGCTTACAAAAGAAATCGTGATGAAGGGACCAAAGAGATGGATGTATCAGCCAAATTAAACATGCTCGATGCATCCAGCTTTCCCGGAACGCTGTGCAGCATGAGCAGGAGAGGCTGTACAGAACCTGGAACGTAGAGTTGGGACAGAGGTGAGTTCCTGAAGAGTGTGCATGGATTGGTGAGTGGAGGGCAGAGCCTGAATGGAAGCTTGAGGCCCGTTAGCCTGAGGAACTGCCCTCCCAGGGCTCTCATGGCGGTACTTTTATTGTTGGATGGGAAAATCTACCAAAGGCAGATATGAGAATTAGAGTTTGCTGCTTCCAGCATTTCTTAATTTTCAAGTGAGGTCCATATTCTGAAAGTCTTTGAAAGAGGAGAGGAACTTGTTAGAAAAGTGTTATTATTTTTTAATATTTATTCTAATTTCTCACTAATTATGGGGCTCAAACTCAAGTTTATATGAGCCTCAAATTCAGCATAGATGGTCAGAGGTTCAGATGAAATAAAGTTTTTCAGAGAATGAAGTGTGAATGGGTAGTTTCCTCCATATCTATACTGTATTAGTTTACTATTGCTACTGTAATGAATTACTAGAAGCCTAGCAGTTTAAGCAACACAAATGCATTATCTTAGTAGTTCTATAGCATAGAAATAGGGCACTGGTCACACCGGGCTAAAATCAAAGAGTTGCTACAGCCGTTTCCCATTCTGGAGGCTCTGGGGAGAAATCCACTTTCCCACCTTTTCTAGCTGCTAGAAGCCGCCCGTATTCCTGGGCTCCTGGGCTCCTGGGCCCCTTTGTTTGTCTCCAAGGCCATCAAGCTGCAGCTCTCTGTGCCTTTCTTGGGTAGTCACATTTCCCTCTGCTCTCACCCTCTGCCTCCCTCTTCCACATTTAAGGGCCCTTGGGATTGCAATGGCCTCACCTGGATAGTCCAGAACGATCTCCCTATTTTAACATCAGCTGATCTGCATCCTTGATTCCATCTGCAACCGGAATTCTGCTTTGCCGTGTACCAACCTCTTCACAATTTCTGGGGATTAGGACATGGGCACCTGTGGGAGAGGCATGACTCTATTGACCACATCCATTCTGGAAGTCTACGGGGAGGTGAGCAGATCGAGGCAGAACAGGGCCTTTCCACAGCTTCCCAGCTCTGGACTCGAGGGCCAGGCTCTCCAGTGACCTGTGCCATTTTGAAACCCATATTGAGTTCATATTAGTCTTGAATGCTCAGACTTGGCATACATTATCTTAGTATATTTCACTCACACACTCACATCCACACAAAACAAAAACGACCAAACCATAAAAACAGTGTGTGGCAGTCCTTCACAGTCAGAGTCCCAATAGGAAAGGAAGGCCGGTTCCAATCAGGAGTGATTCTTTACCAACGGGCTAAGCTCTGATCTGCTCAGGGGGTGAAGGTTCCAGGTTCTAGAAGCAGCTGGGCTGCCACCACCCAGAAAGGCTGAGGTGAGGACGGATCGTCTCAGTTTTTCAGAAGAGAACATCCTTTGATGCAGGGGGCCTTGAGAGAACAGTTTCTTTGAAGGGACACATTGAGCCCAAGAACCTTCACAGGGAAGAAGCCAGAAAGTCGAATCCTCAGACGCCACTCTCCTCTGTTACTCTCATCCATTTAATCCAGCTGGAAGCCAGGGCATGGCTTGGCCTGGAAGCAGAGTGGCCGCGGGTGGGGACCTGAGGGCACACAAGAGGCCTCGGGTGCATCTCAGAGATGAGGAAACCCAGGGACAGAGAAGTGAGGTCCATCACTAAGGTTCAATAGTCAGGATGTCTGGAGGCTGGGGTTAGGGGCCCAGCGGTTTAATTCCAGAGCATTGCTCTCTCTGGGATATCACATCAGCCATAGGAGGAGTCATTTTTTGTGCATCTGTTATAACAATGGGAAGGTGACAGAGTGCGGCAGGAAGCACTCTTCCCCCGGGCAACTGAGAAGGTGCCCAGTGAAAGTCAGAAGCAGAGCGAGAGCTAAGGAGCAGTGAACGTGGGGAAAGGGCACTTCGGGGAGAATCCCTGCATCGGAAATGCATGTGGCAATCAACAGAGGCAAAGGAGCCTGTGGGACTCACATTCCCCTGCAGTGATCGGAGCACACTGCAAACAAGGTGACAAAGGGCGCCAGTTCTTCGGTTCTGCCTGGCAGCTGCAAGGGCAGGGATTGATGAATGCCCTCGGTTGCTCTGAGCCGCAGTGTTCAGGGCGGGGATACCTGTGTGGCCAGGGCTGAGTGGGCCCAGAAGGGACTCCCTTTCTAGCAATGGCCCTGACTTAAATCTTGGGTGAGCAACTCTAGGAAGGTACCGAACCCACATGACTTTAATTGGCAGCAACCTAGGAAGTGCTTATGATGACTTGGGGTCCTCATATATTTACAATTCTTTAAACAGATTTGAAGCTCCCCAGCAAAACTTCTGCAACTGTACACAGTATTAATAAAATTGTATTCCGATCACAAATTAAACATGGGTTTGGATGGAAGAGCTCTAAATAATTCTCCATAATGACCTGATTAATTATGAAATGACCTGTTGCGATATATCTGGATAAATAGCACCTGTAGCTCCTGGAAACTTAACTTTCATCTTGATAAAATTAAAACAATAAAAAAATCCTGTACTCCTATGATCATGGATGTCAAATAAAAAATTTCAACATTTCGAATCTGAAAGGCAACATTTAAAATTTTGTGGAAGGGCCTTCCTCTTCCAGCTCATTTTATGAGTACATATTCCATAATGAAAAGAAAATGTCATGCTCCTATAATAACAATAATCTTTCTGCATATTTTCTTTTTTCTTGAGCCTGTTTGTTTAGATTGAAGGTGTTTCTAATAAGCTATGTTTGATATGAATATCTGGAAAGATCAATGCAGCTTATCTCCTTGCATTAAAATTCTATATATGTGTTCCCCCTTCTACTGAATAAAGCAATTTAGGCTTTTTCCTAGTGTAATCAATAAAATGAAATCTAAAAAAGAGAAAAAAATTACTAAGATGTCCTTGTTCAGCTGCTGAATGCAGATGACTTTTCTTAAAGCAAGAGAACGTTCTTAAAAACGGATTTCATTGATTTCTAAAAGCAAATGTATGTATTTTTTAAGATGGAAAAAATAACATTACCCAGCCAAGTCAATGACACTATAGTGCTATGTTATTTATAAGATCATGTATCCATTTATTCCCATGAACAAGGCAAAATATAATCTAAGGTGCTACTCCTCCTTAGGTTAAAAAGGGTGCATACACCAGCATGCATGGGGATTGCCTGAGACTATACAATGCCTGACATCTGTTTTCTTTCTTAAAAAATAAATTCAGTATATTTTAAGATTTCAGCAGTATTAAATGCAAAAATGGCTCATATTTCAAGGTGAAAGCCCTCTGTTGACTAAAGATGCTTCCATTTTTATTGCAATTGTGGTTCTTGCCTTTTTTTTGGTAAACTTTTTCCATCAGAAGCTGGTGGATGGAAGTATTTATAGTTCAGTTTCATTTAACTATGTTCATTTGTACTGATCTGAGACAGATTTATATGATCATAGATTTCTGGTGTCACTGTTGTATTATTTATATTTCTATAAATTAAGGCCATTATTATCAAAGATGGCCCCTGACAATAGGAGGCGGCTGTTGGAAATAGCGTTTAATATTTTCTTAGCCCTGATGAATTCTCTATGGATTGTATCCTGATGCAGACTAAGAAATCATTGTCTTTGCTGGAAAAAAGGAGGTCTTCAGTAATAATAATAAGTCACTAATGAAAGACAAAAATTTCAGGGCTATTTTTAGACACTGGTTTTTAATCTTCCTAATGATAGCCCCTGACGATAAATAGATGAGCGGGATAATGTATGGCTGAGAACACTGACGAGCCGAGCTTCTCTCCCTCCCCCTGCCTGAGATTAGCCTCTAGGACACATTCACATCATGCATTTTCAATCTTCCTTTTATCTCTGTATTGGAGTGCGACATCTCCACCAAGCAGTTTTAAGCAAGGGCTTTATGACAGATGGGGTACAGGAAAGGCTTTAGCTCTCTGTCACCAATAAAACAATCAAACTTAATTGGTGACTTCAGTATAAAACAGTTTATTTGTGACTTAACGATACTGCAAATTAATAATTAGGTTTAGAGGATGGGTACAGAAGAGACTAAGGAAAAATGGTTCTCTCAGACTGCTTTTAAACATCTCTTGATAGAACCAGTCTGGCTGGAAAAGCTTGAATCCTGGTGCTCTCATGCCCTAGTTGTGTGATATTGGTAAGTTGCATAAACTCAGTGAGCCTCCGCTTTTCTATCTGTGAAATTGGCATGTTGATGTCACAGGGTGAGGAGCTTAGATTTTAAAATAAATTAATATGAATTAAATTAAGATTGCTAAAATACATTCATTTACCAGTTGTCTATCTAGCACATAGTAACACAATGAGCTTTTGTGAAAACATGAGAATATTTGTCGGTGAAACAATTAGACTTGTGAGCATAAAACTTGTACTATGTGTTTGTTAGCTGTCACTAACAGTTATAGCCTAAAAAATAAATTTCTATATTATCCAAATTGGCTTTCTTTCCTATTTAGGTTAAGCTACGTGAGTGATCATTCATAAACATGCAGCAACACTCTCTGGTATAAATGTTGAAAACATCTCAACTCCGTAAATACGAAGAAAACCTAATATATTTAGTGTTTATGATTTAGTGTTCGTTAAAGCACCAACTACCATTACATGAATTGCAAGCAGAATAGGAGGTGTGAACCCAGTGAGTCAAACAGCTCTGGGTTGAGAAAGCAAAGACTAATGACGGTACAGGTGCTGTTGCCCAGGGAGACACAGAGGCTAAGGGAAAGGTCTGGGCTTCGGTGTGAGGTGTGACTGCATCCTAATCCCAGCTCTGCCTCTAGCAGCCTTGTGCCCCTGGAGCACATGCCAGGCCTGTGATGGATTCCTGCTCTCCCCGGCCTCTCCTCCCCCACCATCACAACGCAGCTCCGGAAGGCTCTTGCAGTCATGTTAGACGCAGAGGAAATTTGAATGTCCTGCAAAGGACGTGCCCAAGAGGTAAGAGGTGAGGGAGATCCCAGGGCCGCCAGAGTGCTGCCTTGCAGACACACCCTCTCCCAGTCCCAGATGTGGCCCCAGACTTTGTCATCTCAGGTGTACCCTAAGCTCAGAGTAAAAAAAAAATGATAGAAAGGAAAGGGGGCCGTGGGTGACAGTCTGTCTCAAAAGAGACAGGTTTAGATTTTTATGTGGGAATTTGAGAGAAACTAAAATTTGTGTTGAAACATTCTTATTATGGAAAGCTGGACCCACTGCTTGAGGCTGGAAACTCATGGTTTTGAGACAGTAGCAGAAGAGACCCCCAGGTGGCCCTGGACTCCGCCTCTCCTCCGCAACTGTGCCCCAGAGCTGCCAAAGAGAGGGCAGTCTCTCTCATTCAGTCATACCTTTGTGTGAAGCATACGAATGCCTTGGGAAATATGCTGTATGATGATATCTTTTTGGGTATAATTTATTTTCATCTTAACATTCTTCGCAGTCTAAGACTTTCCTTCCCTATTAGGTTGTAGGTCAAGATCTGCTAGAATTAACTCTCTGGAGGATAAGTTTATATTTAGTCAGAAAAAAATTAGTAGAAAAATGGGTAAAGATATTGTAGGACTTGCATTTAAGGGTGAGTTTTAGAAGGGTAGATATATCAGAAGCTAAAAGATAAATCAAGTAAATATTAGTTTCATAGTCTTATTCTGCTGTATGTGCCTAATCACTGTATAATTTTTTTGTATAAGAATTCATCTGTAGTAGCAGATGTGGAATTTGCCTTGTAAGAACACTCAGGGCCTCATGGATCTTTGTGGGTTAAGGGGAAATGCAGGGATGTCTAGTTAGTAAGGGCTTGGAGGCAAACCATCTGGTTTTCACCTATCTTGTTTAAAAACATAATCTTGCAAAAAATCTGCAAGATATTCCATATCAGGTTGCTGAGAAGATGACATGAGATTCAACACATGATGCTAGGATGATCTTATGAAGCAATCTGATCATGACACCCACACTTCACATTGTATACCTCTATGGCTCAATATTTTTGAGAGAGCCCACGCTTGTTCTCACAAGGCACCCCACTCTCTCCAGAACAGGCTTCAGATCTCTTTCTGGGGCCACCTGCAGAGAGCACATTGGGCCTCCTGTTCTTGTCTTTGCCTTGCTATGCCTCCTGGGTCATCCCTGTCTGATTCAGGACTCTGATTTCTGTAGCTCCTGCCCTTGGACAGGCCCTTGGATCTGTCTCTGTCAGCATTTGACCTTTCCAGTGTTTGAAGCTCCACTTGAGTGCCTTAATCCATTTATGGTGCTATAACAAAATATCTGAGACTGGATAATTTATAGGGAACAGAAACTTACTTTCACACAGCCCTGAAAGCTGGGAAGTCCAAGATCATGGTGCTGGCTGGTTTGTTTGTCAGGTGAGAGCCCAGTCTCTCTGTTTCCAAGGTGGTGCCTCGAATGCTGTGTCTTCACAAGGTAGAAGGCAGAGAGCCGAGGAGGGCTGAATGCTATGTAAAGCCTCTGTTATTAATATAAAGGCCCTCATCCCATTGACAAGAGAGGAGCCCTCGTGACCTAATCATCCCCTAAAGGCCCCACCTCTTAATACTACTGCATTGGGGTTTAAGTTTCAATAGGAACTTTGGAGGGGATACAAGCATTCAAACCGTAGCATTGGTCAGCTAGGCTCTGGCTTGGTTTTACTCCGGAATTTACTAACATCTCATGTTCCTAACCCCTGACATAAGCCTCCCCCTGCTCCCAAGGAGAGGAACGTTAACTGGGAAGTGTATGGAACAGCTGAAGTAGAAATGAATTCTCCTTTCTAAGTCCTCCTTTCATGAGGATGGTTGTCATTGCTGTTCATGCTGGCTTCAGAGAATAAGGTCCACAGCTGAGCTCACACAAGCTTTCCAGCTACGCTCATGTTGAAGGTTTTCTTTTCTGGTCTGGGGTCCATTTTCATCAAGGAAGCTATTTAGGAGGATTGAAAGGAAGATAAACAAAGCCATCTGCAATTTCCCTTCTCTGTTTTCTGATTTTATAAGTTCTTTCACAAGGTCTTATTCTACTAGTTTCTATGATTAGGTTGGACATTACAGATTGAGAGAAAAACCCTGAAGAATTGTGTGACTTTTATTCAATTATGCATATAGTAATATCAATTGTACAGTTTTTTTTTTTTTTTTTTTTTTTGACAGTAACTTGTTCTGTAGCCCAGGCTGGAGTACAGTGGCACTATCATGGCTCACTGTAGCCTTGAACTCCTGGGCTCAAGTGATCCTCCTGCCTAACCCCCCTGAGTAGCTGGGACTACCAGTGCACACCACCATGCTCAGCTAATTACTTTTCTCTCTCTCTCTTTTTTTTTTTTTTTTGTGGCAGAGACAGGGTTTCACTATGTTGCTCAGGCTGGTCTCAAACTCCTGGCCTTCAGCTATTCTCATACCTCATCCTCCCAAAATGCTGGCATTATGGGAGCAAACCATTATGTTCAGCCCAATGATACATTTTTGTACATGTTTTAAGTGCATTATTTTTGCATTTTTTATTTTTATTTAATAGTCTGTTTTCCTCAGGGTAAAATGTCAATGAAATATAATAAGAGCTTTCTCTTTAGGAGAAATATTCTGCACAGGATCCTGAGATGTGAAGTATGAGAACAGCCTTCGACTTAGTCTAGGGGGCCTCTGGTGGGTAGCACCATAAGGAGCTCATGGTGAGCACCAAAAAAGCAGTGAATGCCTGAAAACCATACAGAATGTTTTGTGAATGAGCTTCCTTCACCCAGGGCATATTTCATGGCTTTCATTAGAATTTCAGAGCAATCTGAGACACTCAAAATTTAAAAACTACTAATTGAATACTTTGGATTTGCAGATGAGGGCTCCAGACTCACAAAAGGTTGAGTGGTGAGTTAATGTGACAGTGGACGTGGGATTCCGTATTGTCACTGGACTCGTCAATGTGCCGTAGACCTAAGGACGTACCTCTACCAGCAAATGTAGAAGCATTGGGAGTTAGAACAATCTGTGCTATGTCTCCCCATTTTAGCTGGAAAGCATTGAGCAAGTTCACCTAAAAGCCTCAGTTTTCTTGTTCTGCAAGTGAATATAATAATGATCGCACTCACATCCAAGAGTTGCTGTGACAATCAAAAAATACACGGTGTGTGAAAACAGACATAAGCTTCCAAGTCTTGAGAAAAGATTTATGAATCATCTTGGTAGTTTTCAGACCCATTGAAATATGAGAAAACTGAGGCTCCAAAGGATATGTAACCAAGTCCGTGTATCTTCCAACCCTGAGCCACAATCCTTTGCAGCCAGCGCTAAGCTGTCCCTGTTTATTTAATTCACTTCTATTTCCCCAGGAACTGGTATTGCTCACTTCATTAAAGAGAGCGGAGAAAGGATTCTGGCACACACACACTCTTTAACATGTGTTTTTTGTCCTTATCTTATTGACTCAACATGCAGATATCCCTGCCAGAAATGTCCAATTGTACCTTTGTCTAAAGAAGATTTTATATTGATCTTCATCTAATTAGCTAGTTTGAACTATGGTTTGTGTCATGATTCCTGTCTTGATCTAATTAGCTACTGCAGTTGAAGCAGCATGGATCTGAAATCATAATTGCTGGTGTGCAGAAGGCTTTCTTGTGCAGGTCTGTGTGCTAGATGGAGGCATTTCTAAGCATTGCAAACCATCAACAGCTTACACTGTGCCTGCTAAATTGGCTCCAAATTCTAGAAATGCGTTTGAATTTGACACCAGAAATATCCTGGCATTCAAACCTTGGTGCAGTCACATCTAGCTTTGTGACCTTAGGCAACGGCCTTAATCTCTCTAAACCTCATTTTCCTTATCTGCAGAATAGGCAAGGCTCTGAGGATGAAGGATGAGATAGCTGTCTGGGGAGCTACATACAGACACAGCACTAGCTTGGTACCCGGGCACATGGGAGGTCAAACCTTCTGTTTTCCTTCCCTTCGTGTGCATTCGAAGGGAACGCACACGGCAATTTTGGCTCAGAAAATAGATTTCCTCTTCTCTGTGCCATTTCCCACTAAGACGCAGACGTTCTCTTCTCCACTTCCCATTCTGACATTTTTCCCTCCCTCTCTCCCTTCCTTCCTCCTTGCTTTCCTCCCTCCTTTTCCTTCCCTCCCTCCCTTCCTTCTTCCCTTTTCTTATTTCCTTCCTTTGGTTTTGAATTTCACATGGAATTCCTTGAAGTGTATTCACCAAACATGACCAAGGAAAGCCAGACAGGGAATGGCATGTGGTCCCACTTTGGAGGAGGGTAGAAGTGAGTTATGTCTGAGGCTTAAGGAGAATGAAAGCAAAACCAGAGAACTATTAAAGCCTGCAATTTGACGAAATGGTAGAAAACCTAAGTCCAAATAGGAGTGTGCCTGTGAACCTCAGTGTGTGGGGTAAGAATGAGCAGGACTCCAGGGGCTGAGGACGGACAGATGGAGCATGGCTGGGTCTCCCCAGCTCCTTCCTCATGGCCATAATTCTTCCTGTGGGGAATTTTAGTGACTTGTGACTTTCTTGGTTGGACAAAAATTCCTATAGGTTATTCTGTAGTGTGAGCACTTAGCCTGAATTCATTTTCTTTTTTCCTATGCTACTGTTCTGGGGGCCCTGGAGCCTTATAATTAATTAATGGTTAGTGCTGCCTTTGAAATTCAGATTAGCTTTCCTGCAGGTTTATACTTTGGAGTCTAGAAAGCTTTCTCTTTCTCTTTCTCTTTCTTTTCTTTCTTTCTTTCTTTCTTTTTTTTTTTTTTTTTTTTGCCTATGCTGCTTTATCATCAGGTCTTGAAAATAGCAGGTTGGCATTTATTTTCTAGCTTTAAAGATGAGTTTTGAACTGTGGTTTACTTTTCCGTGGGAGCCTGCAGGCTTTGCATATGTGCGAAGCAATCCCATGTGGTTGTAGAACCACAGTTTCGAAGGCTACCGAGCTCTGTTCCCAGAGCTCATAGCTATGAAGTTGTCAGGAAAGCTCTTATAGTGAGGAAGCTGTCCCATCTCCTTCTGTGGTTGTAGGATGAAATTAATTAATTTTGAAGAAATATAAATGTCATAGCTTACCATTATAATCAGGACAAACATTAATATCAGCTTCCTTAATCACCCCTAACCTAACTCTAAAGAAAATCTTTGCAGAGTTGAATTTGTGGGATATGACAAATTTCTAAGAACACTAAAACACATAAGTTGACGTTTAAAAATTTTTTTAACCATTTTGATACAACTTCAACTGACTTCCAAAATCTTCAGAGCTAGGAATGTCGTGGAACCAAATTAAAAGCACAGATATTGCAGCTTGCAGATAAGTCTTCTTTTCAGTAATGTGCTATTTTTGTCTCCTTAAAAAATCACACAGTCTATAAATTTAGAGAGTAGAATTTATTTCTTGTAAAGGGTTATAGCCTGCAAGGTTGCATCCCGCACGCTGGGAAGTGTAGCTTCTAGGAAAGATCAGAGACAGGCACTTCAGAGGAGAAGAGGTTGGGACAGGAGCTTGAAGCTAAACTGGTTGGCTAACATACATATTCAACAGGTTAAAGGAAGGGCCATGAATATTCATGAAGGTAGTCCTAATGCATTCACACCAAATAAACATGCATGTTACATACAAGCCACGTTTACCTTGGGGAGTAGACTTAATATTTAAATGTATTTTAATTAGACCTCATATATTGAAAGGTCATTTGAGGATGCAAAGGCATTTAAGTGGGCAGCCTCTGTAAACCAGCCAGAACTAGCCCATGGTTGGTGGTCTTCTTATCAGGAGAAAGTGATTTAAATCAGTCTCCTGTCCAACCAAAGCCGTAGTTACAGCAGGTGGAGCAGGGGTCTCAGTGTCTCATGGCTGGGGAGCTGCAGCTGCTTCAACATGGCTTATCTCGAGGCCAGTGCTTGTTTAGCTGTTAGAGGAAAAGGAAAAAACCTGTGGCTGTTGGAAGAGACTTTATGCTTTACGTCTGTGTGCCTGACTTAACCCTTGCCTGGCATGACTTGTTTATAATTTGGTATCTTATAGTCTCAAGGAGTTTGTTCTTTCAGTCTTTTGGTCTCTATTTTGAAATTAACACTGATCGGTTTGGGGTTCAAACTGCAAAATGGAGGGGGTATAACGAGGTGTGTCCAGCTTCCTGTCTAGTCATGGATGTGAATTCACTTTCAAGGTTTCTCTGGGGTCCCCTTGGCAAATAGGGGATCCGTTCAGTCAGCTGTGGGGGGTTAGGATTATATTTTTATATATACTTTATATATATAATATAATACATATTTTATATTAGATTTCTATTATCTCTCCAAGCTGCCATATGGCTCACATGGCATCTTCTGAAAAGCCTTCTTATTGCAAAGTTAGTAAGGAGTGGAATTTGGGGCAAGTGAGGCACAGCTCACTTGCCCCAAATACCTTTACACACTGGAAATTACCACCACGAATTTCCTTCATTGTGCTAATTTTGTGTCTCCAGGAGGAACAGGCATGTCAGCACATTAGAACCCATGGGCCGTCAAATTCATAGGGATGAGGGATCAAGACGGCAGAAAGAGTTTAATGGCCAAACTGTCTCCCACCCCAAACTTTGTGAAATGACAAAAGTGTGGTATTTAAAAAGAACATATTAACTCTGGGAAATAAGAAAAAATGGTCTTTAATTGTAGATTGTCTGAAAGTTTGAAAAACTCTAGAAACTAGAGAAAAGAAGGGACTGTATAAATAAGAGGCAGAAAACCACAGTCAAACACACACAGCCCCTGGCTCCTGGTATGCCTTTGATTACACACGTTCCTGCACTTCACTGCAGGCTCTTGGGGTGGGGTGTGTACTCTCCTCACACTTGTGTCTTCATTTGTTAGCCCTTCACCTCCACAGCACTCCACAGTGCTTGGAAGTTAAAGTGAATAAACACTTTCTCAAAATTTGTCCAAAGCTCTCCTGAATACTTACCTCAATCCTTTCTCCCTGGAAACTGTGTAGTGGGGTTTCCCCTAAATTCAGCTTAGGTTTAAAAAAGTCTAGTCATGAGTCTGTACTTTCTTCAGAATTTTCTTTTCTCTTTTCTTTCTTTCTTTTTCTTTCTTTCTTTTTTTTTTTTTTTGAGACAGGGTCTCCCTCTGTCGCCCAGGCTGGAGTGCAGTGGTGTCATCTTGGGTCGCTGCAACCTCCCCCTGCCAGGTTCAAGCGATTCTCCTGCTTCAGCCTCCTGAGTAGCTGGGATTACAGGAACGCGCCATCACAGCCTGGCTAATTTTTGTATTTTTAGTAGAGATGGGGTTTCACCATATTGGTCAGGCTGGTCTCAAACTCCCAACCTCAGGTGATCCATCCACGTTGGCCTCCCAAAGTGTTGGGATTAAAGGTGTGAGTCACCGTGCCAGCCTACTTTCCTAAGAATTTCCTAAAGCTCTTTTTTCTTGTATTGGCTGTTGGAACTTTGGGTGCGATAAGTTATTTAGAATCCAAAAGCTAATACAGATATGCAATACAGAGGGCTAGTAGTAATGGATGTGAAGCTCACTTTGAAACAGATATCAATAATCTCTATTTTGCAAAATAATCTGACATGGTTCCTTGATTCCATGATCTATGTAAGTTTTGCAAAATGCATCCCTGGTGTTCAAGAGGCAACCAAATTACCTGCATTAGTTGCACACTTACTGCATGATTGATAATGTGCTCGTTGGAGAAACAAAACTTAACTACTGGCAAATGAAGATGAGTCTGCTCTAACTGCAGACTAGAAGTTCCACAGAACGTTTCAATATCAAAGTATCTTCAAATCATCTTGGCCATCTCCCAAGTTCAAGTGCTGCCCTGGACCACAGGGTGCAACTGCGCTGCCACCAGCCTATTCCTTCTCTCTGGTTCCATGGCATAGCTCAGTATTCAGGGTGGCATCTCCCAGCTGACCATCTGTGAATTCTCCTAGATTATGCCCTCTGCCCATTCTTCTCTCCCAGCCATCACCAGCTAATGCTCCTTCCTTTAAAAAACCTTCCCATTTTCATGTCTACCACTGTTGTACATCAGACCACATCACTTGCTCAGACCATTTTGAGAACCAGTTAACATGTTTTCCTATCTTTCTTCTGGCCCCTTAAATTAATCCCCCAAACTGCAGCCTGTATAATCCTTCTAAGATGCAAATGTGATTTAAAATTATGCAGTGGCCAGTCATTGCTCTGAGGGTTAAGTCTCTGACTTGGTCCCATCTCCTGCTGTAACCCATCTTGATTTTCACACTTCGGTTAACACTAAATTGTATTCCCCCTCCCCAACCACACACACACACACACGCACACAATTTTATGCCCCAGTGCCTAGCTCTTGCTCCCTTTATCTAGAATTCGTAGCCTTCCCCTTTGTTTTGTTTTGTTTTGTTTTGTGTTTGAGTAGGGGTTTCATTCTGTCTTCCAAGCTGGAGTGCAGTGACACAATCATGGCTCACTCCAGCCTTAAACTCTTGGCCTCAAGCGATCCTCCCACTTCAGCCTCCTGAGTTATTGGGACCACAGATGTAAGCCACTACAGCCAGCCCCTTTTGTTAATATTTGCAAATTCGATTTCCTCCTTAGAGACTCAGATTTCATGTTCTCTCTTCCAAGAAGCCTTCTGTGAACCAAGATAGGACAACAGCCCCTTGTCTGAGTTTTCATAGTGCCTGGCTTACTTGGTTACTTAACATTTGTCATTGTATGATTGAATTATTTCTTTCTTCTTTTGTGTCCTGCAGTTCACTGTGAACTCCTCATGGAGCCTGGCTGATTTTTGCTTATTTGGGAATTTCCAGAACCTATCGTACTGCTTGGATGAAAGGTACTCTAAATATTTTGCTGAACTAAAGTAAATTGATTTTTTTGAACAAGTGTCATACCTGGATGCACCTCGTTTTATAATGATGGAAGTAAACTCGAATGCAGGCATCATTTCACTTGCTCTTTGCACAGTGCTGTGAAATGGAAAGATGGTTTCTTGGTTTGGGGGAAGAGGGTTCTGAGAATTCAGAAGCAAATGTAGGATTTTAGCATCAACTTGTCAGACTATAGGCCAGGCTCTTATCTCACACCAATAAGAATGGCTCTTATTAAAAAGTAAAAAACAAAAAACCAAAAAACCAGCAGATGCTGACAAGGTTGCAGAGAAAAGAGAACGATTATACACTGCCAATGGGAGTATAAATTAGTTCAACCATTGTAAAATGTAGCGTGGCAGTTCCTTAAAGAAATAAAAACAGAGGTACCATTCAACTCAGCAATCCCATTACTGGGTATACACCCAAAGGAATATAAATCATTCTACCATAAAGACACACGCACATGTATGTTCACTGCAGCACTATTCACAATAGCAAAGATATGGAATCAACCCAGGTCCCCATCAATGGTAGCTTGATAACAAAAATGTGATACATACATATACCATGAAATACTACACAGCCATAAAAAAGAATAAGATCAAGTCCTTTGCAGGAACATGGATGGAGCTGGAGACCATTATCCTTAGCATACTAATGCAGGAACAGAAAACCAAATACCACATGTTCTCATTTCTAAGTGGGAGCTAAATGATGAGAACCAATGAACACAAAGAGAAGAACAACAGACACTGGAGCCTACTTGAGGAAGGAGGATGAGAGGAGGGAGAGGATCAGAAAAAATAACTATCAGGTACTATGCTTAGTACCTGGGTGATGAGATAATCTTTACACCAAACCCCCATGACATGAGTTTACCTATATAACAAACCTACACTTGTAACCCTGAACTTAAAATAAAAGTTAAAAAATATAAAAATAAAAAATTTCAAAAAATAAATAATTTACATTAAAAATAATAACCCCATGAGGTTGTTTCCCATTACACAGGTGAGGAGACTGAGGTGCAATCTTGCCCAAGGCCACCAAACCCGTGTATGCCAAAGCTGGACACAAACCACAGCTCTATGCATTTCATTTCACCAACACACATCTTTCATACACTTCTCTCCCATAGAGTGTATTGCACATTTAGCGAATAAGTTTAACAACTTCATCCACACTATCAAAGCCAAGAAGTTTGACTGGCTTGTGTTCCTTTGTGATAAATTTAATAAATTATATATATGTATACAAATAGCTGACTAGCAAGAGAAAAAAATGCAACTTTCAAATCACTCCACACAGGGCTATTTCCCAGCGACTGTGGAAGCCATCCCTCCAACATGCCCTTCCTACTGATGATTTCCTCCCACAGGCAATAAGTAATCATTCCAGGACATCCTGATGGTATCTGAAGCATGTGACATGTCATTATGCATATCGCCGTTAGCCTCCAAATGCTGGGATAGAAAGTGATGTGTAATTTCATTAATCAGGGTTTTGCTGGTGTCTGTGGTTTGGTGCCATTTATTATTTGGATACAGTTAGAATTGCAAAAAAGAAATCTTTCTCATAATCAAAAAACATGAATTGAGGGCCAAGCTGTGCCTAGAACTGTAACAGGAGTGGAGTAGAACAGTCAAATGAAAGAGTGTCTAGGATCTTTAGTTTAGTAATTGGTCAGAGTGGAAACTACTAATCTGGGTGACTATATAGAGACTTTAACAATAACAAAACACATTTCCCAAATAATCAATGCATTACATAGTAATCACAGGTTCATTCCAGTATGGGGTCTGCCCTCTGTATCCATGGGTTTCACATTTGTAGATTCAACCAACTGTGGATTGAAAATATTAGGGGAAAATTACATTTGTATGGAAAGTGTATATTCTTTTCCTTGTCATTATTCCCTAAACACAGCAGTTTAGCAACTGTTTACATAGCATTTACACTGTATTAGGTATTATAACTAATCTAGAGATGATTGAAGGATATGAGAGGATGTGCAAATGCTATACCACTTTATGTCAGGGTCTTGAACATCTGTGAATGTTGATATGGGGGTTTGTCCTGGAAGCAATCCCCCACTGATACCAAGGGTTGACTCTATTTACAAGTGGTCTGTATTTTGGAGACTGAAGAAAATTGCTTGAGTTTTTAGGGGGCTGAGCGGGGTTGTATACATCATAGTTCCCTCTGCTCCCATCCGTGCATCTTAGTCATGCAAGTGCGTCTGTATTTATTCGCTCACTGGGCCCTCAGAACAGTCTTAAGGTAGAGTCAAAGCATAGATTACTATTCCCTCTGTTCAGATGAGGAAAAGAAAGACCTAGCAGGGGTTAAGCTATTTGCCCAGACCATGGAAAAGTGTGTGCAGGAGCCACGTTGAGAAACCGTGGCTTGTGACTTCTCTGAGTACATTCTCTGCATCCACGTGCTGGCTTCAGCTCCCAATGAAATGCTCATGGGTGACAGGTCACAAGGAAGTTTCTAAATTACAGAGGAAATGCAGGGCACGTCTCTGAAAAATCAGAGAGGACCTTCATCCGGCTCCATAGGGAGCCAACCCTTCCGTCACATGGCCAGCGATGGCCGGGCTGGAAGCTGGAGAGATACCTCCTTTCTCATGAAAGATCAGTGAAGAGCATCGCTAATGTCCGCTGTTGAGAGGGTGCGCCTCCTTCAAGGAGTCCTGGGAGCCCCAGACAACAATTTAAGATCATTGGGGTTGAAAGAAATAACACGTAGACATATGTGGGGTACCACTGTGAAGAAAAGGCCGCAGCCTCTAAACGTTAGATTATGACTACTGCTGTTTTCTCTAAAGTCTAATTCAGGAAAAACATGTGGACGGTGCCACTGGCCAGAGCGGGGTGACCACTATGTTTGACTCCTAAACCTGTCAGTCCCGTCTCTGTTACAGATGAGAATTGCACAAACACTCCCTGCTCACCCTTTCCAGTGCTTGCTCTATGGTCCGGAGGGAAGGAACACAACAAGCTTTGAAAAAGCAACTTGAAGGGAAAATGGATGGTATGAATAGGAAAATCGATGAAACACGCATTTGAAAACAAGGAAACTTACGATATTTGTTTAGAAGAACTGAGGAAAATATACACATCGAAGATCTTATTTGTTCAAGGAGTAAACTATTAATTTTTTTGCTATGTTTTGTTTTTACTTTTTAAAGTATGTCATACAAAATCTATTCATTTTGAAATTTTGATTTTTGCATTGGTAGTTACTGACAACAGACTAGGATTTTTGTTTGTTTTGTTTTATACACCTTTATAAGACTCCATTAAGTTGAAAGTCCTTACAGAAAACTTTGTAGGAGACAGATATCCTGCGAGTGCCTAACAGGCAACAACATCAACTTTGCCTAATCATTGTTAATGAGATTTCATTTATACCAATATGATAATAATGTTTTAAATAAGCATGTGTGTTTGCATATATACATACAGATTATATATAGTATTTTATAGATAGATGATATACCTAGGCACACACATATATCTACACACACTGATATTTGCATGTCTATATGTGCCTGTGTTTATATATCTTTGTATCCGGTTTTATTTTAGAAATATTAATATTATGCTTATTACATTTAGTATTTCCAATAAATATTTTCCAAATATCATTAAAACTTGCCAAAACATTTTAAAAACTTCATAATATTACATAACAGAATTATTTGTTGTTTTTCATGTCATCTTATCTCATGCTGATATTTATGCCTTGTTTTTTTTTTCTATTTTGTCTTTTGCTTTATGGGTTATGTTTTGATTGCTGTTTCTTTTTTTTTTTTTACAGTCATATATGCAAGGATTTAGATACCTTTTATTAAATGTATTATTTTAAAGCATATAAATATTTTTAATTGTTTCCATTTCTACCAAAAGTCTTATTTACAAAGGGATGGATGCTGCTGGGGTAAGATGACAGACTCAGGCAATCTTCCTGGGCAGGGATTGAGAACATTTTTTGTAAAAGTTCAGATAACAAATATTGCAGGCTTTGCCTAAGAATAGGCTCTTTCACAGCTGCTCAACTCTGCCATGTGAAACCAGTCATAGATAATACATAAGTGAATGAGCATAGCTATGTCCCAATAAAATTTTATTCATCGGCATTTATATTTGAATTTTAAATATCTTTCTCATCTTATAAAATAGTGTTGTTCTTTTGATTGATTTTTTTTTATTATACTTTAAGTTTTAGGGTACATGTGCACATTGTGCAGGTTAGTTACATATGTATACATGTGCCATGCTGGTGTGCTGCGCCCACTAACTCGTCATCTAGCATTAGGTATATCTCCCAATGCTATCCCTCCCCCCTCCCCCCCCCCACCACAGTCCCCAGAGTGTGATATTCCCCTTCCTGTGTCCATGTGATCTCATTGTTCAATTCCCACCTATGAGTGAGAATATGCGGTGTTTGGTTTTTTGTTCTTGCGATAGTTTACTGAGAATGATGGTTTCCAATTTCATCCATGTCCCTACAAAGGACATGAACTCATCATTTTTTATGGCTGCATAGTATTCCATGGTGTATATGTGCCATATTTTCTTAATTCAGTCTATCATTGTTGGATATTTGGGTTGGTTCCAAGTCTTTGCTATTGTGAATAATGCCGCAATAAACATACGTGTGCATGTGTCTTTATAGCAGCATGATTTATAGTCATTTGGGTATATACCCAGTAATGGGATGGCTGGGTCAAATGGTATTTCTAGTTCTAGATCCCTGAGGAATCGCCACACTGACTTCCACAATGGTTGAACTAGTTTACAGTCCCACCAACAGTGTCAAAGTGTTCCTATTTCTCCACATCCTCTCCAGCACCTGTTGTTTCCTGACTTTTTAATGATTGCCATTCTAACTGGTGTGAGATGATATCTCATAGTGGTTTTGATTTGCATTTCTCTGATGGCCAGTGATGATGAGCATTTTTTCATGTGTTTTTTGGCTGCATAAATGTCTTCTTTTGAGAAGTGTCTGTTCATGTCCTTCGCCCACTTTTTGATGGGGTTGTTTGTTTTTTTCTTGTAAATTTGTTTGAGTTCATTGTAGATTCTGGATATTAGCCCTTTGTCAGATGAGTAGGTTGTGAAAATTTTCTCCCATGTTGTAGGTTGCCTGTTCACTCTGATGGTAGTTTCTTTTGCTGTGCAGAAGCTCTTTAGTTTAATTAGATCCCATTTGTCAATTTTGGCTTTTGTTGACATTGCTTTTGGTGTTTTGGACATGAAGTCCTTGCCCACGCCTATGTCCTGAATGGTAATGCCTAGGTTTTCTTCTAGGGTTTTTATGGTTTTATGTCTAACGTTTAAATCTTTAATCCATTTTGAATTGATTTTTGTATAAGGTGTAAGGAAGGGATCCAGTTTCAGCTTTCTACATATGGCTAGCCAGTTTTCCCAGCACCATTTATTAAATAGGGAATCCTTTCCCCATTGCTTGTTTTTCTCAGGTTTGTCAAAGATCAGATAGTTGTAGGTAAGCGGAGTTATTTCTGAGGGCTCTGTTCTGTTCCATTGATCTATATCTCTGTTTTGGTACCAGTACCATGCTGTTTTGGTTACTGTAGCCTTGTAGTAGTTTGAAGTCAGGTAGTGTGATGCCTCCAGCTTTGTTCTTTTGGCTTAGGATTGACTTGGCAATGCGGGCTCTTTTTTGGTTCCATATGAACTTTAAAGTAGTTTTTTCCAATTCTGTGAAGAAAGTCATTGGTAGCTTGATGGGGATGGCATTGAATCTGTAAATTACCTTGGGCAGTATGGCCATTTTCACGATATTGATTCTTCCTACCCATGAGCATGGAATGTTCTTCCATTTGTTTGTATCCTCTTTTATTTCCTTGAGCAGTGGTTTGTAGTTCTCCTTGAAGAGGTCCTTCACATCCCTTGTAAGTTGGATTCCTAGGTATTTTATTCTCTTTGAAGCAATTGTGAATGGGAGTTCACTCATGATTTGGCTCTCTGTTTGTCTGTTGTTGGTGTATAGGAATGCTTGTGATTTTTGTACATTGATTTTGTATCCTGAGACTTTGCTGAAGTTGCTTATCAGCTTAAGGAGATTTTGGGCTGAGACGATGGGGTTTTCTAGATAAACAATCATGTCGTCTGCAAACAGGGACAATTTGACTTCCTCTTTTCCTAATTGAATACCCTTTATTTCCTTCTCCTGCCTGATTGCCCTGGCCAGAACTTCCAACACTATGTTGAATAGGAGCGGTGAGAGAGGGCATCCCTGTCTTGTGCCAGTTTTCAAAGGCAATGCTTCCAGTTTTTGCCCATTCAGTATGATATTGGCTGTGGGTTTGTCATAGATAGCTCTTATTATTTTGAAATACGTCCCATCAATACCTAATTTATTGAGAGTTTTTAGCATGAAGGGTTGTTGAATTTTGTCAAAGGCTTTTTCTGCATCTATTGAGATAATCATGTGGTTTTTGTCTTTGGCTCTGTTTATATGCTGCTGTTTCTTATTCTGTGATTGAGAAGATTTAAATACTATCTGAAATGCTACTAGTAGTTATGTTTAAGTATCTCAAACAAATTTTAAAATTATATTCCTGTTGTTAGTATTTCACAATTATATTTTATCTTGAGTTTTCTAACAATAAGGCAGGAGTTGGGTGCCTTAGTTCATTCAGGTATCACCGCAAAATATCATGGCCTGGGTGGCTTGTAAATAGGAGGAATTAATTTCTCATAGTTCTGGAAGCTAGAAGTGTCTGATCAAGGTGCCAGCAGATGTGGTGTCTGGTGAGGAGCCACTGACTGGGTCATAGACGGCTCCTTCTTGCTATGTGCTCACAGGGTGGAAGAGATGAGCTAGCTTTCTGGGGCCTCTATAATAAGGGTGCTAACTGCATTCCGAGGATTCCACCCTCATGACCTCATCACCTCCCAAAGTCCCTGCCTCCTAATACCATTACCTTGAGGGATAGGGTTTCAACACAGAAATTTTAGAGGACAAACACATTCAGAACATAGCACTCCCCTTTTACTTCCTGTTACAAGTTCTACTAATACAGTCTGGTGTTTTGAACTCAGGTTAATACTATTAATTATTATTTCTATATATTTTTATCAAGAATAAGTTTGGGACAATTGTAGTTGCTTTTATAACGAGATGCATGAACTCTAAGATTTATGTTGAACTATTTTAAATGCTCAGGGGAATTCTTATCATTTTACTTTTCCATTCTTGAGTCTTTAATTTGCGTATTTATCTTGCAATTGAAGCATACCTTCAAATACTTTTAACAAATGATTTATTGTTGTTATTTGCTTGGGCTCTTGAATAGTACAGCATGGTTTCCTGTTGTCTGTGTATGTGATTTTCATTTTTCATAATTAGCCTGGATTTTAAATGATGGGAGGTTTCTTAGGTGAAAAGGGTAGGTAGACCATCTAGGCAGAGGAACAAAATCTATAAAGGTTAAGAGGTAGAAAAGAAGCTTGGTATTGTGGAAAATGGCAAGGATCTGGGGTGAGTTGCACCGGGGCACTCAGAAAGGCATGGTGTCAAATGAAAATGGAAAGTTGTTTGTGGTGGTCTTTTGCTCATGGTTACAGAATTTGAATTTCAGCCTTTTAATTTCTTTTCCCTTTAATTTCTGAGGGTTTTTTTTTTTTTGGTTGTGCTTTAATAAAAATATACGTATATAGTAGCAGTAAATGTCTAATTGATACAAAGATATGTATGCATGTATGGAGTATGTACACTCAAAATATTTTTAACAATAATATTACATTTTAAAAACAATAGTGATACCAAATTTTAAAAACTATAGTTGTATTAGTTCATTTTCACACTGCTATAAAGAACTACCTGAGACTGGGTAATTTACAAAGAAAAGGGGTTTACGTGACTCTCAATTCAGCATGGGTTGGGAGGCCTTAAGAAATGTACAATCATTGCGGAAGGCAAAGGAGAAGCAAACACCTTCTTCATAAGCCATCAGGGGAGAGAGAGAGAGACAGAGAGAGCACAGGGGAAACTGCCACTTTTAAATTATGAGATCTCATGAGAACTCCCTCACTATCAGGAGAATAGCATGGGGGAAACTGCCCCCATGATCCAGTCACCTCCCACCAGATCCCTCCCTTGACACATGGGTATTACAATTCAAGATGAGATTTGGAAGGGGGCACAGAGTCAAACCATATCAATAGTGATGGAAAATTTTGCAAAGTTGTTAGTGATGGAATTCAGGAACAGGAGTACCAGGACAAAGCCTGTGTGTAGAAAGCACACTCTATGGAGGAGGAAGTCTTTGTGAAGAAGACCAGAGGCAGCGAGACACCGGGAAACCTTTAGAGGGGGAAGGTTACGGGCTCGTGCCATTTCATTAGCGAGAACTCACTTACAGCTGGGTCAGCCCCGTGGCAGCATTTCAAGGAGAGTTAAGCATGTAACCATTAAAAATAACACAAAAGGTGGCCTTGAGGGCCCACATGGCACCTCCAGAAGCATGTTCCTCCCAGCAGCTGTCACCCAGCTAAAGTGCATTTTCCTCTCCTCTTTGCAGGGTGACCTTGTGGAGGTCACCCCCAGAGGAGTTTCCGGAAGCCCAGTGGAAAGCATTGTAAGGGAAGTGAGCAGCAGTGATGAATTATATAAACAGTTCGAGGGAAGACAGGTAAAGGCTACATCAGGCACAAATCAGCTTGGACTGCCAGTGGGGATTTGCTGGGCGCTAGCACTTGCTGCAGCCTTTAAGGTGAGGCCGACAGTGGACTGTGGCTTCAACCTTTCTTTCAGTGGCCTCTGCAGCTGTATTTAGTTACCCGCAATGCCTTCTGCCTGGTGCCTGCAGGAATCTCACTGCAAGAAGCTTATCCTGCCCCTCCGAGCTCCCATGTGGCTGTGCTGTGCCTTGTCCTGCTGCTCTGGTGACAGTGACTGCACCTGCGGTCACCTGCCTTGAGATGAGGATAGTACAGGTTTTTTTCCTTAGAACCAAGCTGAGCACGATTCTCCTACTCTGCTGGTGGAGGCATAAATTGGTCTAAAGCTTTTGAAAACATAGAAGAGACTGTGTTAGTTGGCTTGGGTTACCCTAACAAAATACCATGGACTAGGTGGCTTAAACAAAATAAGTTTATTTTATGTTTTAGTTCTGGAGGTTAAAAGTAAAAGATCAAGGTGTTAGCAGCATTGGTTTCTTCTGAGGCCTCTCTCCTTGGCTGGTAGGTGTCTATGTTCCCTCTGTGCCCTCCTGTGATCTTCTGTGTGTGTGCGTCCTAACTTCCTCTTCTTACAATGACACCAGCCATATTGGATTAGAGTCCCACTCTCATGACTAATTTTACTTTAATTGCATTTTTAAAGTCCCTATCATCAAATACAGTCACATTTTGAGGTGCTAGGAGTTAGGGCTTTAGTATATGAACTTTGGAGAGGACACAATCTAGCCCTTCACAGTAGCTATTTAAAGCTCTGAAGATATTCATTCTTTTTGTCCAAGCAGGCTTACTTCTGAGAATTCATTGTATTGAAAAAATCTAAAATCTAGAAAAACTTTAGGCACAAAGATATTAATAAAAGCGTTATTTATGTACTATAATGGAGGGTTCACTAGCATTTTGGTTGGCTGCCCCTCTCAAGAAAGTAATCAGTGTCAGGAGTTCCCTTCTTTGGAAGAGGAAGATGAGGAGACAAGATGGATTAAGTAAAGGAGACAACAATGTAAGCTGGAGATCAGCACTGGAAAAACAAAATGGAGTTTGAGCAGCTCTGTGAGTATAAATTTTGAGTGGACAGAGAACATTCTAGAGAAGTTATTTTCTTGAAGTCATACTGTGCAATGTCCTCTATAAACCTGTTGCTATACTCCTAAAGGAAATCTTCAGTAAAGATCCATGTTTTCGTTGAGACTTGGTCAGTGGACTGAATCCTTGGTGTATGACCATGGCTGAAAAATCATAAAGTGATTAAGCGTCTAAAGTTTATTCTTGCAATTTAGAAAGACGAAACCCAACATAAGTGCCCAATTTATAACGCCATTAGGAAAAATGGTTCATTATAGTATGTGTGTTTCAAACACTGACTTAAAAAGCATTTAAAATTTAGTCCTTTCAAGAGGTTGACAAATAAGGAAAGAGATCAGGTTTGTAGAAATTGCTGCTTTTGAATCTAAATGTCTCACAAGCTTTCGGGATGAGGTAAGATGCCATAAAAATAATTTAATAAAAATATTAATGTTTAAAAAGAATTTAACATGACCAGAATCATTTCATTAAACTAATATGTATAATAGGAGAAAAGTACTTGGGAAATTATTACTATAATGAAAAATAATATGCACAAAACTTGGAAGAAAATAAATTCAACCACCACCAGCTATTTGCTTTCAATAATGAGATGCTCATCATTTCCTTTACTCTCATTTTACGCATGTGTTGGCTTTTTAAATACTTTATTTTGTTCTTCAACAACAAAAATTCTATTAAGCGCCAACTATAGACAGTTCTGAATCTGAGTTCAAACAATACAACATGACACATCTAATTTAATTCAATTAACTTTCATTACTGCTAAGCACTGTTTGAGCTAGAGCTCAGAGATAAGACGTGCTCTGATGCTGTAGGGAAAATCAGGCATGAAAACACTTAAGTAAAGTGCAAGACTGCTTGGAAAAAACATGTTAAATAGTGAGAAGAACACTGTGCTGCAGACGTGTTGAGCTAGTAATTCAGACAAAGGGAAAGTCATGGACAGGGTAAGGGGGGGATGTGACTGGGCATTAAAATATAAGAGGTATTAGGTGCAAGAAAATTTATGAGAGGACATTCTAAGCAAAAACATCCTGCATAGGCAAAGGTCGAAATAATATGTTATGCTTACTAAAGGGTGGTAGGTTTTTGTTTAAAATGGGTGGCAGGCTGGCCAGTGTGGGGCTTGATGGTGAGGACCCAGTGGCCACATTGAGGACTTAGTACTTTCTTGGGAAGCAGATGAGACAACTGTAGAGTTTTGAAGATGTCAGTGCCTCCCTGTATTTTAGGAAGACTACTCTAACTTGAGTGTAGGGAGAGAGAAAAATAGATAGACACACCAAGAAAAGGTTAGATTTCTTCTTCCTACATTCAGCAACAGCAAAGACATACATACCCTACTGAAATGTGTCCAGTTGGGAAATCTGAATATTTGGAGTGATTCTCTCTGTCTCTGTGTCTGTCTCTTTCTCTCTTCATCCTCTCTTCTCTCTCTGGGAGTATGTTGCTGATATTTTTGGTAAATTAATTTATAAAATGTTGGTTTTTAGTGGGGAAGTCAAGTTGCTGATATCAAGTGTGCAGGCCAAGTGAGGAGGTGGTGGCATTTTCTTGACCTCTAGAAATTAATTAGTCTTCAAAGAGGTGAGGTTCTCATTTCGGCAATCTGCCTAACACCATTGATGTTTATCTTGCAAAATTCCAAAAGACGTATTTTCCAAAAACCTAGGAGTACACTGAGCTCACTACTGTGGAGGGCCACCTCATTTTAGGCCACACATGGCAGTTTTGCGCTCAGTCACTTCTTTCATTCAACTTTCTTTGCCCCGACACTTTGTCCGTCTCCAGAAATAAAGTTCGTTCTGAAAGGACTGATGTTTCTCCACAGGCAGAGGAGCCTGGCAACCATGTCCCAAGTTGGAAGGAAGCTCTGAGAGCCCTGCTCCCCAGAAATCCTGAGCAAAGGCCGGCTGGCCTACAGGTAGGGGGCACTGGGAAAGACCTGCATGCCTTTGAACAAATCGGGTTTTATATATTTGTTGAAAAATAAGAGACATTTAATTTATAGAGAGTAGATGGGTAAAGTCTGTTGGGTTCCAGAAGAATTGATGGGTTTAAGAAAAAACAAAACCATCCTATATTTACTATGTGTCAATAGAAATTTAAAAAGTCTTCAGAAGGAAGAAACCCCAGGTAAGGATAATACAGAGACACCAAAAGCCCCAACACCCCCTACCCCGGATGAGATAATAAGTTCCCCTGGAAGCTTTCTCTAGCCTCTTCCAGAATATGAATTTTGCTCTTTTGTAGCATTTATTGCATAGTATGGCAACTTACTGGGTAACACATTTGTCTGCCTAAGAAATTATGAACTTAAAGAGTGGGACAATGAATCTTGTCTCTTTGCAAAGAGGCTGAACTATCTGGCATGTATTAGTTTCATTTAATAAATAAATGAACACAACCAAAGAATGTTTAATTATGGCTTGTGATATATTGCCTTTGTGAATTTGGAAATCCTCAGAACACTCCTAAATTCCACTCTTTTCATCTGTACAACAGAGAGAATAGAATTACCTTCAAATACTGTTATTTTGAATATAGTTAATTGTTCTTTTCAAGAACACTTTCTAAATGATGTTAGCCATCATGCAAACACATTTTTAATGTTTCTCTTTCTCAGCTTGGTCTTTATAAAAATGCTCCCAGAGCCTAATGATTTTTGTTTTAAGTGCAGACAATATATATGAGAACATGTCAATAGGACTGAAAGTCATTTTATACCCTTGGAAATATTAATAATATATTCCTTATGAAGAAGCATTTTCTTAGATAAAGTGGTAAGTGGTGTTTGAAAACAGAAAGATCAAGAAAATGTCAGGACCAACCAGCAATTATGGTGCTTCTGCCCCCATGTGAGTAGACAAACCCTGAGGTCTGCCAATCTAAAAGCTGAGAGCTCTGTCCCTGAATTTAAAGACCTTTGCTCTTTGAAAACAATAAATGCATGAAAAAAGCAAAACTGTCAAAAAAGGGTACTGGAAATCGCTAGAATGGCATGTAAAAGCATGTAATTCTTGTGCTCTCACATTCTTGGCCAACAGGGTAAACAATTTAGAACCTCTAACCTTTCTGAAAGGTCTCATGATAAAGTGGTCTTCTTATTTGTACAGAAGTCACAATTCAAATAGTTTAGGACATATGTGTACCTTTCAATGGTATAAGTAATCATGTCAGAAAGAGGAATCTGAAAAATGTGTCTAAGGTAAATTTGGTGACAGAGTTCTCAAATGTGAGAGGTACATTTTATTTGCTGAATGTTGAAAATATAGCCTTGAAGTAGCTAATGAAAGGGTTTTATTTAGAACAGCTCAGAGTTTGGTATCACACATTTGTCCAGGAAAGTGTGCTTGAAAATTATCCCTATATTTACCTCAAACTATATATTAGATTAAAAGACAGTCATTACTAAAAGGTTTTAGATACATAGAATTTTCCAATATGAATTTCTCATATAAAAAGTTTTATATTGTATTTCTGATTACCATCCGAGAACACTATTTGGCCAATCTGAAAAGACAATCTCTGCCTCACAGACACTACATCAGTAGGGTTTTGGATGCTGGAAGAAGATAATTCCGGTATTAGAAATAAAGCATGGAAAACATACTGTCTCCTGAGCCCCAGATCTAGTGTCTAGGATTGGGTGTGAATCTCGGATCTAAATTGCCATGACAACCTCGTTTCTTATGCATTATCTTGAAGTAACTGGGATTCAAACTTAATGGGATTTATAGGTTGAAACTATCACCTTATATTAACCCAGAAATAAATTGCTAGGTAGTGTGGAAAGAGCTTTGCTATTTAATATTGAATGCTTATGGAGTCTAAGGCTCTCAACTCAATGTAGGCGTGGCAACCACTGTCCTGAAGAAGGCTGTGTTTCAAACATAGGGTATCTGAAAGTAAACTCTCCATTTTTGCCTCGTTGAGTTGCCATTAGCTGCAGTTGGTATGGGGCATGCATTTCTGCAGACACCTGGCAATGGCACTGTTTACTAAATATGTCCAACCACCTTACAAATATCATCTCTGTCTCTCACAGCAACTTCACAAGTGCTTATAATTGATGAAATTGAGTCCTTAATTTAATCTACTTACTCAGTACACACAGGCTAAAGCCAACTTTTGTTTTTCACTACATCCTGCATCGTATTACCTTGTCTATGCAACAGGACTTCCACCTGTGAGGATTTGAAAAGTGCCTCTGGGTTTGCTGGACATCAGCATCTCATGATAGACTCATGTTCAGTAGAATATCTGAACTGTGCATGCAGCTGCAGAAATTCTCTGCTTTTATTGGGCTCTCTTCCCTTGATTTGCTGAGAATACTGAGGTTTTGGGAACCCGCAGGTTACACCTTCCACAGATACATTTTGTTGGGTTTCCCTCCAGACGTAAGCTCCAGGCTTCACTTATGCCTCACTCTTGCTTGTCTCTAATTGCTGTGGTCTTTTCCAGGGTCCTCAAGGGTGTCTGGCAGGAAGGAAAGATGTGTTTTCCCACTACCCCATCTCTAGCATGGACACAAGTCACTCCCTCATTCTGCTTGACAAAACTGAGGAACTGTAATAGTTAACAAAGCTCTTTAGTAAAATAATTAAAAACAACCCCCCTCCCACCCCCGAACTTAATATCTGTTGACCATTAAAAACAAAATCCAAAAAACCTTGTTAACTGTTGACCATGCCTTTTTTCTGGGAGTTCCCCAATGGCTACTTCTGCTTTGACCCTATACCCCATTGCTTGGATTTCTTTCTCCTTGGAACAGAGCCCTCTTCTCCTGGTTTTACTCATTCCCTAGTCCCAGGTCCCTCATACCCCATTTTTGCATCTACCAGGGGAAGAAAGAAAAAAAAAAAACATTTAAGACCAAAATAAAATCTCTACAGTGATGTGTCCTCCCCACCCCAGGGAAAACTTGCTCTGTAAAGTAATTCCTCAGTGTTGTCTCTCTCTCCCTCTTTCTCTCTCTCTCTCTCATTTCCTTTAAGTTCCTTGTACACTTGGTTTGGGTTTGGTTACTTAAGATCTTTACATAACCTAAAGGCCATGAAAGTATTTTCATAAATGAGACATACTCCCACTAATATAAATTATGTTGTCACCTTCAAAAGCAGACAGTGAAGTTTAAAAAAATAGTTATAATATAATGTTCCCACTGTTCTGTAACATATATATCCACCTATGAAAATTGTATTCAAGTATAACAGTAGGTGCTTAAGGTAACCACCATCAGCTTTAGGGAAGGTTCTGGAGATGGTGTGTGAAAGCCTGCCTTGTGTAACAGATGACATGTAGCGCTAGTTTTACTAGTCCCTCTAACCCATAAGTAGTCTGTGGAAGCAAGGGTCAAACTTCCAGTTTACACACTGGGAATCTGAAGTTCAACAAAGTTAAATATTATTTCCAAGTCATATGGTTAATAATGTGGTGAGTTTAAGCTCTGGACCCAAGTTCCCCAGACTCTGATTATATTGTTCTTTCCGCTGCACAAAGTTCTTCACTCAGAATAACTAGTTGCCAAAAAAATTCTAGACATTAAAGAAGAAGATGGATGTAAATTATAATTTTGGGGATCTCTTGCTTCTCCAAATTTTAGTAGGTAGATGGCTTCCTATTAAGCCAACACAGTGACCCTGGGTGTTACAGATGTTTGGAGGTAAAATAATTGGTGTCTTAGAGATCCGTAAATCTTATTTGAACACTATTTTTTTCTGATGCAGGAGCAGTCTAGAGTAAGAGCTGTTTCCTGGCAGAGGATAAAGTATCCAGGTCACATTGAAGAGACATGTGAGGACTCCAATGGAGAACAATTTGAGAGTGAGAAACCAGGTGAGGTGTTTCTCACTCTAGGAAAGTTAGTGAATCTACCATAGCTGGGAGACGATGGGAATTGTAATTAAGAAAGCCAATATCATGACTGGAATGTTGCAAGACATAGGAAAACTCAGAATATTTTAGGTAATGGAGTTTGTTGGAATATTTTTGGTAATGGGGTTTGTTGAAATATTTTTGGTAATAAGGTTTGTTGGAATATTTAGGTAATAGGGTTTGTTTCCCTATTTATATGGGAAAATAGGTAAGAGAAAATTGGCTACATATCTGGGACACAAACTTGAGGATGATTCAGGATGTACTCTCTTGTTGTCCACTGTCAAGGAGGTGACTACGCTTTCTTAGGGCCCTTATTATTTTGTAATGTTAGTCCATTTGTCCTGTTATTAAAAAATGAGTAATTTATAACAAACATGAATTTATTTTCTTCCAGTTCTAGAGGCCAGGAAGTTCAAGATCAAGGTGTTGGCAAGTTCAGTGTCTGCTGAGGACCTGATCTCTCTTCTTTCAAGATGGCATCTTGTTGCTCTTCCCTCCAGAGAGTAGAAATGCTGGAACCTCACATGGAGGAAAAAATGAAAAGGACCAATGCTAGTTCCCTTCAGCCTTTTTATGAACTCACTAATTCCCATTGAGGGCTCCACCTACATGACTTAATCACCTCCTAAATGCCTGACTTCCTAATACTCTCATTTTGAAGATTAAGTTTCAACATATGAATTTGGGGGTCATATTCAGAACATAGCACTTATGATACTATCTCAAATCATAGACTGCTTTCTCGGTGGGCATCTATCTCAGTTTCTTTTCTGTTGTTATTACAGAGTACCTGAGCCTGAGTAATTTATAAAGAAAATACATTTATTTTGGCTCATGGCTGTATAGGCTGGGAAGTCCAAGATTGGGCGGTTACATCTGGTTGGCTCCTGGTGCGGGCCTCCTGCCGCATCATAACAAGGTAGAGAAGTGAAAGGGAAGGTAGGCTTGTAGGAAGGGAGCAAAGCATGAAGGGCAGGCTTGCTTTATAGAAACTGGGACACAGCACCCCACAGGATGAGTGTATAAAGGCTAGACAGACAAGGGGATTGTTGTGTTGAACCTGAAAAGTCCCCTCACCTGGCAATGCTCTCTGTTCCCTGTGAGAAGAAGGGTTTCTTTTCTTCTGGGATGATTCATCCCTTCACCTGTGGCCTTCCCTAGAGCCCATCCTTGTGCCATTCTGCTCTCCAGGCACATCTCTCTCAGATGAATTCCCTCTTCCCTCTTCCTCTGGCCCCTCCTGTTTATTTATCTGTTTCCTCACCACTGTGTAATCAGGTAGGCCCCACTGCTGTGACCTCTGGAGTAATGATTGAATCTGCCCTATCCTCTCCACAGTGATACCTGGGACCCAACTGAGATCTCCATCATCTCTCAAAACAACTGTGCACTGACCTCCTGACCTGAGCCCAGCCTCTGCCCACTCAGACTGACCTTCACGCAGCTGCACAATGCTGCATTTGGAAGCTGGACCTGACCACATTCGTTTCCCTCTGTTGGTCTGATTGCCTAAAAAATGAAGCTCTAGGATAGGTTGCTTGTCTGACGCTGTGTTCCTTTCCTGCTCCTCTTGCCACCTCCCTGGGACTCTGCCCTGCAAGAGCATGCTGCAGCTCTCTGCACATGCCATCAGTCCTGTGCCTTCTCATTTCCGTTAACACTGCCACCTCCTTCCAGAATGCTTTTCTGCTCACATTAACCTGTCTGACTCCCACTTAGACTTTGCTCACAGGGCATCAATTCCAAAATAAATCCTATGCCCTGCCTACCTCTTTCACCTTTCCTGACAAACTAGCTCTAGCTGCTGACTGTAGGAAGCCTGAAAATCAATAACTAGCTGTCTCAGCTGCAAGAAGGGGGATAAAGGTTGGGCCAGGGTATGAGTTATATCAATGGCTTTTTTCTTTCAGAGATTCATGTTCTGGAGAAATGAAAATGCTGTCTCAGTGGAATGTTGATTAGCTGGAGTGGAGACCCAAGATCTCTGTCCAGGCAGGGCCATCAGGTGAGTTTGGGATGAATTTCTTTAATTGCTTCTCTAAGATTGACGCTTGATACGACATTAAAATTTTGACCAAGTGTAGCTTCTCAATGTGTGCACCTGATTCAGGCATGTACAACAAGAAGTCGTGATAGGAAAGTGCCCTTGATTCATTTTACAAATAAAAATTCCAAGGGCTGTGATGAGAGTCATTATATGTGCAGACACTTATAAAAAGATATTAAGAAAGTCTCACTTTTCAGTTTATTAAAAATGGAATTGAAATGCTTCTTGGTGAGACATTGGAATCTGAAACCTCAAAATGACCTGCAGAATGCCAAGTACGTAATTCTAGTTTTCAATTCCTCAGGCAGGTGAGTCAGAAAGTCAGAAAATAAACCCATGCTCCCAGAAGTCCAAGGCAGTTCTTTTTTCTGTACTATGTTACCTTTGAGGGTGGTACAGCTGGCTATGTACTGATGAATTAGCCCATTAAAAACTGAGTCATACAGCATAAAATATGGCACAACGTGAGAGTTAGATCATGTTTAGCTTGTCATATACTGACATGCCACTTAATTCCCTGTTTTATAATAAAGATGGAGGGGAACTGACGTTTTTTGATTAACTGATGTCCTTCTGTGAACCAGGACTTCTACATAAATCTTCTCTTTTAATCCTGATTTACTTATGGCCCATTTTACAGTTAAGAAAACTGAGGGTTCCCTAATATTTAATGAATAGTGGAACAAAACCAGATTGATTTTGCTCTACAGCCTACACTTATTCTACTGGAAAGCAACACTTCCTTTTAAAGCGGGTAAAGCGGTATTGAAGCAGCTATTTTAAAGGCAATGCTAGCATATTGGTTTTTATTTGACTAAAAAAAAGCAGCTATATTTGGCACATTCTCTAAGATATTCCTTAGTAAATAAAATATCTGCTGAGGGAACAATCACTGCTTATCTATTTCATCTTTTTTTTTTTTATCTTTCTTCCTCTGGCAATAGAACATAGAAGTGCTCTTGGCTTTCCAAAATCTGCACATCTCCAACTTTTCTTTTAGCTAGAGGTGGCCCTGTGATTGATGAGTGACCAGCCATGTGTGGAGAAAAGCAATGTGAACAACTTCTGACTTCGCTGTTAAAGAAAATTGGTCTGTCCCCCATTTCCTTGCATTCCCATTCTTACTGGCTGAAATTCAAAGCTGATAAATGGAGCTAGAGCAGATAGCTGGGAAAATAGTTGAGGGTCTTACATTAAGACTTGCCAGCAAGAAGAAGAATTTTTCCAGGGTTCCTGACACCACCAAATTGTTCGATCAGCTCTGAACTCTATACTGAGATTCTTTAAGTATGAGAGACATGAACTTTGACTGGCTTAAGTGAGCTATTGAGGTCTCTTTGCTATTGTGACCTAACTCAGGGGTCAGCAAATAACACTCTGTGCGCAAAATCTGACCTACGATTTGTTTTTGTAACTAAATAAAATTTCACAGAAACACACCCATGCTCATTTGTTTAGGTATGGCTGCTTTCATGATACCATGGCACATTTGACTACCTATAGACAGTGATATGATGTGGATCTGTGTCCCCACCCAAATCTCATGTTGAAATGTAATCCCCTGTGCTGGAGGTGGGATCTGGTGGGAGGTGAAATGGGGGCGGTTTCTCAAGAATGGTTTAGCTCCATTTCTCTGCTGCTGTATTCATGATAGTAAGTGAGTGAGTTGTCACAAGATCTGATTGTGTAAAAGTGTGTGGCACCTCCCCCTTCTCTCTTGCTCCTTCTCGGCCATGTAAGACCTGCCTGCTTCCCCTTCACCTTCCACCGTGATTGTAAATTTCATGAGGCTTCTCAGAAGCAGATGCTGACAAGATTCCTGTACATTCCTGCAGAACTGGGAACCAATTAACTTCTTTTTTTTAAAACTAAATTATCCAGTCTCAGGTATTTCTTTATAGCAGTGCAAAAATGGACCAATGCAGACAGTATGGCTGCAAAGCTTAAAGTATATTCTATTGGTTCCTTTGCCAAAAAAAATTGCTGTTTCTTGTTCTAATTAATACCAAAAAACCCCCTAAATTTAATGTGAGGGATGAACTATAAGTGAGTAGAAGGTGTCCTTATTTTGAATGTCACAGATCTGAATTCTAGGCCTAGCCCTGTTTCCAACTAGGTGTGTAATATTGGGCAAATTAGTTCGTCTCTCTGAATTGGTTCATAAGCATGATAAGAGGACAGATAGATTGCCCTTTGACATGTATGCAATAATCGGGCTGTAGCCTGACTTACTCAGCTAGTGATGGTGATGCAAGTCACGTGATTCCCTTTAGCCATCTTTGTGCACCAATACAGCCAAACCTGCGTGATTTCCATCTCCTTCCCTCTCTTCCACTTACTCTTCTTTAATAACACTTAGGATGGTGCCTTTAGAGATTCTGATGAAACGACTCAAATGCTCAACGATATGGAGAAGGACCAAAGGTAATTTTCTTTTTTTAAGCTAACAACCCGTTGGGGGATTCTGCTGGCATTTAAACAGTAGTTTTTTCTGGCTTGCCATTTGTCAGCTGGTGCCAAACACAGTAAAAACTACTGATTAGCTGAAACAAAGCAGATACTCATTAAACACTGCGAGGATGCGCACTGATGTTGTGGACCAGGGAGGTTTCTGTCTTTTAGAGGGAGATATTGAAGATCATAGAAAATAATTATGTTTAAGAAAACCAATAATAAAATCTATTCTTACACAATCTCTCTAGAGTAGGAGTGCTTGACTCAGAAATAATTTTAAGGCACCATTTCTATTAGATCACTTAGGAGGGAGTTGAATAGCTAATGCATAAAATAATCTACCATGCACTTTGGGAGGCCAAGGCAAGAGGATCACTTGAGCCCAGGAGTTTAAGACCAGCCTGTGCAACATGACAAAACCTTGTCTCTGCAAAAAATATAAAAAATTAGCTGAACACAGTGGCATGACTATAGTCCCAGGTACTGGGGAGACTGAGGTGGGAGGATGGCTTGCAGTGAGCTGAGATCAGCCACTGCGCTTCAGCCTGGGTGACAGAGCAAGATCCTATCTAAAAAAAAAAAAAAGAGTATACTATGGAAGAAGGGCAAGTTAACAAATTCAGTTGTTCTTTTATTCTTGTCTGATGTTCAGCACACTAGGTCAGTTAAATTCCCCAGGAGGGTGTAGCCACAGAGGCAGCCCTTTCTGACCCCAGTGGCGGTGCCTTCCTTTCTTTATAGTTACAGCCTTGTTGATGCTCGGGCTTACTCAGGCCTCCTGAGTCTCGCCTTACCAAGTGCAAGGGCAGCTACTACATCAGGTCAGAGAGTTGCCTCCAGATTATGAGAATTTTCTGCTAGAGGCCTGCAAAGTTTCCATCAGCCGTAAGGGGAGAAATATACCTTCTGGTCTCTCTCAGTCATGGTATTCTTAGGAAAACGGGAATGATGCCAGCTATTTTAACAGAGAGAATTGTAATAGAAGGAAGTGGCTGAACAGGTATTGAAGGACAACAAAGGCAGAAGGGGATATGGACTCAACACAGAGCATATTAACCACTGCAGGGAGCAGCTGGCACCTTTAGGGCTGCAGAGGTTGAAGGAAGCCTGGGCTAGATGTCACGTGCAGGTGGGCCCCCAACTGCTGGGAGGGAACACTGACCGACCCAGTAGGTGGTGCATTGCGGCTGATTTTTGGGGTGTTGGAAAAGCAAAAATTGAAATGAGCCCTCGTGCTGCCTGGGGAAGAAGGCTTCCCGGGGTGATGCGGAGAAGGGCATGAAGCAGAAAGAAAAGAGCAGGTCCCTGCTCCTCCGCCACCCCTCCTCTTAGCCCCACATTGACAGAAGCTCACAGAGAAG
The DNA here is from genome assembly GCF_028858775.2 of Pan troglodytes. NCBI lineage: Eukaryota > Metazoa > Chordata > Mammalia > Primates > Hominidae > Pan > Pan troglodytes. Next base: position 116,141,479 of record NC_072410.2, read on the forward strand.
AGTTGCCAATGGCAGTGGGATATCCTAGGTCCAGACCCAGCATCTGGGTTTTAGGGCTGGGGTTGGGTCTGAGAGACAGAGGCATAAGAACCCACATGTGCTCCTTCCAGTCCCTTGGCATGTTCATGGCATGTTCAAGCTCCCCAGTAACTACTGTCATTGTTTGCATAATGCTTTGCTCTAGGACAGAACAATCAGGAATGAATAAAAAACTCAAGGGAAAGATATCCACACATAATGACATAACATTCTATAGCACTGGTGTCACCAGCTTTATGCCCAAAGTTTATTATATCCCCAATCACAAACTTTCATTTCATACCTACTATGTACGAGGCACTTAAAGGGTAACAGGGGACATTTGAAATAGATAGGATCCAGATCTTTTCCTTTAAAACTTCGGATTCTATTGAGGAGAATGGAACTGAATTCCATTGAGGAGAGGCAGAAGAAAGGAAGGATCAATCCAGAATGCCCAGCCTTTACGACTTTGTAGAACCACAGGTCTGAGTGAGGCAGGGATTTATTTATTGCTCTTTCTGTCATTTAACAATTATATGATTTGGGAGAATTGCATAACTTTTCTAAGCCTTAATTTTCTTCTCTTAAAATGCAAACCTTAATAGTGCCTTCTTCCTTAGGGTTATTGTATAGATAAAATAATTCATGCAAAGGGGTTAGCATGAAGTCTGACACCAGTGAGCACTGGATACTGTAAGTTGTTTCAGTCCCATTTATTCCCCCATTCTTGTATCAATTAATATTTTTTTTACACTCAGATTTACACCCAGATCTCCTAGGTGTCCCTCTTTCCACTTCCCCCATGTGTCGTTAGTTGTTAAGTATGTCACTTTTCATTTAGAAATCCCTGGCCCCTTCTTCACTCCATTGGCCAGAGTCTCAATCATATCTTCCTTCTCCACCCTGATGGAGGACTGCTAGCCCCACGCCCACTCCTTACCCTTCCTCAATCCATGCTTTCCCCTGCCATCACACTGACCTTTACAATTGAAACCTGAACCTTTCCTTCCTGTGCTTTGAAACATTCTGCAGTTCTCCACCACAATACATCAAGTTGTGCCCTTTAAAATCTGGTAAACTTGACAGCAATCCTGTCAGTACCTACTTTTCCAGCAGACATTCTGCAACTTTTGTCCACACATCTGATAAATATGCAGAGTCCTTGCAGGTTGATGAACACTTGGTCTTGCCTGACAGCTGAGCGTGCAGAGCTTTCTATGGGTCTTCACCCAGCAGAACTGGTGGCTTCCTCTTTGGTGATGTTGTAACTCTTGAACATTTTTCTGCCCAACCACTATGTGGAAAGAATACCTTCTGCACCTCACCATTTTGATTCTAAGCTCCTTGAGGGTGGAGAAGAGGCTTACTTGCTGGTGATTCTTCAGTATCTAATACATGCTTGGGACCCATTAGATGCTCAGTGAGTGTTGAATAAATGGAAAAAGGAACAAATGAATTATGTATCAAATGATATCATTCAAATTTTCAGATCATCATCACACTAGCACACTTAGCCAAATAATCTAATTTCATACCAAGAAACACATTGGCTACTCTCCCTGATTCACGTTTTTCTTGGTTATAGAAACATCTTTATAGTTGCCTGCTTTTTCATAAAGTTTTCGAAGTATATGAGCTCTTCAACCTGATACCAAATTTGTTTTTTTCTGAAATCTTGACCCATAAGCAATATATTACACGTGTCCATGACAACCCACCTAGTAGAATTTCCAGGCCTCCGTTGTAGACATTATATTATGAAGAGGTATATGTGCTATTTGACTCACCCTTTTCAAGGACTTCCCTCTACTGGAAACAATATCACTAATTCAGAATCTGTTCTAACTTTGACCTCTTTTAAGATTCTTGTCATACCTCTTTAAGGAGCTGAAAAGAAAAATGGGCAGAGTGAAGGACGAAATTCTAGGAGATGACAAATAGCCTGAACATTAAAACGTCATTGCCAGGAAAAATGTCCCAGCTCTGCTGGCCACCATCCTCCTTGGAGGACAGAGAAGGTAACCAGGCAATAGGGTGGAGTTTTAAGAGCAATCAAGAAAAAATAAATCAGATTTCCTAACAATAGTTTCATAAAGCAAATTCTTACCCATTATCTAAAAATGTTAAGAAGGGGAATGTTCTTTGCTTAAGCATCAATTGCCTAAGGGCAATTTTTGATGACTTGGCAGTAAAATCACGGCCTAATTTTTCAAATATCCCAGGGATTCATCGCCTAAAGAGCCACGGTGGCCATGTTCCAAGAGTGTCTTCATGCAGGGACCAGGTCTCAGTCATTCCTGTGATTAATGTCCTTAGCAGGCTTTCGGGAACACACCGGATCCTCTGTAATCCTTTTAATTTGATAAAGTATTTTTAATTGAATCCATTCCTAACATGACAACAAGCTCCTCAGTTCGGTGTTTGTCATCTTGTCATCTCAGTTATGTCAACAGACACTCAGGCGCTGGCGGCTTTTCATTATAACTCACTGAAATTACCTGTTAAGGCCCAGCCATTTTTAGCTTGTCTCTGACACTGAGCCAGCTCTCTTTCCAAGCAAAGAGCTTGCTGAAACTAAGAGCTTTCAGTCAAAGGATCAGGACCACTGAAAGCTCAGGAGTCCTTTTGGAGTCCTTGGTTCATGTCTTCCATCATTTTCAGAAAGATGATTGTGACTGACAGAATTACACCCATCAATGTCACTTGTCTAGACCAGTCATCAGATGTAGGCACATGTTTTGAAGGATAATTACAATAGAGCATTTAGCCTGTATAACAAGTAAATGGAGCTACTGCAAAATGATTATTCCCTTTTGAGCACACTGATAGTCAAGACAATACAGTAAATCTTCTTTTATCTAGCAGTCACTCACCTGACAGTCTTACCTGTCTATAACACTAGGAAGAACCTTAAAGCAAGCCAAATAACCTTGTGAAAATATGAGCTATCTGAATCTGTGCATGAAAGCATGTGCAACTCATGAGAATGTGAACTACTTGAATATGAGAATATGAGCTATCTGAATTTATGCACGAAAGTGTATGCAACTCACCTATAAAAGAACCCCTTAGGCCCTACTCTATACTTATTTACTGTTACAATCAACACCGAATTCTGAGCTGCTCATTAGATTTCTCAGTATCGCTGTCATAAGAAGGCCTGGATGGGCATGCATGTCTGAGAGAAGTGAGCACATTAACAAAGCAAGAATCGATAGCTTATGACATAATTTTAAGAGAAAACCAAAGAACATGTGAAAGAGGATCAATGACTGTTTCCCCAAATATTTTTTACAAACCCCCCAAAGCAAATGACAAAAGACTGAAAAGCTGCATGTCTACTTAAGATAAGAATGGTTGTGCACTTCTTGGCAGGCTTGGCAACATTCTGTGTTGTTGCATAACTCAGCATACATGACTAGCTTCATCTCTCAAGAATGGGTTAAACAATTAGCAATAATGTCCCAATCAGTGAAAAGATCATTTATAATACAGACCACTAAATTTTCTGCAGAAAAAGTTTTTATTTTAAAAATAAGGACTGGGCATGGTAGCTCACACCTGCAATTCCAGTACTTTGGGAGGCCGAGATGGGAGGATCGCTTGAGGCCAGAAGTTTGAGAGCAGACTGGCCAACATAGCAAGACCTCGTCTCTACAACAACAACAAAAATAGTGACACACGGAGCAAGTGTAGTCCCAGCTACTCAGCAGGCTGAGGTAGGAAGACCACCTGTGTCAGGAGTTCAAGACTGAAGTCAACTCTGATTGTACCACTGCACTCCAGCATGGGCAATGGAGCAGTATGTTGTCTCTAAAAAATATAAAAATAATAAACATAAAAATAAGTTTGGGCATGTAAGACAAAATTTTCTGTTATTTGTAGTTACATCATCAGAGTATTTCAGGATTCAAAAATATGAAATAAATGAGGCAGTCTACTAAGAAGTAAATGAATTCTCTTGACCTATGTAGCTAAAACACCAGTTTTGCTGCATTGGCGATATTGATGAATGAAATTCTGATCTTGGATAAAAGGGTACAGAAATAATTGTAGCTGGGCCCAACATTTGAAATAAAATTTAAAAATGATTCTGTAATATTTTTGGATATCTTGCCTTTGTGGAACATCACATATGATATTTTTACATTGTTTTAGAAATGTAGAATCTTCCGTCCAATTTCTAATGAACTATCAGATGACGATATCAGGGAGAAGTTGGAGAGAAGGAAGCACCGATCTCTGGTGAATGCTTCATAGGTACAAGGCACGTTTCCTCGTGGAGAGAGAACAGAGAGGCTGAGAGTGTGGGGTTTGGACTCTCACTGCCTCAATTTGATCCTTGAGTCAACCACTCAGTAGGCATAAACTGGGCAATTTTCCCAAGTTCCCTGCACCTGAGTCTCCGCACCTATAAAATGGAGTGATAATGATAGTACCTAATCCCTAAAGTTATTGGAAACTTAAATGAGCTAATGCATTTATAACACTTACACAAGGGCTTGAAACATAGCAAAAACTCTAAGTGTTAGTTCTCTAATTCTCAAGATAACTGCATGAGGCATCTTGACATTACACCTACTTGACAAATGCAGAAACCAAGACTCAATAGAGGTTCAAAAACTTTGCACAGGTCACAATATAAATGGTTAATTTTCAAAGAAAGAATCTGAATGGAGTGTCTATATTGTGTTTATGTGGAGAAGATGTATTCCCATCTTTGCCAATGCTTATTTTAAAAATTCATTTTAATCCAAGAGAAAATAAGGTGTGAAAAACAAGGAGCATGTGAAAGAGGACCAATGACTGTTTCCCTAATTATTTTTTAGAAGTCTCAGAATCATGGAGACTCAAAATCACTTCTTACAATCTGGTAACCAAATTTCATATCTTGGCAGTTGGATGCGGTAAGAGCCACAGAGAAACCACCTGATTTTTGTTTCAGAACCATATTGTATTTGCTTAAACGTGTTTTAAAAGCCTCCAAATAAATAAATTGTCAGTCCAAACCATTAGCAGACAGATGTTTAATCTATTTTTTTTTCCCTTGGTTCTGATATCTTTCTAGATCTAGGGTTATAAACTCAAACGGTTTCAGAGGCAGGGCTGGTAACCTACCATCAGTGTGGTGGCAAGGCAGCACAATAGGGCTGGGTGGAGCTTGTGGTTACCTGCACAACACTGCTGGGGTGTGGCCAAACCCAAAACTGCTCTGGGCTGGACTTGTCTTTCAGGCTGTCATTTTGCAACCACTGGTCTAAATGAACAACGCACAACTCTCCCTCTGTATCTATTCCTTGGAGTCCTCCTCCACTGCTCATTCCCCTGAGGTTGGGGGAAAAAAAAGTGAGAGAGAGAGACAGCCCAGTTGGCAGGGGTCTTACAGGAGTTCCTGGATGAACATTGCTCTGCGCCTTGCTTCTCTCTGATTCTGTTTAGCAGTGGGTCAGACTTGGCAATCATTTATTTAGCGTCTATGAGACATGAGGCCCTGGACTAAATTCAGAGGGAATTGCGAAGACTAATTAAACAGCAACAACAAAAATAGAAAAATAAAAATAGCCCTTACCCTTGTAGTTTAGGTCTGCATTCAGATGTGCTCACAGAAAATTGGAACGCCATGTGATAAGTACTGTGATACCAGTAAATGGTGGTGAGGGAATTTATGCAGCACACAAGTGCACTTTGAACCAAGAGCACTCAGAATTAGGATCTGCAGTTAATCGACTTCAAGCTACGTTAACTGAAGAGGACTATTATGACTCAGAGAAGTGCTGGAGTGAAGATGTCACGATTGAAATTTCTGTTGCATTACGAATTACCAAATGCTTCTCAAGCCTCTTCTTCTGGGTTACTTTAGCATCCAAATCCTTTTCATCTGCAGTAAGCAGCCCAGGCCCCACATAGAACATGAAATCTGCTCACCCCAAATGGTTGATTTTAGCCCTGGAGGGGTCTTTGGAGATGTTAAGCAAGGTCCTCCTGTCCCATCTGAGTGCAGCAAGACCCAGGATTCACCATGGGGTAAAGCAAAGAAGTAAAGATTTGGACCCCATTTCCCACTGAAGGGTTCCCTTTCCTTGTGTCCATCATTTCATGTCCTAAAACTTTCATTATTTGACTTATTCTCTGTGCTATTATACGTGTCATTCCATTTTGCTGTTTCACAGTTAATGGTTTTTTTTTTTTTTCCTCAGCAAGTGAACTCTCTGCTTATTGAGTAAGGAGGCTGTGTTATGTTTTAGTTGTTCTATGCCTGACCATTCTGCAGGACCACCTGCTTAGTAGGCGCTCCCAAGTCACTTTTAGAACTTGAGGATAACTTTGAATCTTCAATAATTTGAGAGCAGTGATTCAAGGGTAAGTAATCTCCAAATCAATGTGTGTATGTGAAATATTAAAATTATTTTGGTTTCCCTATGTATAAACTTTTAAAAAATGATGCAGAAGCTATTGTAATATGGTGATGTATGTAAATATATTCTGGACATTGTAGCTTATTGGATGAGTATAAGTAGACATGATGAGGTTATGTTATTTTAAAATGAGATGACAATTTTTTGTTTATCTTTTGGTTTCCTTATAATCTCAAGTGGAGAAGGGGAGTGCTAGGGTCATTCAGCAGATAATACTACGAGAACTCTTCCAAAACAAAAGCAAATCCTCTCCTCAGAATTAGCAGTCTTTGAATGAGAGTTTAGAAGAAGAAAAGTATAGAGATTAATATCTGACACTGATTCAGTGATGTCCGTGTTTGGTGCCACTGAAACTGCCCTCTTACCACCCCATCTGCACCTGGAAAATTTGAATTGATACATTGAACATTCTCTTCTGTGGGTTTGAACACGTTAACTGAACTTGACTTTTATAAGGCTCTGGAACTCATAAAATCCTATTTAAGGCAAATTTTAATTTTTAAGGCTGTACTCATACATGTACCTAAATATTAGGAAAAATTTAGGTACCAAGTAAATGAAATATTTACTTGGTTCTTTTCTGTCTCTCTAAATAACAAAAAATCACTAATGGTCTACAATTAGAGACAGAATTATACTTAAGTATTAGCTTAATTACTCCACATGTTAAAAAAATGAAAAAAATGTCTTATCCCTGGGTGAAATTGAAGAGACAGACTCCAACTGAATTACCTTCCACAGTGAGAGGTACTGGTCATAGCTGCGTGCAGGCTTATAGGAGGCAATTTGTCTTACTTTCATTACGGGCAAAGCCACAGTCTATTCTTATACACAAGAAGAAATGAAGGAGCTGGCCCAAGTATACACAAGGTGTCAGAGCCAGAAGTCCATCCTCTACCAGTGCACACGAGGCTTGTCCCCACACACAGGTACTAAAGAGGCACAATGAACTCCATTTTCGAATTTGTGGAAGAAGGTCTTTGCTGGCTTGCCTATATAATGTAGGGAAAATCCTTCTCCTCTGTAACATAAACATAAATTACAGGACAAAAATAGCTATTTGTTGAAAAGGACCAGTGGGATGGGGATCCACCTGTAAAGTCTGATAGGATTGCTCTGGGTGGGGAACTGGAATCGGCACTTTGAGGAATGCCTCAGGTGATGCTAATGTGTAGTCGAGGTAAAGAATTGCTGTCATCAGACTTCTTAAAATTCTCTACCCATGCAGATGGCCTGGGGAGTTTGTTATCATGCCGATTCTGATTCAGTAGGTCTGAGTGGACCTGCATTTCTAACAAGCTCCCAGTTGATGCCGGTGCTGCTGGTTTGCAGTAGACACTTGCAGCAGCAAGGATCTAAGCTTAGCTCTTTGGATTTAGACTTCCATTGCATATATTTAACTCGAGAGGTTGATGGCTTTGACATCCCATTCTTCCCTGGAACATATACACTTTTGAATAACATGTATCCAATCTCATCCTTTAATGATTATGAAAGCATTAATTATCCTTTAAGTAGTTATTTCTGATGCATGTAAATAGGTCTGCTTCTATGGTTAGGGTGTTCTAATTTGGTATTTCTCATGCTTTGCTGATCATGAGAACCACCTGGGGAGCTTTACACCTGGGCGTGGGGATGCTCCTCTATAGATGTTGTGCAAGAGAGAAGGAAAGGTACGCCTGCTGGTGATTCCGATGTCCAGACTGGTTTAGAAGCTGCTGCTCTGAATAAGAGTTGAGATGTAGTATTTCAATCTGGAAGTTTATAAGCATTTTCAAATGATAATGGAAGAAATAAGATTATTTCACTTTCAGCATATATTAAAATGTAACAACCTGAAACTTAGGTACTAAAACCTGTGGGTATACTATTTTGTCATAAATTATAAAGCAATTCAATTAAAACAGCAGCTATGAACACATCTGTGGCACTGCCAAAATTCTATTGTTGAAAAATGTCCCCAGTTTTTGATATACTGTCTGAAAAGTAAAAATGAGAATTGGAATAGCAGGAAAAGTCAGCCCACGAATATTCCTCTATGCAAGTGTCCACATATCTCTGCCTTGTTAAAGAGAATATTCCAGCCATAAGACATCACATCAACTGGCCGCCATCTTGCCTAGGGAGGAATTGAATCTCTTCAGCTAATTAATCAACCAATCCACAACCATGACTTCATGCAATTCTAAGTTTTGAAGAAATTCATGAAAATAAACAACATGGCATATTTATTTCTTATTTGGAAAGCCAAATATCATCTTGTTCCTACTTTAATATTCTTAATAAACCTTCACAATTCCTTAGTTCTCCCTCCCCACTTCCCGTTTTGCCGCACAGCATGGGGAAAACCTCAGCTCAGAATCCCGAGCCTGGGTGTAAGTTCAGTCCTATCGCTTATTCAATGTGGGAACTAGTTTGGCAATACATTAATTCTTTTAAACTCTCGGAGTCTCCAATATTGGTTCTATTGTGAGGATTCAGTGTGCTGATGGATTTGGAACTTCCAAAGTGAAGGATTGCTATTATTTTCTCCTTCTGTCGGGCTCCTTGTACCCTGTGCTCTCTCCTTGGTGTTTGCATGTGCACACACATGTCCACTGTCTTCCCCCTTTGTAAATCATTCACCACTTTCTGTCTGCATAGACGGTAAAACTGCAACTAGCTTAGAGGATAATTTTATTAAGGCCTGACTCTTGCTTTTCTTAATTATTCCTTGATCATATTCTCCCACTCCAACCCAAAGGAATTTCTCTCTGCTTTGTTTCCAATAAGCATTACCTACATCTCAGATATTTCATTAGAGCCTATTTTTATGTACTTTGTGTTTACCCACAAGTTTATGAGCATGTTGATATCAGGAATGAAGTCTTAGTCAGTTTTCTGCCCCCAAAGTCCCTGGTGCATAGTAATCACTCTACGTAGGCACATTCATTTGAATTAATCTTCAAACTATGTCAAGAGATCCTGTTAGTTTAGAATTTGGAGTAAGCAGGAAGAGGGTTCATTGAATACTCTTCTTGATATAGATATGACATGAGTTTTTCAGTTCAATGTGGCAAATCATCTTAAAGTCATTTGTGGAAAGATGTGTAAAATTTAACATAACAAAAAATAAAGATTAAAAAATTACAGTGCCACTTTTTGAAACCTCAGGCTTTTCACATTTAGAATGTATTATATCCTATTCTAAACTGATCTCAACAATGAATATAAACTCTAAAAAAACTAAACTAATAATTGAATTCAACAATGCTCTTTGGGGGCTTAATACGAACTTACCTTTACCAGCCATTATCTTAGCCCCTTAAGAACAAAATCTCATGCCCATGCAGAAAGGATTTTAAAGTGTTCTTTTGAGATTCAATGTGCTATTCTTTGGACTAATTTTTTGAAGAATAAACTTAAAGCTTCAAGAGAATGTGTTAGCATGCTGAAAGAATCTCAGAGAGGAATTTAGAGGATCTGTTTATGTTTAAAATGCAAACTTCAGAAAAACACTTTTGTTTAGTCCTCTATCTAATAATCAGAATTTTTATGCCATTAATTTTATTCTTCCTTTTTTTGTGTTGTTAACATTGCATTTCAGGATTAGCATTGTTTAGGTAGAGTGATTCTAATGTGAGTACAGCATCTTAGGGTTGAAGAGTATTTCATCTTAGGGATGAAATAAGTCTGTGAATTCACATCCTATAAGGGAAACAGCTCAGATGGTTTTGGCCAAGGCTCAGAATCTGAATTAAAATAATAATGCAGGATTACACAGTTCAAATCTCTGTCTCTAATTGTGGGAATAGTGGACTCCTTAAATTTGAAATTTAGAAATGTAATAACAAGATTAGATATGAATGGCTGACCTTACTTTACAGAATTACAAGGTTCATGTAGCTGTCGTATACTCCAATTCATTGGTTTAGGATACAGAATGGGGTAATTTTTCTCTTAGCCTCCAGGATACATGACTTATTTTGTAATCTGCAAATGGAGAGCCTTGCTTTTCTACTTTTCCCTGGGTTTTCTCCTTCCTGTGTAAAGACAAGTTCTAATTCAATCTTGAAGTTCAGGCCTGGGTATTAGCACCTCCAAAAGAAAAAGAAAAACCAAAACAATAGGGGACACTGAGCTCTGAACTCCTGCTCAGGGATGGTGTATTAGTTCTTTCTCACACTCCTATGAAGAGCTGCCTGAGACTGGGTAATTTAGAAACAAAAGAGCTTTAATTGACTCACAGTTCCACAGGGCTGGGGAGGCCTCAGAAAACTTACAATCATGCTGGAAGGGGAAGCAAACATGTCCTTCTTCACATGGTGGCAGGAGGAGAAGACTGAGAGCCGAATGAAGGGGGAAACCCCTTATAGAACCATCAGCTCTCATGAGAACTTACTCAACCTAATGAGAATACCATGAGGAAAACTGCCCCCATGATTAAATTACCTCCCACTAGGTCCCTCCCACTACACGTAGGGATTATGGGAACTACAATTCAAGATGAGATTTGGGTGGGGACACAGCCAAACCATATTAGATGGTCTCAGTCTTGTTGCTGCCAAACTCAGTCAAGCTGAATGCTTGGGCAGTCCTTGCCCGAAGGAAGACAGAAGCTACGGGAGACACCACCTTGACCCCAGGTGGGCAGGGAGCCTGAAGATTCCTGCCTATGGCAGGATGGGCCATGGAGTCCCATGCTCATTGATTTAGTGGTATTTTCTTGGGAAGGAGAAAGCTCCTCCTACTCGAGTTGGTCTGACTCCCATTGGGCAGCTCTTTGAGTCTACCCTCAGACATCCACTCTCCCTCAAGCCACGTCCCCACATCAGGACCACTGGGTAGTGGAATACCAATAAGGGGCAGATGTGGGCTCTGCGATTGGCCATATGCTACGTCCAGAACCAGCTGTCACCAACCCTGAGCGGTCACCTTAGGGTGCCAATGGAGACTACATTCTTTAGGGTAAATTTGCCTCTGGTGTCCTTTATTGACTATTGAATTTCTTTGAAGCCACTTCAGTCCATCAGAAATATTGTAATCATTCCTACCTTTAGAGGAAAGGGTTAGGATCTCAAGCCCCTTCCTTTCAGAGTTCTCTGCCCCCTTTGCAATTTTTAAATATTATCCCCAGGAACTTGCTGACATTTTATAAAGAGAGGCTAATGGTAGAGATGTGGAACTATTGTGCCTTCCCATGGAGTCAGAATCCCAGAATTTGGTGAGGAGGAGGAAAATCGATGTGTTTGCCTTCAAAGGAGGCAAACAAAAATGGTTGTTACCACTACAGAAAAGTTCTGCTTCATGAAGGATATTTTTTGTTCCTGCTGCTATAAATGGAAAAAAAAGTTGGAAGAAACTAACTGGAAGTTTACTAAACCTCAAAATAAAAAAAAAAATAATAAACAAAACCCCCTCATGTTTGGCCTCACCAGGTACCTATTGTTAAAATAATTAAGTACAAATAAGTTTCAGCCTCAAATTTATATACAATAATCTGTAAATTTTATATGCTGAAAATTTCTTAAAAATGCCAGTCTCTGCTTATTTATTACCCTATGATAAGGTTCTTTATCTGCTATCACAACTGAACCACCACTGTGCGTACTTCAAAAAATACCCTTTCTTCTTCATTTGTGAATTGGTGGGGGTCCCTTCTTGCCTAGACAAAGGGTTAAATTTCGTACCTTAAGTCCAGATTTGAAAAGTTACTAACTGATTGTGAAATTAACTCAAAATTAGATTTCTAGGTTAGAAAGAAACACTGTTCTTTCTTCGTAATGCTGCTAAATGTTCTCCCTGAATATGCAATTTATGGCATTTCTTTTTAAACATTTTGTGCCCAGTAATTTGAGCAATGTAAGGATCAAATATCTTGTTATGCTAAATTGAAATTGAAGCCATCTCTAAATGTAAATGCATAGCGACCTTTAGCAGAAAATTGTAAAAAAGCAGAAAACAATAAGAAATACTATGACTTTAAAATGAACTCTCCCTTTCTCTCTCTCTCTCTGTGTGTGTGTGTGTGTGTGTGAGAGAGAGAGAGAGAGAAATTAAAAGTAGTTGTGAGAAAGTGACCTCATTATACCAAAATCTTTGGACAACAATATCGCTCAAGTTTTTTTCAGCATGATGATTCTACAAAATGAAAATCCTCAAATTTTCATTTTTTTTTGGTTTCTTGATGGTTTTTGTTTGTTTGTTTCTTTTAATTGGCCATAAGAATCCTTCCTCTGCCAATCATTAGTTTTTATTTTTCTTGCCTAAATTTAAGCCTTTATTGCCTCCAGCTTCCTGTGGGTATAAATGGATGTAACATTAACCTCCTGAGTGCTCAAGTGGATGAAGAACATCTTTGGGTGAGCAGAAAGAGAGAGCTACTGATAGGCAGACACAAGGGCTGCTTTTCTCCCCTTCAGATCATGCTCCCTTCACCCTCCCCCTATTTCTGTTACCCAGACTAAAAGAACAATGGCTAAAAGAGGAATTTTCCCTAAAACAACTGGTCAACCAGACAAATTACCCATGACATAGAAGCAAAAAAGATCTGCATTAGAGCTCTGAGTTCTGAGTTCCAACATGTTCTGGCACTAAGTGAATTGCGTTTTGCAGAATGTGTCCTTTGACTTCTTCAGACCTTGATTTTACATGAGCCAGGAAGATTCTTTTCAGTTATAAAATCCTGCACAACTATTTACTTGCTCATAGCTGAGAAAGTCTTACTTTATACCATACAGATTGAGAAAGTCATATTCAGTCAAATCTCCACTATCATCAAATAATTTTGCTTGAATAAATAACTCCCTGGCCAAGGTGAGCATTGTTTCCCAAGAAAACAATGCTTGCAAACTTGATGGGCATTCACCCTAACTTTGCTAAATATAGAAAAGACTCTCTCCAGCAGAATAACTCCCAGACAAGACGGATGCTGGACAAGCTAAGCCCCAGCTGGGAAACCACCTTCCAAGGCCTTTTCCTGGAGTCGCTGCCTCTGGGCCGTCTGCTGAGGAAGGAGCTGAAAGTAGCTCACTGTGGTCATCAGTGTGAACTGAATGGACCAGGAACCAGGGGATAGTGGTCTTTACTCATGGAGGACTGTGCTTACTGTTGGACCAAGGAGATGCTCTCTCTTGATAGGTCAGAACATGAGACAGAGTTAGGAATTTGGTAGCAGGAATAAGGGGGAAATGCACAGAGAACAACTAAATCATTTTAATAATGCAGCACCACAAGGCTCTGCAAAGGTTCAGCGAGATAACAGAGTCCTGATACTGCCTTCATTCCCAAGCAGCCTTTCCAGTAACCATGAGCCTGGGCCCTACTCTTGTAAATTGCTGCCATCCATTCCTTTCTTCCTTGTTTTCATCCTCACCACTATCAATCAAAAGAGTAGGGCAAAGGACAGTGGCTGTTTAGGTCTAGTGCCCATCTGTTTTTCCTGTATGGTCTCCATTTATCCTATTTCCAGTGACAATATTATGAATTTTCTCTGGGGAATGACTCTCAGTCTTCATGTATTTTGGAATTGTCTCATGGGGAGCACAGACCGAGGCCAATCATCACATCTTATTCCTGTGTCCACCGAAAATGTTTCAGGGGCAGGGAGGCAGTTTAGTTCAGTCCAATGGCACTTATGCTCAGCGCCTTTATTTGAACCTGTGTGTGTGTGTGTGTGTGTGTGTGTGTGTCTTGGGGTAAGGGAATGTACATCTAGAATTGTTATTAACTGTCTTGTCATCAAATGGACTTTGAGAAAAAATACAATGAGAGGGGAATAGAAACTCAGCTATGCGACCATCTTTATCCTGAGTCAAGCCACTTCTATGGCCAGCAAAACCAGTACTATCCCTGAACTTTTTGGTCACATTATGAAATCATGCTATAGCAAATATGGCAGACTGCTGTAAGATTATGAAAAGCCTCTGCCTCCTCTTTGTGGTGTAAAGGCCAGGCTACTTTGGCAGCTTCTTTTGTAGTTAGGTGTGACCACAGGAATGCATGGAAGACATGTGTTCCTCCATTCTTGTTCATAAAACCTTCTTGTGACCCTCCTCTCTCTTTTTCTTTGTCTGCCACCAGAAGACTCTGAAGCCTCTCAGAATGGTGGTTTTGGAAAATGGAAGGTGCCTGGATCTACGAATGACTGTGTCAAAGGTGACCTGCTTGCCGATCCACGCTGGGCTTAGTATGAGTAAGAAAGAAATGTTGGTTGTGTTGAGCAACTAAAAATGTAGCGTTGGTTTATTATAGCATCCACTTAATAGAGTCAGTTCTTCTTTTTCTTTCTGTCCTTCTCAACCCAAATGTAATGAACTGATCATTTTGTACTTTCCCTCCATTCTTACGTTGCAGCCCCAAAGAGCAAATGAGCATTAATTGCATGCCCCCTCCACTGCAGTGTGTGAAGTTTGCACATAAACTTTAATGTGATTTGTATACCATAAAGAACAGTTAAAATGAACAATGATGAAATATTACTTTCTGGCTTCAAAGAAAGCATTTCACATGCAAACATTATTTACTTAATTCATTTGTATCATGAAGACTCCAAAGTTAGCCCTGGCTTTCCTCTATGTACTTTGGAACCACTACTCTTTTTTTTTTTTTTTAATATGAATTAACAAATAAAGAAACAAAAAAAACCAAGGCAAGTGTTGTTTCCCAAGAGATCAGATTTATTATGTACTGCATTACTTTCTTACCTAACTTTTTTATTTGATTTCATTTTCATAATAACAGCTCTGTAATGTAGAAGCAGAGTATTATCCTCATTTTGTAAATCTGTAAATTAAGCTCTAAGGACAAGAAATTTATCCATGGTTACTAGAATTCACATTCATCTTTAAATTCTATGGTTTTTCATTTTTTTCACTTATTTCTTAATGTTTTTAAGTGATATGACAATGATAGCTCTTACATTTCTGTGAGTGAGACGTGAGAGAGTTGTTTGAGAGGCCAACATTAATGAATACAAAGTGAAGGCTCGAGATAAGTATATAAAGAATCTGACATTTCATTTCAGGCATTTCATTCAGCATTTCAAAAATTGCTGTATATTAAACCCTGGAGAGGCCTCTTTGGTGAAAAAGCCAGTAGTCAATTCTTCTCATTGGAACTTGAAACTTTTTTTCCACAGGTCATACTAGAATTGCAAAGGCTCAGAAA
Source organism: Pan troglodytes (assembly GCF_028858775.2). NCBI lineage: Eukaryota > Metazoa > Chordata > Mammalia > Primates > Hominidae > Pan > Pan troglodytes. The sequence goes on from NC_072410.2 coordinate 116,157,063, forward strand.
TACCCCCATACATATTTAAAATATTTTTATTAAAACATTCCCACAGTCATTCCTGCTCTAAGAATATATTGTATACTTAGACCAAAACATTTTTTCCACACTACCCACCCAGTGATATTTCTGGATTTACGGTAGTATACTATTTAAATTTACCATCTGTTTTTAAGTATTAGTTTATTCACACATGAGTTTTTAGATACATTTTTTTACTACAGCATATATACAGCAAGTGTTTGCTTTACCCAATTTACTTGCCTTATCCAGCCTCATGTCTTCCTGAAAGCTCTTTCATGATTATATGGAAATTATGATTAATATTATTAAAATGCATAGCAATTTTCAGTTATGTTTTCTTTTTCCTGTGTGTTATCACAAAATGTAATTTACTAATAATTTATTTTATACTTTTTAAAGTACAAGGGGCATTGAGAAAATTTTTAGCGATTGCTAGATAACACTATTTTCAACTTCTATGCTTGTCTTAGTCTGTTTAGTGTTGCTATCAAGGAATACCTGAGGCAGTGTCATTTATAAAGAAAAAAGGTTTATTTGGCTCACAGCTCTGCAGACTGGAAGACTGAGCATCTGGTGAAAGCCTCAGGCTGCTTCCACTCACAGATCAATGTGAAGGGAGAGCCAGTGTGTGCAGAGACCACATGGTGAGAGGGGAAGCAAGAGAGATGGGGGAGTGGCAGGCTCCGTTTAACAACCAACTCTTGTAAGAACTAATAGTGCGAGCCCACTCCCACCCAAGAGGAAACATTAATCTATTCATGAAGGGTTCACTCCCATGACTCAATCACCTCCCACTAGGCCCCACCTTCCCAAATCGCCACACTGGGAATGAAATTTCCACAGGAGTTTTACAGGGAACAAATATCCTAACTATAAAAGTATTCCATCCAGAATGGTACTGGACACAAGCCACTTCTCAATGCACACCTGCTAAATGGCTATTCCTTACTATGCTTTAAGAGATCAACATGGCCATTATATTTTTGAAGAAGTGCAAAATCTCTGGAGAGTCAACCACCTTTTGGCCGCACAGTAAGCTCTTGGCAAAATGCCAGTTTAACTTGCTAATTTGTAGGTTGACAGTAAAATCTGAAATTCTATCAACGTTTTACAAGGTTTTAATTTATATAAAATTCATATACTATACAATTAACTCATTTAAAGTATAAAATCTCATGGTTTGTAGTATATTCACAGGTATATGAAAACATCAATTGCAGCACTATTTACAATAGCAAAGACTTGGAACCGACCCAAATGCCCATCAATGATAGACTGGATAAAGGAAATGTGACACATATACACCATGGAATACTATGCAGCCATAAAAATGAGTTTATATCTTTTGCAGGGACATGGATGAAACTGCAAGCCATTGTTCTCAGCAAACTAACACAGGAACAGAAAACCAAACACTGCATGTTCGTACTCATAAGTGGGAGTTGAACAATGAAAACACATGGACACAGGGAGGGGAACACCACACACTGGAGCCTGTTGTGGGGTGGGGGGCAAGGGATGGTAGAGCATTAGGACGAATATCTAATGCATGCAGGGCTTAAAACCTAGATGATGGGCTGACAGGTGCAGCAAACCATCATGGCACATGTATACCTATGTAACAAACTTGCACATTCTACACATGTATCCTAGAACTTAAAGTTAAAAAAAAAGGATATTTTCATCCCCTCAGAAAGAAACCCTGTACACTTTAGCTATAACCCACTGATGCTTTTACCACATCACCCCTTGCCTTAAGCAACCATTAATCTACTTTCAGTATCTATAGATTTGTCTATTCTAGACATTTCATATAAATATCACAAAATATGTGGTCTTTTTTGACTGACTTCTTTCACTTAGCATGATGTTTTGAAGGTTCATTCATATTGAAGCATCTGTCAGTACTTCATTCTTTTAAGGGCAAAGCAATAACCCTTCACAAGGATATGCCCCATTTTGTTTATCCATTTGTCAGCTGGAAGACATGTAGGTTGCTTCTACATTTTGGCTGTTATAAATATTTGTTTACAAGTTATTGCATGGACATATGTTTTAATTTCTCTTTAGTATGTAACTAGGAATAAAGTTTCCATTTGTTATGGTAAATCTACATATGACTGTCGGAGGAAGGAACTGCTAGACCATTTTACTATTTTCCAAAGTGACTGCATTTCCTACCAGCAGTATATGAGGATTGTGATCTCTCTATAACCTCATTATCACATGTTATAATCTGATTTTTAGATTCCAGCTGTTCTAGTGAGCATACAATTACATTTCACTGTAGACCTGATTTGTATTTCCCTGATGGCTAATGATGTTGGGCATATTTTCATGTGCTTATTGGCCATTTGTATAACTTACGTGGGGAAACATCTATTGAGATCATTTGTCTACTTTTAAATTGGGTTGTTTTGTTATTTCTGAGTGTTAAGTTTTTGTATATTCTATATACAAGATATTCCCTTCTTATATATATGATTTGCAAATATTTTTTCTTATTCTGTTTATTGTCTTTTCACTTTTTTGATGTGTCCTTTAAAGCACAAATTTTGATAAAGTTCAAGTTATCATTTTTTTAATTGCCCATGCTTTTGGTGTCTTATCTAAAAATATATTGTCAGATCCAAGGTCATGAGGCTTTCTCTCATGTTTTCTTCTAAGACTTTTATAATTTTAGCTCTTTCATGTATGTATTGATGCATTTTGAGTTAACTTTTTTATATGATGTAATGTAAGCGTCCAACTTCATTCTTGTGTTTGTGACTATACAGTTGTCCCGGCACATTTGTTAAAGATACTATTCTTTTTCTGTTGAATGGTACTGGCACCCTTGTCAAAAAGTCGGTTAACCATAGATGTGAGAGTTCATTTTTTGGACTCTCAAGTCTATTCTATTGCTATATACATCTGTCTTTATGTCAGTACCGCACTGTCTTGATTACTGTTGCCTTGTAGTAAGTTTCCAAATGAGAAAGTGTGAGTCCTACCTGCCCTTTTTCAAGATTGTGTGTGTCAATATGTGTGTGTGTGTGTGTGTGTGTGTGTGTGAGAGAGAGAGAGAGAGAGAGAGAGAGACTATTTTGGCTCTCTTGCAATTCTATCTGCATTTAGCATCCTCTCGTAAATTTCTGCAGATAAGTCATCTGGAAATCTGACAGGGAATGTGTTAAACCTATAGATCAATTTGGGGAGTACTGCCATCCTAACAATGTTAGGTCTTCCAGCCCATTAATATGAGATATTTTCATTTATTTAGATTTCTACTTTTTTTAATCTGTGTTTTAGAATTTTAAGTTTTCCACTAACTGTTAATTTATTCCTTAGTATTTTATTCTTTTTGATTCTATTGTAAATTGAATTGTTTTCTTAATTTCATTTTTTTGAATTTTCCTTGCAAGTGGATAGAAATATAGTTTGTTTTATATATTGGTAATATGTCCTGCAACCTTGCTGTCCTTGTTTAGTAGTTCCAATATTTTTTTACACAGTCATGTCATCTGTGAATAAAGGCAGTGGCACTTCTTTTTTCCAATATTTATTTATTTGATTTATTTGATTTATTTTATTTGTCTAATTACCCTAGCCAAAAAGTTAAATAAAACAATGTTGAATAGAAGTGCCATGAGTATTATTGCCTTATTTCTGCTCTCAGGGAAAAAGGATCAGCTTTCTAGCAATAAGTATAATGTTAGTTCTGGAGTTCACAGATGTGTTTTATCTTATTGAGAAAGTTTTCTTCTAGGCCTAGTTTGCCTAATTTATTTTATTAGATTTTGTTGTGTTTTGTTTTATCATAAAAGGATATTAAATGTTGTTAATTTTTTAAGTTAATTAAATAATAATGTGATTATTTTCTTTTATTGACATGTTATATTGTGTTAATTGATTTTGAGGTGTTAAAGCCATCTTGCTTCCCTTGGTCATGGTGTTTAGTTATTTTCACATGTTGGATTTGGTTTGCTACTACTTTGTGGAGGATGTTTGCCTTCATAAGATAGTAGTCTGTAGCTGTCTTACCTTGGGATATCTTTGTCTAGTTGGGAAATGTTCTCTTCTCTGTTTTTTAGTAGAGTTTGTGAAGAATTGGTATTAGTGTTTCTTTAAATGTTTGGTAGAGTGAAGTGCTGAAGCCATCTGGGCTTAGGTTTTTCTTCGTATGTAGTTCTGAAATCACTAATTCAATCTGTTCACTTATGATAGGTCTATCCAGATGGTCTATTTTTTTTTTTTTTGAGCCAGTTTTGGTAGTTTGTGTGTGTATGGGAATTTGTCCATTCAATCTAAATTATCTTATTTATTTGCATACAAGTGCCCAATAGTATTTCCATTTTTTTAAAATGTCTGTAATATTCCCTCTTTCACTTGTGGTTTTAGTAGTATTAATCTTCTCTCTTTCTTTTTTGCTAAATATAGCTAAAAGTTTGCCAATTTTGTTGATGTTTAAAAAACTGTTTTGGTTTTATAGATTTGTTTAAATTTTTATTTTTAAACTATAAATTGACAATTTGGAATTGTATATATGGAGTACAAAGTGATGTTATAATTTATAAATACAATGTTGAATTAAATCAAACTATTAAATATATCTATCACCTCAAGCACTTAGCATTTTTATGAGAACACTTGAAATATACTCTCATAGCAATTGTGAAATGTGCAATATTCTATTATTAGCTATATTCACCTTGCTGTGCAATAGATTTCGAAAACAAATTCTTGTGTCTAATTGAGATTTTGTACTCATTGTCCATCATCTCCTCATTCCCACTACCGCTCTTGTCCATTGATTTTTCTATAATGTTTATATATTCTCTATTTCATTGTTTTCAACTTTAATCTTTATAATTTCCTTTCAGCTGCTTGCTTTGGTTTATTTTGCCTTCTTTTTCTAGTGTCTTAAAGTAGAAGTTTGGATTATTGATTTGAGATTTTTTTCTTTCTTATTATAAGCATTTGCAGGTATAAGTTTCCTTCTAATCAATGCTTTAGTTGCATCTCAAAAGTTTTGGTATATTGTGTCTTTATTTTAATTCATCTGAAAATATTTTCTAATTCCCCTCTTTGACACGTCAGTTATTTAGAAGTTTTTTGTTTACTTATTCCGTTGTGGTCAGAGTACAAACTCTGTATTATTGCTATCCTTTTTTTTTTGTTGAAGTTTGTTTTATGGCTTAACATATGGTCTAAACTGGATAGTATCCACATGCCTTTGAGAACAATGTGGATTCTGCCATTTTGGGAAGAGTATTTTATAGACATCTGTTAGGTTGGATTGGTTTATAGGGTTGATAAAACTTTTTCTTTGCTCATTGATCTTCTTCCTAGAAGACCTATCCATATTAGAAAGTGTGGTATTAAAATCTCCACCTATTATTGTTGAATTATCTATTTATCCCTTCATTTCTATCAGTTTTTGCTTTATATATTTTGATGCAGTGATTTTAGGTGCATATATGTTTTTAATTTCTATATCTGCCCCATGTTTTGACCCTTTCATCATTAGACAATGGTATATTATTTCTGGTAACATTTTTAAAAAAATGTTTATTTCTGGTAACACTTGTAAAAATACGTTTCTGTCTGATATTAGTAGAGCTGCTGCAATCCTCTTGTGGTTGCTGTTTGCCTGACAAGTATTTCTATACTTTTGGTTTTAATCTATTTGTATTTTTGAATCTGAACTGTATGTATTATATACTACAAATATATATGTATATATATATGTATATATATATAGATCTCATTTTATTTTTTAAAATCCCATCTGACATTTCTGCCTTTGGCTTGAGTTGTTTAATCCATTTATATTTAATTCTGGTATTGATATAGTTGGATTTATGTCTCCCAACTTACTTTTCTTTTCTGTTTGTCTCATGACTTTTTTGTTCTTCCATTCTTCCTTTATTTCTTCTTTTACATTCAGTGAGTCTTTTCTAATATAGGATTTTAATTCCATTAATTGTTTTTTTTCCACCATATTTTTTAGTCATTTTCTTAGTGGTTGCACCTGTTCCTGCCATAGACCTCTTAACTTATCAGAAACCCCTTCAGATTTATATGATCTTAATTTCAGTATGTTATAGAACTATTACACTTAAATAACTTTATTCTATTTCAACTCCTTTTCAACATTATTCTCATACATAATACAGCTGTAGTTGTTACATACCCAATATTACATTATAATTTTTACTTTATACAAGTTTCCATCTTTTAAATAAGGTGAGATTAGAAATGAGAGTAAGTAGATATCTGTAGCTTTCATTACATAAACCTACTGATTTATAATTTCTGTTTATTCCTATAAATTACAGTTATCATCTTCAGTAACCACTTAGCCCAATACAACTTCGACTTGACAAGCAAATAATAACCACATACTAGAAAATAAAAAAGAAAAACAAACAGCCTCTGAGTATGACAAGATATCACATTTAAAAGACAGAAACTACAAAGTTGCCATTACAAACATTACACCCATCTTCTTTGTGCTGCCATTGAAAAACATATTACATTTCTACGTGTTATGAGTCAAACAATGTGTGTGTACATAAATCTATATCTATCTGTATCTATATATATGTGTGTTTGATACAATAGCTTTTTAAATAATTTAAAAGAAACCAACAGAAGAATGCGATTTATGCAATTTGTAATATAATTACATAATTTTCTTTACAGATGCTCTTTTTTTAAATCAGTGGATTCACATTATTTTCTGAGGTCATTTGTTTTCAGCCTCAAGAACTTCCTCTCATATTTCTTGTAAAGCAAGTCTGCTAATTACAAATGTTCTTTATATTTTGTTATCTAAGAATGTTTATATTGCACCTCCATTTTTGAAAGCCAGCTTTGCTGGATATAGGATTCTTGGTTATCTTTTTTTGTGGACACTTTGATGATGTTATTCCACTTTCCTTTGGCTTTCACTGTTTCTGATGGGAAGTCAGTTGTTCATCTTTGGGGGAATTATTTATAATCAATGACTGCATTTTTCTTTGATGCTTTAAAATTTTCTTCCTGTTTTTGGCTTTCAGCATTTTTACTATAATTTGTCTTTTTGTGTAACTCTTCACATTTATTCTACTTGAAATTTATTGAGTTTCCTGTGCATGTAGGTTAATGTTTTCAATACATTTGGAAAGTTTTTAGCCATTTTTTTGGTATATTTTTTCTGCTTCTTTGTCTTTTCTACTTTTGGTAATAAAATAACATGTAAGTTGTTGCATTTAATTATGCCCCACATTTTTCTAAGGCTTTCTGTATTTATTCTTTTTTCTTTCTGTTATTTGGATTGCACAATCTCTGCTAATCTTATTTCAAGTTTGCTAACAGTTTCTTCTGCCAGTTCAAATCTACTCTTCAGACCCTCTAGTGAGTTTTAAAAAATATTTCAGTGACTGAAACTTTTAATTCTACTTTCTCCATTTAAAAACAAATTCTACCTCTTTACTGATATCCTCCATTCTGTGGTATTGTCATGATACCTTTCTTTACTTTTTAAATGGTTTATTTAGTCTACCAAACATGTTTGTAATGACTACTTTGAAGCATCTGTCTTTTACTCTGATATCTAGTAACTCTAATAGGCTGTTTTTTTCCCCTACTTTTTAGCTTCCTTGTATCTGGGTCACACCTTTCTATTTGTTTCCATGTTATATGATTTAAATAATGTTAGGGGATCAGGTTTTTTTTTTTCACTTGTTTGTTCATGACTGGCTGTGTTATTTTGATGAAGTCTGTTTTCCTCTTGGCCTGTGAATCCTCTGATGCTGCTTCCCTGGGGCCACTGGCTTGGATATGCCCACAGTTACCCTATGATGACAGTAGTGTGGACAAGATTTTCTTTTATTGTCTCTTTCCCTGACCACAACAAGCTGTTTAACTTGACTAATTGCTGGCTGAATGCTTTATTGTTTTCAGCCATCCTGGGGCATATACTGTGATCCAATCAAATATGTTCTCCTTTGAGAAGGTAGTTCCCAAAGTCAGAGTTTGAGATTCATTTTGTCCTCAAAAGGGCTCCTCTGAGCCATTTCTTTCCCCTGTTATTTTCATAAAATTAGCCAGTATATAGTTTAGCTCAAATCTCTAGTGAATCTACTAGTCTCATCTTAATTGCCTTTCATTACAAGCCCCATTGGTTTTGAGAACAATTTTAGGCTTGAACTTCTCCATCCTCTCTTAATTCTTTTGGGAAGAGATTTGAAGATGTTGTTTTATGTGTACTTCTCCTCCCAAGGAAACACCTTCAATCCACAGCTCTGGAGCTGTGGGTAGGGAAAATGGCAAATGAACCGCTCAGTAATGAGCACTTGGTGTAGTTATTACCAGTTGCCTCAGATATTTTCAGCTTGCCTCTACCAGCATTTGACCTCTACCTTATAAAATAGGACAAGAGACATCAGAGCCCCAGTATTCTAGGCAACACCATACTGATCACAGACCTTCTATTCCACAGTGTAGGTTGAACAGAAGAATGGAGTCCTCATCTCTTGGCTTCACTTGCCTGGAAGGTACTCTTATCAATAGATAGGTGAAGGCAGGATAAGAACTGTTGGTCCCTACCTTTCTGGGAAGACAGACCTCTGACTGAAGTGAAAGGGAGCCCTGTGTTCTTGGCTACAGCTATCTGGAGTAAAGTTTCCATTCCAGTGAGCTATGAGGGTAGAGAGAGGGAGCAGAGTCTTGATGTTACCCTACACAGACTTTTGCTGTTCTTACTGATTTTATTTTTTAAATAAATATTTCTTAGCCATGCATGGTGGCTTACACCTATAATCCCAGCACTTTGGGAGGCTGAGGTGGGCAGATCACTTGAGGCCAAGAGTTTAAGACCAGCCTGACCAATATGGTGAAACCCTGTCTCTACTAAAAATACAAAAATTAGCCAGGCATAGTGGTGCATGCCTGTAATCCTAGCTACTCACAAAGCTGAGGCAGGAGAATTGCTTGAACCTGGGAGGCAAAGATTGCATCACACTCCAGGCTGGGCAACAGAGCGAGACTCTGTCTAAATAAAAAAAGTAAATAAAATAAACAAATAAGTAACTATTTCTTAATTTTATGTATACCTTTGGGTTTCTTAAAAATAATTAATTTTTACCAGTTTTACTGGGGAGGCAGTCCAAGACTTCCTTATATTATCATGCAAAAGTGGAACCGTTTAACAAATTTTAAAATTATTTCTCTTGCTTATGAGCTCCAGGATTTCTGGAACATGTCAAATGTACTGCATTTCAGGTTTTCTACTTGTTGTTAGGATTAAATAAGAAAATGCATGAAAAATTTGCAAATTATAAAGTATAACGCACGTTAGTTCAGTTTTACCCCTTACTGCTTATAGCAAACTAAATGTTGTATAATTTCTAAGCTAATGGACCTGCTATTAGCTTTGGAAACAATCTGGCACTGGGGACCACTCCTCAGGGTTGTGGACAGAGGATGGCATCAACCTGGCAGGAGTATTTGGCTTCCTTGTCTTGGTGACGCCTGGCTCAGTTGGCAGGTCAGACTTTATTAAATTTTGTCCATATACCTTCCTGTTCAGTCACTAAGAGAAAATAGGTAAAGGTGGTGCCCTCTCATCTGGGACCTGCTCTGAATGGAAATTGGGGTGGGGATAATGGGAAAACGTGTGAGACTGCCGGAACACTGATTGCATTTGTTGTAGTTTCCTTCCCCAGGGTGAATGCCCTTTTTACTCTTTTAATTATTTCAATGTTTACTATTTTCCAGGAGTTACGCTAATTTTAGGAGGGGCTAAAGGTGTTTTCAAGATTTTATTCTGAGCTTCAAACAATTAACAATCGTCATAGAAAGGCAGACATGTATGCAATAAATAGGGTTTGGGGCTGGGTACAATGGGAGGTAAAGCTTAATCAAGCAGAGGAAAGGAATGAGTACCCGTGTTCAGAGAATTATAACTCAGCTGTGGCTTCCATAATGGGCACTTCATAAAGTGAGAAGAGCAGCTGGTGATAAGAATGTGGACTGGGGGAGGTTGTGTAGGATTTGAATAATTATGCCAGGGAGTCTATATATTGTCGCATGGAAAACAGGTAATTATCAAAGGCTTTTAAGCAACTTAGGGCCATCATGTTCCCTTTATAACTCAGCTAAACATGGGAACTGTGTAGTTAATGAAATGACCATGGAGAGGGTAGATGAAGCATACATTTTTTTTTTTAAATGTAATTTTCTTTGTTACTCATTGGCTGATGGTCCCCTGCCCCTGTTTGGAGCATAATTTCTTAACCTTTAAGACGAAAGTACTAAAGTAGATGATGCCCAAGGTTTTTTTCATTAACAAATATTCACAATAATTCTACTGCTTTTTGAGCTGCTCAGATTCACTGGCATGATGTAATAGCCTTCTTCATTATAACTGTGAGGTTAAACATATTCATCCCAGCTGTTAGATTTTTAAAATACTATGTTCAGTGATAAGCACAACACATCTTATGTTTAAGAGGTATTTGATACACTCAGAATGTTGACATTATATGGTGAATATTTAAATTTAATTCTTTTTTTAAAGTTACTCTGTCGCGTTAGCCATTACCATAATTCATTAAGCTCCATGAAGGGGCCAGCTATGCCTGTAGTGAGACAATAGTTGGGATTTACAATCTGTTGGAATTGCAGATGAGAGACAGGTTAGAGAATGGAAATGAGGATCTGGGTCACACAAATATGGCAGCTGACACATGATGAGAACTTAGCCGGGAGGCTTATCAGAGGCTGCCAGCCCTGTAGTCTCACACATGCTCCAGAGACAACACGGAGAGCTTGAAGAATAGGGATTCGTAATCAGGAAGAAGCCAGAAATGTTATTCTAAGCAAAAGTTAGTTATGAGCCTGGCAGTTTTGAAAAGAGTGAGGGATTTTAAAATGGGCAAACTGAATAACAACCGTAATCATAACAAGATGTATAGCTTGGGGATGTCACTTAACAAGCTGAGTCTTCTTGCCCTGAAATGTAAATGGGCATGATATATTATCAGGTAATTATGAAGATGAATGCGATAAATGAAGAATGTCTGCCAAAGATAAATTTATTATGATTTTAATACCTGTGGCGAATCTAAGTTTTAGAGTTTACAGGACCATTTTCATTCCCAATATTCTTCTGTATAATCCTCCTAACCGAATTCAAACAATGCTCAATTTTCTGTTTAAACAACATGGCATGCAGGATAGTTTAGCTGTGTAAGTGTTAGGCATGAAATAATTGAAACTGATGGGAGCACAAAGTCAGGATAAAGGCAGTGAATGAAGGCCTTTAGATAATCAAATAATGTTAAAATCAGAATGTAAAGCTTGGTTTACAAGTCTGAAAACATCTGATACTTATATTATAAAGAAGGTATGTAGTGATGGTTGGTGATTCTAATATGATAAATTGTTTCTATCACATACACACATATACACAGGCACACACACATACACAGGCACATACACATACACAGACACACTCTTTGCATTCATAATAAACAAATAAATCAGATTAAGCAGCAAATATGGAGTCAGAGCATGCAGATAAAAGTGCCTAAAACATCGCAGGGGTCCCATGAATATTTAAGGCTTATAAGCTTCCTCTCTGCTCCTTGGTCTTCTCTAGCTAAAGGTCATTTCAATATCCATCCAAAATCATGGCCTCTTAAGGTACAGTATGGGTCACACTTTATTATTTCTTTGCAAGTCTAATGTTTTTGAGAACTAGACATTTTACTATATATGTGTGTATGTGTGTGTGTGTGTGTGTGTGTATATATATATGCATATATATATAGGTTTTTTTTTTTTTGAGATGGAGTCTCACTCTGTTGCCTGGCTGGAGTGTAGTGGCGTGATCTCGGCTCACTGCAACCTCCTCCTCCCGGGTTCAAGCGATTTTTCTGTCTCAGCCTCTCAAGTAGCTGGGACTACAGGCTCGCACCACCATGCTCAGCTAATTTTTGTATTTGTAGTAAAGATGGGATTTCACCATGTTGGCAAGGCTGGTCTCGATCCCTTGACTTTGTGATCTGCCCACTTTGGCCTCCCAAAGTGTTGGGATTACAGGCATGAGCCACCGTGTCTGGCCATAAAATATATTTTAAAGTTGCTGAGTACTGATTCCTGCCCCAGTCTCCTCTGGAGTTTGTAGTTTGCTTGTTTATTTGTCTGGTGACCTCAGTAGACCATTTCAGTGAAGTTTATTTTTTACACGGTATGAAGCCTCTGATGTTGCTTCTCAACAGGCTCAGCCTTGGGCATATGTACAGTTACCTTGAGATGATGATGACATGACTCTCTTTGACTGTCTCTTTCCTTGGTCTTTCTATTAGCTGTCTACCTGTTTTGGTATCACACTCAGTTCCAGTCAATTGTAGACTGACTGATTATTGTTTTCAACAATGTCCTGGAGCATAAATTGCTCTGCAGTCCAATCCATTTAAACCTGGGCCCCTCTATAAGGCTATGTTTGAGGCCAGTACTTGAGGAGCATTCTGACATCAAGAGAGTCCTTCCTAGCTGTCTCCTTACTTGATTCTCTCTAATACACGAGCTGGTTTATTCATGGGAATTGCTGGCCTCTTCTTAAGTTGCTTACCACGAAAATCTCCATTGCTTTTAGGAGGGCCCTTAAAAGTTTGAGTCTCATACTCTGTCCTGAATAAAAGCATTTCCTCTGGGGAGAGCTTTTCAGTTTCCTGTTCTGTTGGCCTGCCTCTCCCCTGGACAAAATCTTTGAGTCACTACTCCAGAGCTGGTAGTTGGGGCACTGGCCTGCTTCTTTTGAAGATACCCCAGCTTTGTGAGCCAGCTCTGGGTAAAGGCAATTGTCTCTGGTCTTCTTGACTTGCCTCTCCACCTTATGATGAAATGGAACAATGGAAATTGATACTACAGTATTCTCAGCTTGATGCACCAGTGGTGGGGCCTCTACCTTATGAGTGGGGACTGGGTGAAGGAAGGGAGTCCCCAACCTTATATTCCCCATCACGTGCAGCTGCAGGAAAGTAGAAATGCTGGTTTGCTGCACCTCCAAGGGGTTCCTTGATTGGGAACTGGGGGGAACAGGGAGATTCATTTTCTTGGTTACACCCACCCAGAGTGGAGCTTCCATCTTGCTGAACTGATGAGCGTGGAGGGAGCACATATGTGTTTTTGCACATAGAATTATTTTGTGTGTGTGCATTTTGATCAGTTCTGAAAACATTTTCGCTTATTTGAAGTATTTGATTCACTTATATTAAAATGTAAGTACTGATATCGTTGGGTGTAAGTCTGACACCTTGCTAATTACTTCCTCTTGGTTTCATTTATGTATTTTCTTTGTTCCTTACTTCATGTTTTCTTTGAAATTTATCATGTTTTAAAAATAGTTAATAATCACTTTGGTTGTATATTAGATTTATTGTAATAACTCTCAGTATAATTTTTTAGTAATTGTCTTTAAAATTACAAAATGTTCCAGTTTACCTTATATCAGTATTTTACTGCTTCATAAAATATATAAGAATATCTTACTAGTTTAGCTCCATTGTCCTCTCTCACAGCTTTTTGTTGTTATTGTCAAAAGTTTTACTTTTGCATGTTATATATCCCATAAAACATTGATTTTATTGTTGCTTAAAATAACTGATAATCTTTATTTTATTATTATTATTATTTTTTGAGATGGAGTCTGGCTCTATTGCCCAGGCTGGAGTGCAGTGGCACAATCTCGGCTCACTGCAACCTCTGACTCCTGGGTTCAAGTGATCCTTCTGCCTCATCCTTCCGAGTAGCTGGGATTACAGGCACCCACCACAGCACCTGGCTAATTTTTGCATTTTTAGTAGAGACAGGGTTTTGCCACGTTGGCTAGGTTGGTCTCAAACTCTTTAGCTCAAGTGATCCACCTGCCTTGGCCTCCCAAAGTTCTGGGATTACAGGCATGAGCCATCGGGCCCAGCCTAAGTAACATAATCTTTTACATTGACCCGCATATTTACTCTCTCTTGAGTTGTTCATTTCTTCTTGCATTGCTGTGCTTCCAGAGGGATTCACTTTTTTTAATTTTGAAAACTTCCTTTAATATTTCTTGTTGTTCTGGTTTTCTGTCACCAAATATTTCAGCTTTTGTTTTTCTAAAAACTTTTTTTTTAATTCAAGTTTTTATTGGTAGGTAATTATAGATTCACATGCAGTTGTAAGACATAAGACAGAGAAATCCCATGTATTATTTATCCAGTTTCCATTAAGGCCACATTTTGCAAAACTAAAGTGTAAACTCACAACCAGGATATTGTTATTGATAAAGTCGAGATATAGAATATTTACCTCATCTTAATGAGAATATTTTAATTTTGCCTTCATTTTTGAAATTGTTTTACTGGTTGCATGCCCCCACCTCCCTATACATGCTTTAAAAATGTTATTCCGTGTCTTTGGACTTTCATAGTTTCTGTTGTAAAATTAGCCCTAATTAGCCCAAATTCTTAGTGTTTTTTACCTGATGAACTGATGGCAATGCCTAGGTCTCACTCTCTCTCACGCACACACAGACACACACACATGCAATCTCCTTCTGGGTGTGTGTGTGTGTTATACAGTGCGTGCCTGTGTGTGTGTGTATGGGTTAAGCATCCCTAATCAAAAAATCCAAAATCCAAAATGAAATGCTCCAAAATATAAAATTTTTTGAGCACTAATATGTAGAAAATGTCACATTTTAGTCAAAATGCAAGTGCACAACACAATTTATTCAGAATGCCTTTTCATTCCTTACTGGACCCCACTTCCTGGTCCCTCAACTGCTTCTGATGTTTCTTTTCCCTAAAAAAATAAAACACAGTAGCCTTTTAATGAAAACACAACATCAAAGGTGGAGACTGCAAGTCTGCTGTAGTCTGTTGTTTAACAGCTGATGCAGGTGTTCTGGTGATGCCACCGTCACCTGGAACACAGGATCTTTTTCACTGTATTAATGGTCGTATCTTTTACTGTTAAGCACTTACATGTGAATAAGTGTGATAAAATGATTGATTATTGGTACTATACAAATTCAGAGTCAGGAGTGATGGTGAGGCCAAACGAGCCTGGATTATTCACATGAGTGGCTGTGATAGTGACACCTTTGCTTTCAGATGGTTCAGTGTATACAAACCTTGATGCACAAAGTTATTTAAAATATTGTATAAAATTACATTCAGGCTATGTGTATAAGGTGTATATGAAACAAAAATAAGTGTTGTGTTTCGATTGAATCCTATCCCCCAAGATACCTCATTATGTATATGCAAATATTCTAAAATTCAAAAAAAATCAAAATCCAAAACACTTCCGGTCCCAAGCATATAGAATAAGGAATACTCCATCTGTATGTATCGATAAGATCTCCTGCTGTGTGTTGATGTCTTTTCAAATATTGTTTCTGTCCCATTCTCTCTCCTCTTTTTTTATTCTAGGACTTTCATCACATACATGTTAATCATTTTGGCTGTGCCTCATATTTCTGATGACTTGCTCTGTTTCTTACTGCCTCTTTTCTCCCCTCTGGTGTTTCAGGCCACACATTTTCTATTGGCCTGCCTTTAAGTTTACAAATGTTAGATTCTTCCCAATCCCATCTATTGTTAAATCGCTCTAATGAGATCTTAATTTCAGAAATTACATTTTTCAGTTCGAGAATGTCCATTTAATTTTGTAGTTTCATATTATCTATTGAATATTCCATCATTTAATCTATTCTGTCCATGTTTTGCTGTTATTTTTAATATATTATTTTTGCTAATGTGCTTACATGCCAGCTCCAATAATTGGATCTTTTTTTTTTTATTTTTTTTGAGACAGAGTTTCACTTTGTTGCCCAGGCTGGAGTGCAGTTGCACAATCTCAGCTCACTGCAACCTCCACCTCCTAGGTTCAAGCAATTCTTGTGCCTCAGCCTCCTGAGTAGCTGGGATTACAGGTGCCTGCCACCATACCTGGCTGATTATTTGCATTTTAGTAGAGACAGTTTTCACCATGTTGTCCAGGCTGGTCTCAAACTCCTGAGCTCAGGCAATCCACCTGTCTTGGCCTCCCAAAATTTTAGGATTACAGGCATGAGCCACTGCATCCGGCCTGGATCATTTCTTTGTACACTTCCATTAATAATCTTATCATCTGATTATCAATCATTTTTCCTGTCTCTGCATATGTGTACTATTTCTCAATTATAGGTTAGACATTATGCATGACATATTGTAGAGTTTCTGAATTATGTTATCTTCTTCTAAAAAATGTTGCTTTTTTTTGTCAGACAGGCAGTTCAGTTAGCGGCAGACTACTTTGCTCTTGTCAGACCTTTGTTTTAGGCTTTCGTGGTGTAGGGTTACCTCGATGACTCCCTTTGTACCAGAACGTAGTTCCTATTCTTAGCATGTAATCATTACTGCTGGGGCATTGTCTTGTTTTCTGTTGTCATTGGTCACAATCCAATGCTTATGTTGTTGCCAAAGATAGGGTTTGGCTGGGCCCCAACCCCAGCACCTCTCCAGAGCTGTGTGATCTGAAAATCTCCCTTCAGGACTTAGCCTCCCAGGAGCTCCTGTCTTCTAGGCCTCCTGGAACCTCGCTCTGTAGAAGTTGTCTAAGGACCAGAGGTGCATTTTGTGGAGAATTTTTTTGGATCATTTTCTGTGGCTTACTTTTCTCTTTTAACCCAGCTCCAAACTCTCTGATACATTATTACTCCAAAGGTTTTATCTCTGTTTCTACCACCAAACTACTGTACTCTGTCAGGCTCTACTTCCCCACATAGCTATTTGGAAAATGCTACAGAGAAAGGAGAAGTGAGTACAGTGCTCACCTCATTTAATCTCTTCTCTCAAGAAGCGTGGCTCAACATGACTACTGTTCAATGTTTGCTAACAGTTGTTTTATGTGTTTTGTTCAGATATTTTTCTTGTGTATAGTGGAGGGATAAATCTGATACCAGGTATTCTGTCAAGGCTCTACAATTGATATTTAAAGACATAGGGTTGGAGATTCCCGACAGAGTTAGTTGAAATAAAGAGTAGAAGAAAACTGAGGACCAAGACTTGGGCCATTGCCATTAAAGAGTTCAAGGATAGGAGCAGGACATATCCAAAGAGACTGAGAATACATAATCAGAGGAATCAAATATAAACAGAGTGATGTTCTAGGAGCCAAGTGAAGAAAGGCTATCAAGGAGAGGATGTGATCTATTATTCCAAGTGCTGCTGCTAGGTCAGTAAACAATGAGAACTGAGCATTAACAATTTGATGTACCAACTAAACCTATGTATGCCATTACACATCAGCTTTTGGTTCCAAGATAATAAGCAGCAAACCACATTCTTTTCATTCCTTCTCCTATTCAATTTGAAGTGTAGAAAGATGACCAAATGCTAGAAAATGCCCATAGATGACTAAATGGATTTGAGGTGCAGAGTTACTAGAATAGATTGGGGATTCAGGTATACCCACTGTCTAATTTGGAAATTAGTGTGGGCAACCTTTTCTTTCCCTTTTCTCTATAGTTCATCTATAGCCTCAAAACAATTCTATGACAAGCAGGGGTGATTTTGGGAGACAGTTTTTTATTAGGCAGACTCCATGAAAGCTATTTTGACTTTTCCCTGTTTTGTTCACTGGTGTATCTCCGTCATCGAAAACAGCACCTGGCCGTAGAAGACACTCAACAAGTGTTAACTGAAATTTGTTATTATAATTGCATTGTTATTATTGTCGGGCTCTTTGTCAAGTAGGCCAATTTAGCTAGACTGTTGAATCCATCAGATGGGTTAGTAGTGATCTGTCTTTCTTATTTCCTCAAGGTTAACAAGCCACATATTCCTGGGGACTTAGATCTGAGTTAGATCTTTACCACCAAAGAATGCTGGCTAGCACAAATGGAAGAAGAAATAGTACCCATTTTGTCCTTTAATACTGTGAGTCATTTTTCTTCTTCTCTTCTAAAAATTAAATTATTTTCTGTATGAGACAATACATTATTGCTATCTGTCAGGCAGGTGAACAAAAATATCAGCTATAATTATGTTCATAGCTTCAGCTTTGGCATTCAAGTTAATCTGAAAAACACTCATTTTCCTAGGCCATGTTATGTAACCAGGACTTAGAGTCTGCCGTGGTTCACTGTCAGGTTTTGTCCTACTTAAATTTCAGCAAGGAGTGTTACTTGACAACTGTGAACATATTGCTTTGCCCTGTGTCTACAAGAGGGAGGCTTTAAAGAGCCTAACATTTGTCAGATGAAGCTATTACCAGAGGAAACTATTTTTAGCTTCCTGTTCATAACTCCATACTTCAGTTTTCAGGTGGTGGTGTTAATATTACTCCCTCTGTTTCAACAGAGAAGAGTTTAAGGATTGTTTCCCCAAACTGAGAAAATCAACGTGTCCTATGGATATAAGTGATACGGAGAAAATGAACCGCAATGTGCTCATTCATTCATTTTACAAATTTTAATTGAATCTTTAATACAAGAAGGCCCACATGCTAGGAACTGGGGATACAGTGGTTTGCAAAATCTAGACGTGACAAATTCCCTGATGCACACAATAGTCTAGTGGACAAAACAGACATTAATAAATTAAAAAAACACACAAAATAGTTAATCTTTCAGGAAACATATAAACTATGAGAGTTAAATGATTTGAAGCTTCATGGAAGATTTTTAAGCTCCATCTGTATCTTCTGTAATAGTGTAAAATGATTTCAAATTACCACTCTTGTTTGCTGTTTCTAAATTACACAATTATATTAAGTTGCATCTGGTGATATATGTAATATATGTACCAAATGCGTGGCATTTAGGAGGTGAGCAACAGATGTCAGTTTTCTTACTAGTCTCTCTCCTTTGCCCCAGGAAAAAAAGCAAACAAATAAAAAGCTGATGTTCTGTCTAAGAGACTGCAAATCTCCGGCTGTTTCTAAAATTTTGGGCGATGTCCAACTTTTACACTTGACCGTTTTAGCTTTGTCATGAAGAGGCCACTGTGTAGTTTATGTTACTCACGGGGTTGAAAATGCCTATAAACGGGGTTGAAAATGCCTATAGCCTGTTTGCTTCATCGTAATGGAATTGAGACACAGGTCTTCTTTTTTTATGCCTTAAAAAAAGATTTCCTGTTGAGTGTTCCCCAAACTGGAATTGACTTCTGAGGATCAATGCAGATATTTTGTGTGAAGTCAGAATTCTTTACAAGATTTTAAAAATCGATGTTGATATTTTATCTGTCTATTGTCTATTTGTCTATGTATATGTGTACATATGTGAATGTCTTTATCAGCTTGTATATCTGTCTATCTTTATATCCTGGATCATTCAGGGAACCAGCATTTGTGTTCGTAGTCACACTAATGCCAAAGGATCAATTAAATGGCACAGCTTTAATTTGTAAAATGCATTTTCTCAACCCAAGCTCTATGCTCTTTTATCTTCTCCACCTCTTTCTCCTTTTACCTATCTTCTTCTTTTCTTGGGTCCTGTTAATCATACATTTGGATATCTTAGCAGAGGAGTTAGCTACAGTTAGAGGAGTTAATTTTTTTCTGAAATCTGGATTTAGATTTTTCCGTATTGGAATATTATTGCTTTTTTTTTTGGAAGATTGTGTGTGTGTATGTGTGTGTGTGTGCTCATACACACATACATTTTTCAGAAAACATTTTGTGTGGGGTTGTTCTTCAGCAAACATTTGTTTACCAGAGAGATATGGATGATTTACTTTTCTTATATAGTATGCTGGAGAAGCATGGCTTGGTGTACCATTCCATAGGACCTGTTTTCTTTAAGACTAAACAACTTAGGCTCTGGGACATAAATTATTGAGATTGTCTTATTCGGTTTATAGAGTACACCACGCATCGGTTCTTCTTCCCTTGCAAGGAATCAGTGTTCTCTCCTATTCTGGCCTATCAAAGGTGGAGGGATGTTACTCTTGAAGCTGTTCTTGAGCAGAGGAGGGGATAAGGGTTAGAGAGGGAATGTGGGCTAGAGAGGAGGGATTTTCACTTAATTTTGGGCTGGTGGATTACTAGGCAGGATGCTAAGCCACAGAGATCCAAGAGGGCATTTCTGAGAGCAAGAAGTCATCTTCCTCTGGATAGATGTTTGGATGAAACCAAGAAGCCAATACAAAAGGGACATCATAACCTCTGGGAGGATTTACTTTCAATAGCATTTCTAAGTTGTTCTCTAGTTTGACTTTCATTATACATGCGCCTGACAATAAATCATGGAGTAAGGGGGAAAGACTGAAGGATTTATGCTGGAGCACATACAAGGAGTGTGCAGAATTCTTTAGGAACAATAGAGATGCATTTTTTTTTTTTCCCCCTGAGACAGAGTCTTGCTCTGTGAGCCAGGCTGGAGTGCAGTGGTGCGATCTCAGCTCACTACAACCTACCACCTCTGCCTCCCGGGTTCAAGCAATTCTCTTGCCTCAGCCTCCCGGGTAGCTGGGATTACAGGCATGTGCCACCATGGCCGGCAGATTTTTGTGTGTATATATATATATATACACATTTGTGTGTGTGTGTATATATATATGTGTATATATATATCTGTGTGTGTATATATATATGTGTATATATATGTGTATATATATATGTGTGTATATATATGTGTATATATATGTGTGTATATATATATGTGTATATATATGTGTGTGTGTGTATATATATATATATATATATTTTTTTTTTTTTTTTTTTTTTAGTAGAGATATGGTTTCTCCATCTTGGCAAGGCTGGTCTCAAACTCCTGACCTCATGTGTTCCGCTCACCTTGGCCTCCCAAAATCTGGGATTACAAGCGTGAGCCACCGCACCTGGCCTAGAGATGCATTTTAAAAAGTTTTAAAGCTATAATTTATCATCAGATTTACCCAATTTACATGAACAATTCAATGATGGACAAATACACATATACACTCATGTAACCAGCATCACAATTGACATATTTCATCATCCCCACAAGTTATTTCACTCCCCTTTATGGTCAAGCTGCTCCATCCCTTAATTCTGGCAATCATCGATCTGCTTTTTGTTATAGCGTATTAATTTTTGTTTTCTTAGAAGTTCACATAAATGAAATTATACTGTTTGAACTATTTTGTATCTTTTTTCTTTTGCTTATTATAATGTTTTTAATATTTGTTCATGTTGTTACAGACATTAGTATCTCATTCATTTTTATTACCGAGTAGTGTTCTATTATGTAAAAATACAGTAATGTTTTCAACTCTTGACGAATGTCAATTTTTTGCTATTATGAGAAAAGTTGGTGTGATTATTCACATACAAGTCCTTTGTGAATATGGTTTCTTTTAAATTGTATTTATTTACTTATTTCATTAGGTTTTTGGGGAAAAGGTGGTGTTGGTTACATGAGTAAGTGCTTTAGTGATGATTCCTGAGATTTTGGTGCACCCATCACCCAATCAGTGTACACTGCACCCAATGTGTATTCTTTTATCCATCACCCCCCTCCCACCCTTTTACCTGAGTCCCCAAAGTCCATTGTATCATTCTTATGCCTTTGAATCCTCATAGCTTAGCTCCCACTTATGAGTGAGAACATATGATGATGTTTGGTTTTCCATTCCTGCGTTACTTCACTTAGGATAGTGGTCTCCAATTCCATCCAGGTTGCTGCAAATGCCATTATTTCATTCCTTTTTGTGGCTGAGTATTCCATGGTGTATATATATATATATACGTAAACATACATATAAAACATGTAATATGTTATATATGTTATATATAGTTTATATATAAACTATATAAAATATGTTATATACTATATTATATATTTTATATATGTTTATATATAATATATATTTATATATTATATATAATATTTATATGTAATATATTTGTATATAAAATATATGTTATATAATATATATTTATATGTAATATATTTATATATAAAATATGTTATATAATATATTATATATGTTTATATATGTGTTTTATATATTTTTTATATATATACTCACACACACACACACACACCATGGAATATTCAGCCACAAAAAGGAACGAAATAATGGCATTTGCAGCAACCTGCAATATTGCCTTTATTGCACATATATAATATGTAATATTATACATATATCACATATATAATATATAAATGTTATATGTGGCATTTATATATGTCATATATAACACATATATGTTATAACATATGTGATATATAAATATATATAAACTTTATATGTATATATATATAAACTTTATATGTATGTGTATATATATATATATAACATTTTCTTTATCCACTTGTTTGATGGGCATTTGGGCTGGTTTCATATTTTTTCAATTGCAAATTGTGCGTCTATAAATGTGTGTGCAACTATCTTTTTTGTGTAATGACTTCCTTTCTTCTGAATAGTTACCTGGGAGTGGGATTCCTGGATCAAATGGGAGATCTACTTTTAGTTCTTTAAGGAATCTCTGTGCTGTTTTTCATAGTGGTTGTACTAGTTTACATTCCCACCAACAGTGTAGAAGTGTTCCCTTTTCACCAAATCCACACCAACAGCTTTAAAAAAAAATTTTTTTTTTATTATGGCCATTCTTGAAGGAGTAAGATGCATTTCCTTGATAAATAGTGATGTTAAGCATTTTTTCATGTTTGTTGGCCATTTGTATATCTTCTTTTGAGAATTATCTATTTATGTCTATAGCCCACTTTTTGATAGGGGTGTTTGGATTTTTCTTGCTGATTTGTTTGAGTTCCTTGTAGATTCTGGATATTAGTCCTTTGTCCAATATATAGATTGTGAAGATTTTCTCCCACTCTGTGGGTTGTCTGTTTACTCTGCTGATTATTTCTTTTGCTGGGAGGAAGCTTTTCAGTTTCAGTAAGTCCCATCTATGTATCTGTGTTTTTGCTGTGCTTGCTTTAGGGTTCTTGATCATGAAGTCTTTGACTAACCCAATGTCTAGAAGGGTTTTTCCAATCTTATCTTCTAGAATCTTTATGATTTCAGGTCTTAGATTTAAGTCTTTGATCCATCTCGAGTTGATTTTTGTATAAAGTGAGAGATGAAGATTCAGTTTCATTTTTCTACATGTGGCTTGCCAATTATCTCAGCTCCATTTGTTGAATAGGGTGTTGTTTCCCCACTTTATGTTTTTGTCTGCTTTGTCGAAGATCAGTTAACTGTAAATATTTGGCTTTATTTCTGAGTTTTCTATTCTGTTCCATTGGTCTATATGCCTGTTTTTATATCAGGAGGGGTGTTTTAGTGACTATGGCCTTATAGTATAGTTTGAAGTCAGGTAACGTAATGCCTCCAGATTTGTTCTTCTTGCTTAGTCTTGCTTTGGTTATGTGGGCTCTTTTTTGATCCCATATGAATTTGGGGATTGTTTTTTCTAGTTCTGTGAAGAATGATGGCAAGTATTTTGATGGGAATTGCATTTAATTTGTAGATTGATTTTGGCAGTATGATCAGTTTTACAATATTGATTCTATCCATCCATGAGCATGGGTTGTGTTTCCATTTTTTTGTGTCATCTATGATTTCTTTCAGCAGTGTTTCATAGTTTTCCCTGTAGAGGTCTTTCACCTCCTTGGTTAAGTACATTTCTAAGTATGTTATTTTATTTTTTTGCAGTGATTGTGAAAAGGTTTGAATTCTTGATTTGATTCTCAGCTTGGTCATTTTTGATGTACAACAGTGCTACTGATTTGTGTACATTGATTTTGCATCCAGAAACTTTGCTGAATTAATTTACCAG
Source organism: Pan troglodytes (assembly GCF_028858775.2). Classification (NCBI taxonomy): domain Eukaryota; kingdom Metazoa; phylum Chordata; class Mammalia; order Primates; family Hominidae; genus Pan; species Pan troglodytes. Next base: position 116,180,844 of record NC_072410.2, read on the forward strand.
CTCTAGGAGCTTTTTGAGTGAGTCTTTAGGGTTTTCTATGTATACAATCATGTCATCAGCAAACAGCCACAGTTTGATTTCCTCTTTACCAATTTGGATGCCCTTTATTTCTTTCTCTTGTCTGATTGCTCTGGCTAGCAATATGGACAGGAGGCAGGGAAATACTGGGTAGAAGAGGGCAGTCCCTGGTGAGGGCCACACCCTCAAGCCTGGACCCACAGCCCAAAGTGAGAACATGCATTTTTCCACTCAAATGTTGCCTTTTCCAAAACCACCCTGGCCTGCCCCACCTCCCATCCTGTACCCATTAAAAACCCTAGGCCCCACTGGAAGAGAGGCAGAGTGGCAGGGAAGGAGAGAAGAGAAGAAGCAGTTAGACATTGTAGAGAAGCAACCTGACTTCAGAGAGATGGCTTAACTGTGGGACCTCGGAGAAGAGTTTGGCTGGGGTTGTCTGAACTCCAGGGGAAGACCACCTTTCCACCCCATCTCCTTTCCAGCTCCCCATCCCACTAAGAGCCACTTCCACCCCTCAATAAAATCCTCCACATTCACCACCCTTCAACTTGTTTGTGTGACCTGATTCTCCTTGGACGCTGGACAAGGACCCAGGTGTGGGTGCAAGAGGCTGTCACACTGACCCTCCACTGAGCTGTTTAACACTTATGCTGTCCAGGGACGGCAAAGCTAAAAGAACAAACTGTAACACATGCCCTCTGGGGCTCCAGGGGTCGCAGGCAACCCCTAGATGCTGCTGTGGCCCTGCACAAAGTTCTGTTCCTGCTAGTTTCCTAAAAGTGCCCGTCCAGGCCTTTGTACCGGCTCACCTGTGTGCTCCCCTCCCACAAGCAGTTGAGAGCTGCGAGGTGAGTAAATGAGCCAACCCCTTTGCAAATTTCACAAAGGGGTCAAGGGAACTATCCCATTTCATCTGGGTGCTTGTCTGGGATCTGTCAGATGGGTACGTACAAACACAGAAGTGTTGGATCTGTCTCTTTTGCAAGGCACTGCCACCTCTCTTTCTTCTGGGTGAAAGGAATGTTAGCTCAGTCTCCCTTCACAGAGGTCTAGCTGTCATGTGGGACCATGACAATGTCCTTGGGAACTGAAGGCATCGGCCAAGACCCCCAGATTTTCCTATGTATCTTTCCTTCCTTCTTTCACAGTTTGAAGTGGCTCCTATGTCTCCTTTTATAAAGTTAAGGGTTTTGCTACAAACTGCAAAAGTGTTAAATAGAATGAGTGTTTGGCCCAGCAATCAGATATGCAATTCAGAAACAATGTGACTTTAGTCTGTACTTAGAGCTGCCGTCCCCACCCCAACAGCCACAGGTTTCCCTCCTCACCCCCTCCACTACCAGCTTAGGTGCCTGGGTGTGTTTGCCACACATGTAAACTGCGCCCAGTGGCCCAGCAGGGCAGGAGTAAGCTGTGCATGCCACCCAGGCCCCAGGCGATCATGCAGGCCAGGGCCCCCAGATAGGGGACTGTGTTTACTGCTCGCCATCCCCTCCGGCTCGTTGTCCCCTCTGGCTCGCTGTCCCCTGTGGCTAGTTGCCATCTCCCGCCACACTCCCAAAGAGACTTTTCTTTCATGGCTGAGGATGTCAGCTCGGTCTGAACCAGCGGGTAGGATACAGTGATTAAAGGAACCCATTTGCACAGAGCAAGAGGTTTTCCTCCCAGGACCCCACTCCTTTTTTTTTTTTTTCTTTCACTTGAAGCTGTTTTTTTCCCCCTTTTATATGTGAGAGGGTTTTTTTCCTACCCCAGCACTCTGCTTATGATAGGAAAACAACAGAGGAGAGACCTGCACTGGCTAATAACTGCAAATTTGGCAAGGCCTGTCTGGGACTTAATCTAACTGAATCCATGCATACCCTCAGGCACCTTTTTGTCCCAAACTGAAATTCTAATCTTTGGGTTGCAGCCCTAGAAAGGAAAACCAGATCCAAGGGGTCCAAAGCCAGGGAACAGGCACAGTGTAAATGGACAGGACTACTTCCTGCCAATTAACCCCCGCTTCATGGAAGGGGGACATGCTCCATGGTGTAGATAAGGCCCAGGGAACTCAAAGGTTGTCAACAGTAGGGGAGGTAGAGGCATAGGTGAGTGTGGATAATTCCTATTCTCTAGGCCCTCCCTGCTTCATGGGTGCTAGCCACATTGGCACCCATGGGTGGCACCTGCGAAGGTCACAGGGACTCTGAGATAAAAAGATGGAAGGGAAAGTGGGACACCCACATTCTCTCTCCCTCACACCCTGAGTTTTCACTGAAAGAAACAAGGGAAATGAGGGACGCCTATTTCCCTGTCTTTGCGAATGGGCAACCAGTTATCTTCACCACACCCAGTTTATACTCCTCTGGAGTGTATCCTGAGTCACTGGGACTGCTTTGACCTTCAGACTCTGGAGCAAAAACACATTATAGCCCTTTGCACAAAGGTTTGAGACTCTGGAGCAAAAACACATTATATCCCTTTGCACAAAGGTTTGGCCAAATTATGAAGTACTGGCTTGGCCTCAGAAAGGAACCATTCATTTTGATGCCATCCGGTAGTTGGCCCTTTTCTACAAACGCAAGGTCAAATGGTCTGAGGCCCCATATGTGCAGGCTTTCTTTACCTTTCAGGGGAATCCAGACCTTTGCCAACAGTGTGGAATTGATCCAGCCCTGCTATTTGAAATCTCAGGAGAAGCTGCAAGGGTCAATCCCAGGGAACTAAAGAAATGAATTCTAAAGGCACCCGCAGGCAGGGGAGCCAGCTCCCTCCAGGCCTGCTCCTCCAGATCCACCCCATCCTCCCTCTCCAGCTTCCCTCTTTCACTTGCCCTCTGTTAGAAATCCTCACCCTAGACAAGCCCCATTGTCACTCTTGCCCCTCTAACAGATGCCTGGTGAATTTGACCCCAGTAAGGTCCAGGTCCCATTTTCGCTGCAGGATTTAAGGCAAATTAAGGGGGATCATGGTAAGATTTCAGATGACCTGACAGATATATAGAGGCTTTCCAGAATTTAATCCAAGTATTTTAACTCTCCCAGAAAGACGTTATGTTACTTTTGAATCAAACCCTATATAACACTGAGAAGCAGGCTGCTCTACAAGTGCAGAGATTTGGGGATGAGCTTTGTATCACATATAGCATCAGGGAAGGGACCAAACTTTACCCAAATGGGAGAGAAGGAGTACCAGTGGATGACCCTAAATGGAATCTCGATGATGAGATGGGAAAATAGAAGAGGAGACACTTTCAGGTGTGCATAATAGAGGGCTTATGTAGGACTAGAACTAAGCCTCTCAACTATACCAAGTTATCCGTGATAGACCAGGAATTTAATGAATATCCCACTGCCTTATTGGAGATGCTAAGAGGGGCCATTGGTAAAGCACACCTCTCTATCTCCTGATTCTGTCAAGGGACAACTAATCCTAAAGGATAAATTTATTACTCAGGCACCCCTGATATCAGGAGGAACAAGATAGTACTTTAGAGAACTCCCTGAAAGTGGCAGCCTTCGTCTTTTACAATAAAGATAGGGAGACACAAGAAAGGGGCAGAAGCTTTAATGGCCAGCATGTAAGCCCACAAACCCCAGAATTCGCAAGGTGCACCTGTTAACTGCTACAGATGTGGCAAGAACAGTTATCTCTCTTCTAAATTTTAACGGTTCCCATACAAGGCTTAATATCTTTCCAGGGTGAAACAGCTGGGGTACAATGTTATTAGTATATTTCACTTTCTTATTTCTGAAATCTTTCGCACTAGATTCTTTCCTTGTATAATACGTATGTTTGGCCCTTGCGTGCTTAGCCTTGTAAAACTTTTTTTTTTTTTCTCTCTCGCCTAGAGGTCATCAAACTCCAAATGATCAGCAACTGGAGCCAGCCTTGCACAATGTCTCTCTTTCACCAGGTAACCCCCTGGGAGGAATCTGACTGCGATTCTTTCCAAAACACTGCTCTCTATCATCAGGAAGTAGCTAAGACTGGTCATGGTCCATATTCTAATGGCAGTTAGATGTCCCTCTTCAGAGGGGAGAAATTATACAGACAGCAGGCAGGGAAATAGTGGGTAGAAGAGGGCGGTCCCCAGTGAGGGCCACATCCTCAAGCTTGGACCCAGAGTCCAAAGTGAGAACATGTATTCCTGTTTTCCCACCTGAATGTTGCCTTTTCCAAAACCAACCTGTCCCACCCCACCCCCCATCCTGTACCCATAAAAACCCCAGACCCCTTTGCCTTAAATTTATGTGAGTCCTTCTGTGTCAGGCTAGTCTGTTGAAGAGAGCAGATATTTGGTTGGTGAATTCTTATCCTTCTGCCATTCTGTATCTTTTAAATGGACCATTTAGGCCATTTACATTCAATATTAGTATTGAAATGTGAGATACTATTCTATTCATTGTGCTGTTTCTTGCCTGAATACCTTGGTTTTCTTTTACTGTGGTGTTGTTTTATAGGTCCTGTGGGATTTATGCTTTAACAGGATTCTGTTTTGGTGCATTTCAAGGATTTGTTTCAAGATTTAGAGCTCCTTTTAGCAGTTCTTGTAGTGCTGGCTTGGTATTGGAGAATTCTCTCGGCATTTGTCTGAAAAAGACTTCATCTTTCCTTCACTTATGAAGCTTAGTTTCACTGTATACAAAATTATTGGCTGATAATTGTTTAAGGAAGCTAAAGATAGGACCCCAATCCCTTCTAGCTTGTAGGGAGGGCTTCTGCTGAGAAATCTGCAGTTAATCTGATATGTTTTCCTTTATAGGTTACCTGATGCTTTTGCTTCATAGCTCTTAAGATTCTTTTCTTCATCTTGACTTTAGATAACCTGATGGCTGTGTGCCTAGGTGATGATCTTTTTGTGATCAATTTCACAGGTCTTTGAGAGTCATGCATTTGGATGTCTAGGGCTCTAGCAAGGCCAGGGAAGTTTTCCTTGATTATTCCCTCAAATGTGCTTTCCAAACTTTTAGATTTCTCTTATTCCTCAGGAACACCTGTGATTATTAGGTTAAGTCATTTAACATAATCCCAAACTTTTTGGAGGCTTTTTTCATTTTTTAAATGCTTTTTTCTTTGTCTTTGTTAGATTGGGTTAATTAGAAAGCCTTTACTTTGAGCTCTGAAGTTTTTTATTCTACTTGTTTGATTATATTCCTGAGACTTTCCAGTGCATTTTGCAGTCCTTTAAGTGTGTCCTTCATTTCCAGAAGTTATGATTGTTTTTTAAATACGCGTTTCACTGGAGATTTTTCCATTCATATTCTGTATCTTTTTAAAAAATTTCTTTAAGTTGGATTTCACCTTTCTCTTTTGCCTCCTTGTTTGGCTTAATAGTGGACCTTATGAATTCTTTTTCTGGCAATTCAGAGATTTCGTCTTAGTTTTGATCCATTGCTGGTGAGCTAGTGGGATCTTTTGAGGGTGTTAAAAACCCTGTTTTTCTCATATTACCAGAATTGTTCTTCTGGTTCCTTCTCGTTTGGGGAGACCATGTCAGAGGGAAGATCTGGGATTGAAGGGCTGCTGCTCAGATTCTTCTGTCCCGTGGGGTGCTCTCTTGATGTGGTGTTCTCCCCCTTCCTCTAGAGATGGAGCTTCCTTACAGCCAAACTGCAGTGAGTGTCATTTCTCTTCTGGGTCTAGCCATCCAGCAGAGCTACTGGGCTCTGGGCTGGTACTGAGGAGTGCCTGCAAAGAGTCCTGTGATGTGATCCATCTTCAGGTTTCTCAGCCATGAATACCAGTACCTGCTCTGGTGGAGGTAGCAGGGAGTGAAGTGGACTCTGTGAACTTCCTTGCTTGTATTTTTGTTAAATGCACTTGCTTTGTGTTGGTTGGCCACAAATTCATGCTGGCCCTTTCAAGAGTGCATCAGTTGCAGTAGTATAGGGAGAATCAGGTGGTGGGCAGGGCCCTTGAGCTCCCAAGAGATTATGTCCTTTGTTTTCAGCTACCAGAGCCAGTAGAGAAAGACCATCAGGTGGGGGCAGGGCTAGGTATGCCTGAGCTCTGTCTCTCTTTGGGTGGGGTTTGCTGTGGCTGTTGTGGGAGATGGGAGTGTGGTTCACAGGCCAGTGCAGTTATGTTTCCAGAGGGATTATGGTTGCTTCTGCTATGTCATGCAGGTCCAGGGAAGTAGGGGAAAGCAGCAGCCACAGGACTCACCCTGCTCCTACGCAGCCTACAGCCCAAAAGGTTGGTCTCACTCCCACTCTGCTGCCCCAATAGCACCAAGTTTATTTCCAGGCAGCCCATGAGCAGGGTGGAGAACTTGCCCCAGGCTACAAGCCTCCCAGCTGAGAAATCAAGCCAATTAGCAGTTCCTCGGCTGTCCCACAGAGCCTGCAGCCCAGCAATCCACCTCCTTCAAAGGGTCTGTGGATTCTCTTGGCTTTCCTGTTAAGTTCCTGTGGTAGTTCTTGGAGCAAAAGATCACGATGTGGGTCTCCACACACTGCTATGTCTATCTGAGAGGGAGCTGTGAGTTAGTCCTGCCTCCCGTCTGCCATTTTCCCCTCCTTTGTTGAACATGTTTTTATTTTTCTTATGTAAATACCCAAATGTGGGATTGTTGGGTCATATAGGAAGTATGCATGAAACTGTATAAAAAGTTTCCAACTGTTTTCCAAAGTGGTTGTAACATTTCGAAGTCTTACCAACAACATATGAGAATTCCAGTTGCTTTATATCCTTGTCAACACTTGGTATTGTTTGGTATTTTGTTTCTTTTTGGAAAAATCGTTTTTAAAAAAAATTAATTTATTTTTTCTAGTAGAGATATAGGGATTCTTTAAATTTGAATAAATTTCAACCTATTTACCAGAGGACCCCAGATCATGATAATTTCAGTATAAACAAAGGGCTGTTATCATGTTTTGTAATTACAGGATATCAAAATATGTGACATAATGAAATATATGAAACAATATTTTTTCTCTTAAAAATAAATCTCAACCAGCAATATGGTGTGGAACAGAGACCAAAGTGTCCACTCCTTCCCATCTCTCCTCCTTACCACCTCACACAGAGTTTAGAAGAAATGGGATCCTTTTTGTCAGGAAACAGTGATTGTGCATATTGTACGACTGACTTCACTCTTCCTGGCAGTGGGATTTTGGCACTGGAGTCAGAGAAATTGCTAGTCCTCTTGGTTGTTTCTGTCATGGTGGAGTCATTCTGTGAGATGTTTCTTGACTGTGGTTTCCAGGGTACTGATGTGACAGAGATGCAAGTTCTCTTACTGCACTCCTTATTAAGCAACAACTTGATAGCATAGAGAGAGTTGAATGGGTTTCCAGCTCCTTCAACAGAGAAGACATTTCTTGCCAGTATTTTGGGGAGGGGAAGAAACTTCTCAGAGAATTGTTAAACAATGCTGACAGTGCTTGGATGCATTATTATTATTATTATTATTATTATTATTATTATTTTATAGGATTTCAGCTTAAATGAAAACCAGATTCTGTCACCTCGTTGTGGCTTTAGTTGGGGTAAAATACAACCATACTGGGCTCATCAAATCTTTCTTCTTCTTTTTTTTAATCCAAGGCTAGTGGGAGCTAAATCCATAGAAAACAATGTTTGGTTTAGCCTCACATGTCTGCCTGGTTTTCATGCACTATAAGAAAACATTGTTGAAAATAAGAATCCTCAGTAAAGATGACTTCATGGGGTTTTGCAAGCCAGTTTAGATGGAATCAGATTATGCTGTACCTTGTTCTTCTAATCTATATTCAAGTGATCTGAGGCTTACCCCTCAATAGGTTTATATAATCACCTACTGTGGGGTATTGAGAGATGGTTGCAGGCAAACAGCATCACTTGCAGTCAGCTTGGTCCCTATCCTAATGAAATCTCACAGTTGAAAAATGAGCTGGCTGTCACTGAAACAGGATCCCCATTCTCCAGCACAGGCTCACGTTTCTGCAGCCTGGCTAGGTCAAGGCTGGCAACCTGGGAGATCTAGGGTACAATAGTAGAGATTAGAATGAGTAGGACAAGTGAATGTACTGAATGAATAGAACAGAGGCATGAAAAAGCTCCTGAATTTCCTACTGTGTTTTGAATAATCCCTTTGGTTTAAACCGTTGAGAGGCCCAGATCAGAAATAACAGCAGAGATCGAGAAACCAGGTAGATTTACAAAGAGGAATCAATACATCTAAGGAGCCCCAGGGAAATATTCCCTAACATTTTTTCTGTCACCCTTTCTTCCCAGTCTTGATTTCCAAAGGCACAGCTCCTGTGAAGCCTAAGACCCTAAAACCCTACTCTGTAAGAGAAAAGGGTGGGATTTGAGATCCTAGAGACCTACAATATAGCACCAATCCATCCCTTATTAGCTCTTGATCTAAATTCTCTGAAGATTGCTTTCCTCATCAATAAAACAGAGACTATAATCTTTAGTTGTTATGAAGATTGAATAAGAATAAATGTACAAGTGCTTTTTAAAACATGGAACAAGGAACAAATATTTGTTATAGAAAGACACTGGAAATGAGCCTTCACAGACACCTCACCACCTGCTCACCTTACAAAGGAGGAGACTGAAACTCCAGAAATAAAATAATTTCTCCATGAAGATTTGCATTCAATCCTTGCGACTCTGGATTCTCTTTGTAGTTCTATAATTAAGTGACTTATCCCCTCCCATGATTTGATGTGTGGCTGCTTTACTGGTAATGACAGAATCTACTTTCAACATGCCCTCTCTCCCTCTCCTCTTCCTTGTTAGCAAGTATCTTGTCAGGATTAACAGAAATGGGTGATGAACGAGGACTAGCTAGGCAGAAAGCTGCCCAGGTCATAATACCTGCAGCCCCTGCCGGCACCCACGAGGGCTATCACTATAACTCAGAGGCTGTGGCTCTAGAAAGGTCCATCTGTCTAAATTCTATGAGTGCTGTGAATGTGGAGTTCTCATCCACGGTTGAGAACAGGACTCTCAAATTAAGGAGCACAGATCCTCTGGAATCTATAGATGTAAAATCAAGAGATGACGCCTTTCCTTGGAATACACACCACACACACACACACACACACACACACACACACACACACACTTTAATAATCCTAACAAAAGTTTTGGCAGTTAGAAAGATAATAGGTCCTTCTTGTCATAATTCTTAGTGAGGAGGTATGTTCCTGTAATTGGACTGGTTTCATGAGACCGTGAACTCCAGGGTTCCATGAATGTATTCTGCAGGGTGTAGAGAATTTCTTTCCTTTATAAGGGATTTTTCTATTATTCAAATTTTAGAAACACTGTGACACATCTGGGATGGTTTATTGCAGAGCTTAAAAATACAAACATAACTTGAAATTTGTTTTTTGTTTTTAATCTTATACTGTAGTCCAAGACTGTTCTGGAGCATCAGTTATAGATTATAACCCTCCCCTGTGAAACCTCAGAACACCTCTTCCTATAACACATGGTACTTCCTTTGTAAACTGTAAAGTACCCCCATAAATATTTTCTATGGGCATAAAAACTTTGTTATTGCAGTTATGGGCCTCCACTGCAAATCTAATATCTTACTGAATTACAGCAGGGATTAATCTTGATTTATCACATAGTTTGTGCAAGAAATGTCTTGTTACTATATATATATACACATATATATACACACATATATATATATTTCAAATGTCTTGTTACTATATATAAATATATATATATATATATATATTTCAAATCGAATTAAATCAGACTCCAAGTCTCCATGATAGGAAGATGATGGACATATGAAACAGCTTGACTGGGCTCCACCCCCAGTAGTGCAGAGGTCTCAGGGACCACATGATGCCCATGATTCTGGAAGTCCTCTACGGACCTCATCTCCAGGCACCACTGAGATGCTTTTGGTCCAAGAGTCCATGACCCCTTGAGCTTGGAAGCACCAACATATTTATACCACTTAAGGCACCTGAGTCTTCGCTGAGACCTTGAGCCCCTAGGCCTGGGTCTGACCTGCCTGATTATGCCGAGCTGTCCTTTCCTTGGAGGCCCAGCCCCCTTTTCAGGAGGGATGAGGGAGCTGGCCATGAGTTCTTTTCACCACTGTGGAAGTCAGGGAAAAGCAATGCTTCTGAGCCAACACTGTACATTGTTCCTCTTCCCATTACATGTTTAGTCCTCGAAGGCCCTCCTCTTTCACCTTCCTTTCTGAGATACCAAGTTGATTCCCCTTAATACATTTAAGCATGGTGAAATTGAATCTTTGAAATTCAGAGCAGTCATTTTACTATATTCACTTTCCTCAAGTTTGTTGTAACTCTGAGACCCAGTGCTTCTGGATTGAATCTTAGGGGTTATGGGGGTTCTTCTTTCTTTGGATTGCACAAGAACAGAGGAAGCTTACATGGAAACCGTACAATGTTGGAGGGGCCTCTGATCTGTGGTCCACTATGGTTACCGTTAACCACTTGAGGGTCCAAAGCTGTGGTTGGGGCTTAGAAACATTTTTGAGGAGAAGAACCCTTATGTCCAGATGCAGCTACCTTCAGAGTACCCTATCCTTTCTATCTTGGGATAGAAACTCTAGTACTTCTCTGGCTTATGAAGGCAAAGCCAACCACAGGGCCCAGTGACTCACAGGATCCTGTATCTACACCCCTTCCAAAGTCTGAGAATCCTTTCCTCTCTCTCCTGCTGCCTGCAAGAGCTCTCACTTCTCTTCCTGTTTTTCCAGCCTAATTTCAGGCAATGGAGCACAAAGGCCAGCTCTCTACTTGGAATGGAGTGGAAAAACAGAGAGCACAAACAGTAAGTAATATTTAGGGGAATTCCCCTTCCAGAGAATTCTAAGGAGAAAGCTAGAGAGATTAAAGTGTGTTTTCCTGCTTAGAATGTGGGGGTAAAAGTTGAAAATAGACAATCACAAATGCAAATGTATAGTTCAGTAAATAATGCTGCACCCATTCATTCAATCCTTTAACAAAAATGTATTGAATACTTAATATATGCCAGGGACTGGGGTTAAAATAGATAAGCCCAACCTAATTCAGAGACAGGTAAAGAGAACATCATGCTACAGCTTAAGTGATCTAAGCAATGGGAAGAACATGAACCCTGCAGTTGAGGTGTCCTAGGTTAAAACTTTGACTCAGCTGCTAACCATGTGAGTGACTTGTGGGAACTTCTTCCCTGAGTCCTAATTGTCTTTATTCACTCAATTGGGCTGTGGTATCTGTGTCAGATTGCTGACTGTTCTACATGCCTGGCTTTAGGAGTCCTCAGTGTATGTAAGCTCTCACCCTCTCCACGTGTTGCAACATAATTCAAATTTTATCTCCAAGTTTATGACATATTTTCTTTTTCCTAGAATAGTATGAATAAATACCTTTTATACCTAGGTTTTATCATTATTATTTTATTATCCTTGTTAAACGGAATTCCGGACTTTGTATTTCTATGTGCTCTTTCTTCAAAGCTGCTTGCAGATACCGTTGAGACTCTTCTTAGAAAAGGGAGGAAATATCCAGTTTCTCCAAGTCATACCGCTTGCCCAGTTGTCACTTTAGAAGTTAACTGAGAGTATGCCAGACACTAGATGCTAAGCCGCCTCTTTTTCAGAATATCAGTATCTGCTGAGGCGCTAGTGAGCAATGACACACTGCAGTGGTCTCCCTCAAGTAAGCTCTCACAGCCAGATCATCGAGGGACTCTAGTGTTCCCTTGTGCACATGTGAGTTCCTGACTGTACAGCATCCTTTGATGCCAGCCCAGGAGTTCTCTCCTCTATCACCTGGGTGAGAATCTAGGTCAGGAAGACCCAGACGCTTGGCAGTGGCTGCCTCTGTGTGTGTATCTGTGGGGGCGTTTGTGTGCCTGTGTTTAGATCTTGCTTTTTGTTACACCATGTGCTGTGTAGACTATTTATTTTAGACCATTTTAATACTTATATTTTATTATAAATATCTTATTATTTATTTATTTTAAAATGTAAAAGTATATTTTGCCTTGGTAATTACATAACATGTTTTGAGGCAATTAGAGATGTCCTAAGGAATTGTTTACTCGGGAGAAAATAATCGTTATCATAGTGACAATAGCTACAATGAATTGAGCACGTTTTATGTGCTAGGCTCAGCTCTAGACACTTTACAAACCCTTTTTCTAATCCCCACCTCAATCCTACAAGAACCAACTGTGTCACCCTTCTTTTGCAGGTGAAGGGATTGAGGCTCGGGGGAAGAAACTTAATTTGTCCACAACTATGTGGTTCATTAGAGCTTCTACAGTGGAATTTGACCCTGGTTTTGTCTGAACCTAACTTTCAAATTATCTCTAGTTTTCCACCCACCCACGATTCCATGAGAATTGGGAAAGAAAAGTGCATCTCAAATTGAAACACATACACAGTTAGTGTCTATTGTGCCTGGAATAAGTGAAAGTTTTGAAAAAGTTTGGAAGAACTCAACTTTGTAGTAAACTCTCTGTAGATTTGCTTATCACATGTGATTTGTATTTTTATAAGGTGTTGGAAAGACAGTTCCCAGAGTGCAAGGGTTTGGAAGTGCAGGAGACCAATTCCAGGTGAGTGTGTGCTCCTCTCCCTCCTTGCAGCTTCCTATCCCCTTTAGTGCACCATTTTTAATTGGTCTTTTCAAGCTTATTTATGCCCCTATTCATCTGTGAGCTACTTAATTGAAGGATTTGTCTCAGTCATCTCTGTATCCTCAACATCTAATACCACTTTCTGACATACATGTTACAAGATACTTGCTGGTACTTAAAAAAATTGATGAAATATTACAAAATCTGTATTTTGTAATAGAAATAATTTAGTTTTTAGTATATTTAGAACATATCTGTTGTCACTTAGCATTGCTCATGTAGCCAAATCTGTTAAAATCTGTTCTGTTCTACTGACTCAGAGTTTGGGTAATTTTCTGCTTCATCTATTTCATATAATCCCTTTTGAGCAACCCCTGACAAAGCATTCACTGTGAAAAATGTCTTAAAATACACTTTGGTTACAATTAGGCATTCCAGTTGCCTGCTGTAATGTTATTTCAGTTCTTTACCCAGTGGGGTGCCCTTCCCCAGCCACGTTTTTGGGCATTATTAGGAAAGAGTTGAGGCTAAGCCTTCAACCTGGGCCTGTTAGTAACATCCCAGTAGCCCTGGTGCCCGTCAAGCAGTGGTGCATTCTTCTGTGGACTTTCCTGGCACAGCACCATCAACCCTCCCAATTCTGGGTCTCCCTCCACTCTTCCACCCACTTGTGCCTAGCCACCTCCAACTACCTGTGTCTCATTGTGACAGGCAGTGACGGTTAATAATGAGAGTCAACTTGAATGGACTGAAGGATGCAAAGTATTGTTCCTTGGTGTGTCTGTGAGGGTGTTGCCAAAGGAGATTAACATTTGAGTCAGTGGACTGGAAAAAGCAGACCCACCCTCAGTCTGGGTGGGCACTATCTAATCAGCTGCCAGCACAGCCAGAATAAAAACAGGCAGAAGAACATGGAAGGACTAGACTGATTTAGCCTCCGAGCCTCCATCTTTCTCCAGTGTTGGATGCTTCCGGCCACTGAACATCCGCTCCAAATTCCTTAGCTTTGGGACTTGACTGGCTTCCTTGCTCTTCAGCTTGCAGATGGTCTATTGTGGGACCTCACCTTATGATCATGTGAGTCAATACTCCTTAATAAACTATCCTTTAAGTGTCAAGGCCCTGAGGTCTGATTCAGAAGCTGCCAGATTTATATCAGCCTCGGTGATTTTTCAGCCAAATATTCCTTCTCTAGTATCTAGTATCTAGATGGACCACATTGCTTTCTTCTTTCCACTGCTGTTCTTTTTTTTTTTTTTTTTTGAGATGGAGTCTTGCTCTGTCACCCAGGCTCGAGTGCAGTGGTGCGATCTCAGCTCACTGCAACTTCTGCCTCCCGAGTTCAAGCTATTCTCCTGCCTCAGCCTCCCAAGTAGCTGGGACTACAGGTGTACGCCACCTTGCCAGGCTAATTTTTTGTATTTTTGGTAGAGACGGGATTTCACCGTGTTAGCCAGGATGGTCTTGATCTCCTGACCTCGTGAGCTGCCCATCTCGGCCTCCCAAAGTGCTGGGATTACAGGCGTGAGCCACCATGCCCGGCCTTCCACTGCCATTCTTATGCTTCTCTGAAATCACATGCATAAACTTCTCTAATTAGAACAAAAGTATCTTTGAAGGAGGGAGCCATGTCCAGTTTGCTCTATCCCTTCTCCTTTTCCTTCTGCTTTCCCTCTTCTTATACATTAAAGATGCTTCATGGATGGTTTTGACAGAATGGAAGAAGATAGTACCTTGGCTGTCTGTGGGGATACAGTAGAAAGAACACACTGATGCACTAGCTGCAGATGACCAGCAGCTGAATTCCAGTTCTACCCTTTGCAAGAAATCGTGGGCACATCGCCTTCAAAACATTCTTTCTTCTTAAAACATGCAGGGGATTTTAGCGAGGCCTTTTAGCTAATGAATCTCCACATCCAAGATTCCTGCTCCGGGAAACTCCCTGTAGCCTCCTTTCTTCCTAGGGACTTGGTCTGCTCTCTACTTTCTTCCCCATAATAGCAATGACATCTTTGACATTTACTGCTTGTTGAATTTTTCTTCTCCTCCAAACCAGTTACAGTGTTTCTCTTGTTTTTCTTGCTTTTCTTATATCTTAGTAGGCTTTTGATAAATATGTATTTGTAGAAAGACTGGTCGAATGGATGAACAGAAACTCTAATATCCTGCTAATTTCTTCCAGCGATGTGTACTAGTTACTAAATCCTGCTAGGTCATACTAGAAGCTCTTTTCCCATCTTATTTTGCTCCCCAATCCCCCTACAAAATAGAGCACACAGATCTCCTCTCTCACTCAGATATCATATCTCTAAGTTGACGTTTCCTAAAAGTGTTTCTATAGAAGAACACTAGCTTTATAACAGGCTCTAGTAAAAAAAAAAAAAAAAGAAAAAAGAAAAAAGAAAAGATGAAAGGCCACATAAATTACTTGACTGATAAATGTATTTTTTTCTGAGTAATATCTATTCATATCAGAATCAGTTTGGAAAGCACTCTTCTATGTATTCATTGTTTTCTACTACATAAAAGCTCTTCTCATTTGAAGATATTTAAACATTCCCTAAAATATAGTAATTTAGCATATGAAAATTCTGGATACAGAGAAGATTCTTAATATCTTTTTTCTTTGACAATCAGAGGACTCCTTGCGCAATGACAAAACTTCAGTGGCATCAGGGATTGGATATTGCTCTCCCTTGAAATTCCAATGCATGGGTCACTTTCTTCTAGCACCCCTTTGGAATTGCATAAATAAAGCACATCACAGATTTTAAAGCTCTCTAATGGAACTAATAGCTTTTTCAAAGATATTCTTTAAGATGTACTCAAATCCTGCAAGACATAATAAATGAGGGAATGATGAGAAGCATTTATTTCTCAGTGTATAACTGTAATGCCTCCTCTCTACACTCACAATTTATGAGGAGGAAGGATTTTTTTTGTGAGTGGAATGCATTACGTTAGGAAAAAAAATTAATGGTCATCTGTAAATGTGGGGATGGCTGGCAAATCTGTTATGCATGTTGTAATAAAAATGGTTTATTGGGCTATCAAATTCAGACACAGGAGTCAAAAACTGCAGACTCCATTGGGTTACATGCTTGGACCTAACACTGTCTTCATGTACCCTGGAGTTTTCCTGAATCACAGTTCTTCTGGCCCATTTTGAAGGCATTTAATGAAATGGCTTCCTTTTAGGATGTTAATCCTTAGACATGTGGCTTCTGCTTCTGAGCCCTAGGCTCCTAATATGAAAATGATAGGTTAGATTAGATATACTCTAAGGTTCCATGCACACAACTTTCTAGGATTGAAAATCCTTTCTCATGGACATAGTCTAAAATAAACCTAGTTAGGCTGAAATCCTCTCTATTTCCATACTGTGTAAGAACAAAAGAAATGATGTACCCACATTTTTTTTTTCAAAACCTCTTGTGCCAGGAAGTAAGGACTTGCTCAGAGAACAGGGACACACATCATGAAGTACAGGGGTCAGCTTGGAGGGAGTGCCACTGGCCGAATCAGAAAGAGTTTGAGCATCAAAAAATTAACAAAGAATGGCAGTGATGGCTTATAGAACCAACGGAACAAAGTGAGAATCCATGAGTTCATATTGATATCAATCAATCAATCAATCAGGAGCATAAAGTGCTTATCCCTCCAGTCCTGATGATGTTGACTTTGATCACATGGTTTGGGTGGTCTCTGCTGGGTTTCTCACTGCAAAGTTACTGCTTTTTTCTTTGTAAAATATTACTACTCTGTAGCAAGATACTTTGAGACATGTGAACATCCTGGTTCTCATCAAACTTTCACTACTAGCATCCACCCATGATTCTTTCCTGCATCATGTGCTTGCTGTGATGGTTACCACATAGTGATTCTCTTAATAACCATTTCTTCCACATTTGTGATTGATTGGCATTCTGTTCTAAAGCTGAGTCCCCCCACCTCTAAAATTTATTATTTGTTTGCTTATTTATATCAGTTTGGACTCAATGACTCTTGATGAAGATTATACAGGTGATACGGTTTGGCTCTGTCCCCACCCAAAATCTCATCTTGAATTGTAATCCCTATAATCCCCTCATGTCAAGGGGTCAAGGGAAACACCAGCTGGAGGTACTTGGATCATGGGAGCGATTCCCTCAGGCTGTTCTCATGAGAGTGACCGTGTTCTCATGAGATCCGATGGTTTTATAAGTGTTTGGTAGTTCCTGCTGCATTCATTCTGCTTCCTGCTGCCTTGTGAAGAAGGTGCCTTGCTTCCCCTTTCCCTTCCTCCATGATTGTAAGTTTTCTGAGGCTTCTCCAGCCATGCTGAACTGTGAGTCAATTAAACTTCTTTCCTTTATAAATTACCTAGTCTCAGGCAGGCCTTTATAGCAGTGTAAAAACAGATGCTTAATATGAGTCTTGATAGTTTTCTATGTCTAAAATTATTTTAAAATGATAAGTTTATGAAAGCTGTACACATGTGCCACAGCAAACTGGGGAATGAATCCTTGGCTCCCAGTGGTTTCTCAAACAAAACAGCCCTGGGCTGCCTTTGCTTTCCCTATGATAGCCAGTGCCTTCTCAGGACTCACCAACCTGAGAGTACAAATTGGGTACATAACAGAGCAGTATTTCTCTGCCATAGCCACCAACTGCATCATCGCAAAAGTAAAAATAAACAAATATTCAAATAAACACATGTGCACACACACACACACACACACACACCTGAAATCCTTTGAGGGTCTCTAGCTCAGTATTCAGGCATCCCCTTGTTGGCTTCGTATGAGGCTGGCCCTGCCTATAGCACATGGAGCAGTGGGGTTCCTCATACCCACCATGTTCTCTAATGCTGAAATTGAGGCGAATCTGAGTCCTTGCTCATATTGATGGGCTTGTTCTGTGCTCCAAGTGCCATCCATCTGCTTAAGATGGGGGCCACAGTGTGATGTGATGTCCACTTGTGCCTCCCTTATTACCTGAGCATGAAATAAGCCATTTCACACCGCTGTGGTGTAAATGCTGGTGTCACCCCTTCTCCCACCTTATTTTTTAACAACTTTTTTTTTTTTAGGTTCAGAGGGTACATGTGGATGTTTGCAACATGGGTAAATTGCATCAGATACATACTCTTGATAGCTTACAAAGATTTTTATCATTCAGCTATTCTGCTTCTGTGCCCCTTCTTCCTGGAGCGTGAGCACAGAAGGTCAGGAAAAAGGCTGGGATTCAGAGGATGATCTAAGGGGTCCATACCTCTCATCCCAACAATTACTGGCAACCTTTGGATCAAGCTTATGCACTTAGATTCTTGTTTCCCATAAGTCTCTTCAGTGGTTCGTACTCACAGGTTTCTGAAAACCATGCCTCAGATTTGCCCTAGATTGGAGTTCACCTGACTCTGGATTCTGGTTTCCTAGGAAAGAAACAGTTTATGCCTATTGTCCTACTAATATTAATAATGCCTTGTTTCACTCACAAAAATGTTCCTGCTTAGATGACATGTTGACATGTTTATTATTTAGCCAACCTATCTACAGGGAGTAATGTAACCATACACCCTTTTACATTTTAGTTCCCCCAGAAATTTCAGACCAACTGGATAGGAGGGTGAAACTTAGGACCACTCCCAGGGTGAGTGCTTGTGTCTAGGAACAGGGTCAGAAAGCTCTACCCCCATAATTGTTTTCATGGTTCTGCCTGAAGACAAATTAATCAGGTAAAGTGGAAAAGTGAAGGGGGAAGTCTAAAGAAAAATGTTTATTGATAGGCTAAGGCTTGGGATCTCAAAAAAATTAGAGTGTGATGACTGTGGGAATGGGTGAGCATTTAGCATAAAGCTCCATGAAGCTTCTCCCGGGACAAGGGCACTGTGCAGGCCACAGCAAGTTACCACAGCTGTGCTTAGGGAAAAGGGTAGGGGGATGCTAAGGTGCAAACCTGGACAATTCGGCTTCAGTATAGATTGAGGTACGTGCCAGGGCCTAGGAGCAAACCCAGTCTTGTGTGAGCACCAAGGAAGGAGAAGCCGAAGGAACCGGAGGAATCACCACTTGCAGGGCCCGAGCACAGCAGCAGCTCAGCCTGGTGGATGGGAGGGGCAACGTGGCAGGCACTTCAGTACGCTTGCCTAGAGTCAGAGCATGTGAGGCCTTGAAAGTCCAGCCAAGGATAGGGCTCGACAGGTACCGAGTGCGAGCATAAAATGTACAGCACTGTTTGTCACTGAAAGATTGAAAAGTGAATTATGAAAGGGTAGACATGCGCTCCAGGACTTCTCAACAAGAACCCATTTTCATCCTTCCCTTTGAGAAGCCCATTCTGGCAAATGCACTGGGTTTTGAGTATGAACAGGAATGCAGTCACCTGTGGTGGTGGCACCTGGAGCAAATTAGTCCAACAAGATGGTCACCTCTGCCCCAGGGTGGTTTCCTTCTGTGATGGATGGAGTTGGGGCAAAGAAACATTTGACTTGGGCATTTCTCTCATCTCAGAATAACAGAAAGGCATAACTCAATTTTACCCCAGGCAAAGGAACATATAATCTCTTCCATCTGTGCAGCCCCTGACTGTTCCCGAGGCTGCTCTCCTTCATTTCTAACTCATGGGCAAGGAGCAGTGGCTTGGGAATCAGCTTTGGGTTCCAGCCTCAATTCAGTGGCTCATTTTGTGACCTTAGATGTGTCATTTACAGGAAGGGAAACTAATACTTTTGAGCACATACTATGTGTTGGCCAGGCTTTTACATTCATTCCTCACCCCGCATGTATTAATTAACCGCCACTGTACGTCAGATACTGAGCTAAGTAGTAGCCACACAGAGGTCAGTAAAACAGAAATTGAGTCCTTAATACTCATTAAATCCCCCTGGGAGTGGTGGTTTTTACCTCCATCAGACAATTAGGAAGACTGAGGCATGACAGGGTACCTTGCCCCAAGTCACACAGGAATATGGTAGTCTAGAGATTTATGTATATATTCATGTCTCAGAGGCAAAGCCTTAAGTTTTCCTCACTTGTAAAAATATGATGATTGGATTGGAGTGCTGCTGATGACCTTCCTTTCTCTAGAATTCTATGACACATTTTAAAAAGTTCCATGCAGCAACCTCATGGAATAGCTAGGTCAGCTGGTTATCTTTTTAACACCTGGATTCTCAGAAACTGTAGTTGTACATAAATTGTCCTGTTCTCTTTCTATTATATAATATATCATTGGCAGGCTAAAACATAATGGCATCACACTTTCCATGAGATTAACCTTTTGAAAATAAGTTGAGGACAGATCTCACCCCGTCAAGAAAGAAAAATTGAAGGCTTTTATTTTTTTATCTTAAAGGATGGTCTCTAGGGACTGAGAAAAGAAATTTGAAAGGTGGGAATCACAGACCTCCTAATATGTAAGTGAAGTAGAAGTATTTTTGTCTTCGGTATAACTTTGAAATGCTGATAAGACCAACTAGGGAAAATGCAGCTAACTAGCAGAAGAGTTTTAAGCAAATCATTGCATATATCCACATGCCATTATGGTGAGTTGGCAGAGTAAAATAATGTGAGGCTCTCTGATGGCTTGTGAACCACATCCAATGAGGATCTGGACTGCAGACTTGTTTGGCCTGATTAGGGTCAAAACTAATCATAAACTGCTGAGTACATACGTCTTTAGGAGGAGCATACACTCTTCTGTGCCCTGTATAGTTTTTCTCCTCCCTTTTGCCGTATATCCAGCAGCCTTACCCATGCCCAGACCCTGGAGATTCATCTGTGAGTATCACCTCCTCATGTAGTGGGAGATCTCCTGGGTCATGGCAACTCCAGGTTGGGTGCCAGAGAGAGCAACTGAAGAGTGGGAAGAGAACACGAGGCTTCACACAAGGCACTCTGGCTCTCACTGGCCCATCATCTGGTTCCACTGAGATAATCCTCTGAACCTTGTTGGTTCTATCTGAAAAACCGATCAATAGCCTTGCAGGATTTTGTGAGAAGTAGAAATAAGAAATAATGAGAAAAGCCCTAACCTATGACCAACCTGTCACTGCTGTTTTTTAAAGGACAGCTGTCATTATGTCTCAGTTCATGTGGCTGCTGTAATTAAAAAAAAAAACAAACCCAGAAACTGGGTGGCTTAAACAAAGACATTTATTTTTCACAGTCCTAGAGACTGGGAAATCCAAGATGAATGCAGATTTGGTGTCTGGTAAGGACTTGCTTCCTCATAGATGGTACCTTCTTGCTGTGTCCTCCCATGGTGGAGGGGGTAACCAAACTCCCTGGAACTTCTTTTATGAGGATGTGAATCCCATTCATGAGGGCCCACCCTCATGACCGAATCACCTCCCAAAGGCCCCACCTCTTCATACCAACACCTTGGGGATTAGGGTTTTAACATACGAATTTTGAGGTGGGGCACAAACATTTAGTCCGTAGGACATGACTGTGTTCTTCTGTTCATTTTGCATGTCTTGCACATGTACAAGTGCTCACCACTGTGCTTGGTTCAGAAACTACAAAGAAACAAAACTGTTATTTTATTTTCAGGAAGTG
This sequence comes from Pan troglodytes, assembly GCF_028858775.2. NCBI lineage: Eukaryota > Metazoa > Chordata > Mammalia > Primates > Hominidae > Pan > Pan troglodytes. Next base: position 116,201,945 of record NC_072410.2, read on the forward strand.
ATATGGTTTGACTCTGTGTCCCCACCCACATCTCATCTGGATTTATAATCCTCACATGCTGAGGGAGGGAGGTGATTGGATCATGGGGGCAGTTTCCCCATGCTGTTCTCATGATAGTGAGTTCTCATGAGATCTGATGCTTTTATAAGTGGAAGTTCCTCCTTCACTCTTCTCTCTCCTGCTGCCATGTGAGGAAGGTGCCTGCTTCCCCTCTGCCTTCCGCCATGATTGTAAGTTTCTTGAGGCCTCCCCAGCCATGTGGAACTGTGAATCAATTAAACTTCTTTCCTTTATAAATTACTCAGTCTTGGGTATTTCTTTATGGCAGTGTGGAAAAAGACTAATATAGGAAGCATGTCTTTTAGTGGTTCATCTCCTTATATTGGTAAATGGGAGCAGAAGGGGTTGACTACAGGATATCTCTGATCCTGGCCACATTCTCAGCTCTGTGATTTTTCAAGGGAAGTGCTGCTTCTCCCAGTAATGAAGAGGCATCTTGGTTCAACCCTGTCCCTTGTCTGGATAGCATATGCATAATTAGCTCATTTTCTTCTAAGACTCTTTGTTTAAGAGGGTTTGGTAGATTTGCTAACTCAGTTGCTTGTTTATAACTCTTGTCATACAGTCAATTACAGAAGTCTTTGAATGTTACTGAAAATGTGTTTGGCTTAATCAGTTCTGACAGTGATGGGGACAGATTGAGAATCTGCGTGCCCTGCAAAGAAGCTGCCAGTGGGCTTGGCTCAGGATGGATCTCTTTGCATTATCAGGGTGACTGTGCTGAGAAATTTCACCTCTCAACAAACCACTCTATCACCTCTACCAGCAAGTTAAGCAGAATTGGTATTTAGAATTTTTAGGAGCCCAGAAGACTTCCTCTAAACTTTAACAGCAGCAGCAACCACCAACACCACCAAATAGTGCAGTCAACAGCAGAGGAACTCAGCAGGTGCTAGAGTCAGATTTCCGGGTTCAAACACCAGTGACACCACCTCCTAGGCATGTGACTTGGGCAAATGAATTAACTCCTCTTTGCCTCAGTTTCTTTATCTCTAAAACAGCATCAGAGAAAGGATAATAGAACACAGCTCAGGGTGGGGAAGCACTTACATGAGAATATGTGTGAGGCACTCGTCCAGCACCTGGCACATGGTAAGCATTCAGTGAAGGTGAGGAGTCACATTCACTCCCTTGTGCCAGGCACAGAGATCATTTCTCTACAGAGGTTAGCGCTAACATGGGAGCTAAGAAGTACTGAGAGCTTATGTCATGCCAGGATTTCCTCTAAGTGCTTGTGAAAGTTAATTTTAGGTGTCAACTTGGCTGGGTTAAGGAATTCCTAGAACCCTGGTAATGCATTGTTTGTAGGTATGTCTGTGAGGTGTTTCCAGAGGAGATTAACCTGTGAGTTTGAGTGGACTAGGTCGGGATCATGGAATCGGCTAGGGCCCTGGAGAGAACAAAAACATAGAAAAGGTGAATGTGTCTATCTAACAGCTGGGGCTGTGATACATATTTCCTTGGGCAACAAATTCAGGCTCCCAGTCTCGGGACTCCAGGACTTACATCAGTGGCACACACTGAGAGTGGTCTCACACTGAGAGTTACACCATGAGCTTCTCTGGGTCTGAGGCCTTGGTTCTTAGACTGAGTCACAACACCCCAACGTCTCCAGGTTGCAGACAGCCTGCCCTGGGACTTCTCAGCCTTCAAAATTGTGTGAGCCAATTCTCCTAATAAATCCTCTCTCATATTTCCTATTGCTTCTGTCTCTGTGGAGAATCCTGATTAATACAGTGCTCTACCCATATTAACTCATTTTAATCATCAGAAAAATTTAATAAATTAAAAACATGTTTTTATTTCATAGAAGAGGAATCTGAGGACTAGCAGAGTCTGGACATGAGCACCACGTTTATCTTACTACAAAGCGAATGCCTAAGATCACAGCTTTAAGAGTAGCTACTGCTTGTCATTCTGCCCTGGGCCAGTGACCTCATAATGGAAGCTTGGCTGTTCTTCCAGAAGCTGGGGTGCTGGAGACTGAGAGAGGAAAAGAACTACCTTTGCAATCTTTGACAGCAGAGAGACTAAGGCAGAATTTTCTGATTTCGTATAGTATTTTGACAAATGTGTAAAATGCCCAGAATGCGTAAGCTGCTAAATGAACATCCTGGCCCTGGATATGGAGGTGAGAAAGATGTTTTCTCCCCTTCTCCAGCACCAGCATTCATTCTGACATGACTGTTTCTTCTGTCCTTCCTCCTTTTCCTTCCTCTCCTTCTCCTCCTCCTCCTTCTTATTCTTTTCTCTCTTCTTTTAAATCCACTTCAATGTCTGCTCTACCATTTACCTTTTTCAGGCAGCATGCTTAATAAGAATGCAAAATGTTCTGGAAAGTCACTACTCAAAAGTGTAGCTCCACAGGCTGGTAGTGTTGGCTTCCCCGGTAACTTATCAGAAACATGGAATCTTAGGCCCCACCCCAGTTCTCCAAATCAGAACCTGCATTTTAACAAGATCTCTAGGTAATTTGCATGCACATTGAAGTCGGAAAAGCGATGGGCTAGAAGGAATATGAACTTTGGCATCTGAAAGAAATAGACTTGAATCCCAGCTTCTCCATTTGTTATCTGTGTTGCCTTGGAAAAATTGCATAACCTTTCTGACATTGTTTTCTAATCTATAAATTGAACTTCATAATATCTTGTAAATTGTTTTAAGAATTGGTGATAATAAAGTTAACTACAGTTAATCTTCTGTACCTGGTAGAGTGTGAAATGTTTAACATCTATATTCTTTCTCATTTCAACCTCACAATAAAACTATTAAGTTTATGCTGACTATATCTCTTGATGCAAGTGAAAAAGTTTAATTTACGAGCAGGAAGTGCCATGCCCAGGGTTGCAAGTCGGTAATTGATGAAATCAGCACTTGTCAGAGCTTTGGTTCCCCAAAGAGTGGAGCGGATGATTATTATAATAATTCCATCCAGAATGGAGAGATGTCTTGGTATTCACTTTTTTATTTCTTTAATTTCCATGTGTCTTTCCAACACCATTCAAATTATTTCACATTCCTTGTTTCATTCACCTGGTGTTATGCAATGTATAGAATGTCATTATTTAGTGTCTATAAAGCAATATCCTCTGTAATGAGTGAAACATGCTTTCTCAAAGCCCATTGGGTTGTGAGCAATATGGCTGTCAGAAATCAAATCAGTGGAACATCTGATAGTAACCTCCAAGGGTGTGGTTCTTCCCCTGATAAAATTTCCTCCCTCCTCTCCTTCAGGGCAATTGGAAGGGAACTAACTTTGCTCCTCTGAGATCTGACCCCTTCCAAACCTGGCTAAAGCCAGGGCTACTCCTTTCCCCATCCAGGTGTCTGTAAGGTGGCAAGACGTCTTTTTCTTTTTTAGGGCTGTGTCTGAAAAAGACTGTCTCAAGGGAATCCTAAATGGAGACTTCTCCTTGGCCACATTACATCTCACTCTGGCCCACTTGGCCCCGTTTAAGAAGCTCGTGAGAGAGCATCATGACCATTCCTCTCAGCATCATCCAAGAGGGATCCTGCTCAGAGGATACTAACTTGGTTTTGTTTGTAATTGTATTACAAGGAGTTTTGTCAATGTTTCTAGACCTAGGATGCTTTAAGAATCATTAGGATTAATCAGGTTATAAATCCTTGCCAGGAGTCATGAATAGCATCATCTCATAGTCTCTTTTTAAGGAATAAAAGTGACCCAGACAGATGTTCTGCTAAGGATGTGCTGAGTGTGTTACAGGTATGGGAATTCTTTGGGTCTGCATGGAGCCATTGATGAATTAGGAGCAGGCAGAGGAGGCTTTCAAAAGAACAGGAACTCTGCTGCAAGATCAGAAAGAGGCCTCACTAGATTCCTATAAAAAGAACATAATGAGGCCAGGTGCGGTGGCTCACGCCTGTAATCCCAGCACTTTGGGAGGCCGAGGCAGGCGGATCACGAGGTCAGGAGATCGAGACCATCCTGGCTAACACGGTGAAACCCTGTCTCTACAAAAATACAAAAAGAAATTAGCCAGGCATGGTGTCGGGCGCATGTAGTCCCAGCTACTCGGGAGGCCGAGGCAGGAGAAAGGCGTGAACCCAGGAGGCGGAGCTTGCAGTGAGCTGAAATCGCGCCACTCACTGCACTCCAGCCTGGGCGACAGAGCGAGACTCCATCTTAAAAAAAAAAAGAAAAAAAAGAAAAAAGAAAAAGAAAACAGAACATAATGAAATGAGATGTGACCTCACAGTTTAATCTTGATTTCCAAAGGGAGCTCATCTCCCCAAGTCCTTCTCCCTGTGTCTGTGAAGTCCTCTGCACCATGGCCACCAGCAGCTGACAAAGATGAACAATGCCTGCCTGCTTCATCTAGTGTGCTCGTAACGGATGCAAGAGGAATAGAGGAGGGGGCTGAGGACTGGAGATTGATTTTGACATTGAAATGTGATGGCTGCTATGGGATGACGTGTGTCCTGCCCTGGGGATAACCCTCCTACACAGAGCACCTTGTTTTAATTCACGTATGTTTCTCTGTGCTCTCTCAAACTGGTTCTGCAGTTGAGGCTTAATTTTTTTTTTTTCTTCGAGACAGAGTCTCGCTCTGTCACCCAGGCTGGAGTGCAGTGGCGCCATTTCGGCTCACTGCAAGCTCCACCTCCTTGGTTCAAGCGATTTTCCTGCCTCAGCCTCCAGAATAGCTGGGACGACAGGCACGTGCCACCATGCCCAGCTAATTTTTTGTATTTTTAGTGCAGATGGGGTTTCACCATGTTATCAAGGGTAGAAAATAGTCCACCTGGAAATAAGAAAAAATGTCTAAGATACACATGCATTTGGAGTTTTCAAGTCCTTCAGTGAACAAATTGCACTAAAGGCTCTCAGTGACACAACAGATGTATAGGGCCCATGTAGCATGGGAAACTTGAGTTGCACATCTAGCCGTCGGGGGGCTTATGGTATTCCATAATGCCATCGCACTGATTCCCACAATCCGAAGCTGATCCACCTGCCGTGGGGGAGATGGAGGCACAGCCCAGCTTATTAAGCAGCTCACCCTCTTAAGCAGTCCAGCGCAGAGTGAAGCTGAGCCTGTCCGCTGTGGGCAGCGTTCTGAGACGGGGTAGTCATTACTCTTTACCTTACAATAAGGAGAAATTTGGCGTGTAAAGTTATGTAACGTTTTACTTAAGTTTTCTGAAATCAGCTTGAAAGGGTGTAGGTTAAAATCTCCAGTGGTCTTAGCATGAACTGTGACTTAAAAGGGTCTCTCATTATGAAGTTCAAAATTTAAAAAATGTGTTCTTGACTATATTTTCTCGAATTAGCAGAGAAACTCACTTTAGATATTTTCTTAAAACAATTAATTAACAACCTGGTGCCAGATGAAGCTAGGGGTCTGGAGTGGCGCCAGGGCCTCTGAGAGACTGAAAGGGGCTGGAGTTCTCTGTGAGGCGCCCTCACATGGGCTCTGAGATGTGTGGTGTCCACACGCAGCCTCTCGGTGCTTGTTCACTTGACTGACCCAGTTTGTTTTTATACAAAACTTTTATAAAACTATATCACTAAATATTTTTCAACTGGCTACTTTACATTTTGTACTGCCTAAAATGTTACAAAAACTTAAATAACTTTTATATGTTGCCAAGAATATCAGCCCATGTCTATATGGCACCCCATGGCCAGATCATTTAAGGAATGACGGAGATGGAATAAATGTACACGGCCGTCACTGTTTCTCATGACAAACTCTTCCTACCATGCCCAAGAAGAGTCTCAAAACAGGTATGAAAGAGTGAAAGACAGAGCTCTCTAACCTTCGTGTAAGGAAGTGACTTTTTTTATAGTCAGTTTTCATCTTATTTTAAAAATATATATTAATTATAGAAAATTTAGAAAATACAGGTAAGCAGAATAACACAAACAGTAATACTAATAACAACTAAGTAACCAGTACTCCCACAGTCTAGTGACTACACAGTGATTACACAGCAAAGTTTCTTTCCAAATACTTCGCCCTGGACCCTGCATGGACTACATTTTCAAACATGCATCTTACGACACATACCGTTTTTCTACGTACTTTTTCATTGAACATGTTATTTTTCATGCGATGATTCTTCTGCCATACAGGTCAGCTAACCTTTTCTGTAACGGGCCAAATAGGAAATATTTCAGGCTGTGTTTCAACTACTCAAATGCTGCTGTTGTAGGATAAAAATGGCCATAGATGCCACATAAAAGATCAAGCATGGCTGTGTTCCGATAAAACTTTATTTATGGGCACTGTAATTTGAATTTTGTACAATTTTCATATAATGTCATGTATTATTCTTCTTGTAATTTTTTTTCAACCATTGGAAAGTATAAAACCCACAGCTTGCAAGCCACACGCAATGGCAGCCAGCCTCAGCTGGCTGGTCAGCTGTTGTCAGCTGACCTTTGTCCCACAACATCCCCTCAAATGACAGCACTGTATTTTAGTGCATTGTACATTCTTAATGTAGGCAATTTCCCAGTGCTGAACAGGTAGCTTACTTCCTTTTTACTTTTTGCTCTTTTAAAGTCTACCATAATGAATGTCTCTGTGTACAATTGCTGGATTAAAATGTATTCCCATTCCCAATGATTTTGCTTTGTATTTTCAGAATGCCTAAAAGGCAACTTCCCACATGCCTACAACTCATTGGAGATGAGGGGGTGACACACACACAGGAATAGGGGGCCATAAACAGAGGGCGTGTTAATCAGCAGGTCCCTGACGCTGCCAGGAAAAGGCTGGTAAAGGGGCAGACGCACAAGCTGCCAGGATAGAGGAGGAAGCACAACTCTGTGTCCTCATTCTCATTCTTTGGCAAAAATAGCAGAATTTCTAGAAGGGGAATCAGTTTTTTGCCAGGCCTTGGTCTTCAGCTTATGTCTGTCCCATCGGGTTACAGTAGAATCATAAGGGAAATCATTCACGGGGCCTTGCTCATGTGACTGCTCCATGAAGGCGAAGCCCCAGCGGTCATCCTCAGACACACCCATCACGCTGGGCAGGGGAGGGCTTCGGTCTCCTCTGCTGCTTGCGTGCAGGATCCAGAGCTCCTGCCAATAGAGTGGCAAGCCCTGGTCACTGCCCCAGGCTCCCTTCACTCATGGTGTTTTATGCTTTGGGGTCTCCATGTTCTTTCCTGCTGGAGGCCTTTGTCAGGGCCTCCTCTTCTATCAAACGCTTCTAATAACATCCAACCGGAAAATGGAAAGGATCGGAGTCTGTCTCCCTCCTTTATATCCACAGGCTCCTTCACTCACCTGGAATTGCATCGGCTCCTGGGCGGCCAGCTGTGCAGATACAAGAAGCACTGTGCAGGCAGCCTTCCTGTGTGCTGGAGGATTCCTAGCGCCCCAACCCAGGACAAGGCCCATCAGCTCAAATAAAAGCAATTTTCAAGACATTTTCTGGAATTAGGAAGACCTGATGAAGATTACATGCTGTCATCAGAGAGTTTCTTACCAAAAAAGAAGGACTGATTTTTCAGTCAACCAGCTACATAAGCCGATACAAGTGTTCAATGAATGTTTGTGGAGTGCTTCGTCATTTACTTCGCATGCATGAATACTAGACTTGCTCCAGCTGCAGTCTCCTCACCTTCCCTGTTTTCCATACATGAGCCTGTGTTGGCCAGAACAACAAGGCAGGGACCTGACCTCTGTCCACACCTCTTCTGCCCTGGGCCCAGTGCCCGGAGCTCCTGCAGGCAGCATCTCATTCATCATTAGAATGACCCTGGATTGATTTCCTGGGGCTTCAATAGCGAAACATCACAAGAGGTGTGCCTGAAACAACAGAAAGCTACTGTCTCACAGTTCTGGGGGCTGGAATTCCAAGATCAAGGTGTCAGCAGGGTTGGTTCCCCCTGAGGGCTACGAGTGAAAATCGGCTCCAGGGCTTTCTCCTGGCTTCTCATGGTTTTCTGGAAATCTTTTGTCATTTCTCGACTTGTGGACTCATCTCCTTAATCTCTCCCTTCATCTTCACATCGTGTTCTCCCTGTATGGGTGTCTGTGCCCACAGTCCCCATTTTCAGAAGGTCACCGTCTATATTGAATTAGAGACCTACTCTTTTTCACTATAACCTCATTTTAACTAATTACATCTGCAATGCACTTGTTTCCAAATAATTCAGTCTGAGGTCCTGGGGGACTTCAACATATGAATAGGATTTCAACATATGAATTTGAGGGAAAAGAATTCAACCTCAGCAAACTTTATGCAGCAGACTTTGCTATCTATACTTTAAAGAGGATTACAATGTCCTGAGAAAATTAATAATTTACTATGGCCACCTAGCTCAGAAGTCTGACTTCAAAACCGAAACTTTGTCTGGTAAACCTTGCTACTTCTGAACAGAGAGGAACCACGCTCCCTGACTATGTTCGAGTCAGCTTTGAGGGTTTGCTGTGGACACAGGCTCACAGGAGCTTGAGGTGAGTAACTTCTGATGTCTGTTGCCAGCCCTTCTCCCTCGGGCTTGTCTCTCATTCATGTGAACACACTCATTTATTAGCTGTCTTTGCTCCAATAAAGACAAAGCTAAAATGTGTATCCCAGATAGCTGATTTCAGGGGCTTTCAGTTTTCTGCCAAATTCAATTCTGGTGAAATCTCTCCTACATTTTCTTAGCAGGGAGGTAAGGGGCCCACTTAGATGCTTTTTGTGGGCTGCATTTTTAAATGAATGCAGCTGGGTATTTTGATTAAATGCATATTGAAATCCACTTATAACTAGCCAACCAAGACAATGAAAGGGACTCAATGCACCATTAAGATTGTTTTCTAAAATTTTTCAAGTTAAACAATTCATTAGGATATTGTTATGCTCTGATATCTCCTAGAAATGGGGACTGAGCCCAAGGACCAGTGACACGTTCCGGCCCATAGGCGACAGCCCTGTCCAATGTAGGATGTCTCGGCCAAAAGTGCTGCTTCTTCCAAGATGGAAATAACTGCTGAAAGAGATTTCAGGGCTATGCTCGATGTGTATCAGGTGCTTAGTGAATTATAAATGGAATCATCAACATGGTTTTGCACAATTCAAAGCAGTTCTGGAGCTGGGGCTGAGGCTTCTCCATCAGTTCAGCAACAGATGTGAAGTGTCCACATTCTCGAATGTCTGCTCATTTCTGTGGATTCTCAAAGCAATCCTTTTCCTTGAGATCATGTTATTTGGATGCTGCAACAGACATTCCTGGGTGGCACACACAAATCCCCACATCTCCTGATTGATTCTGTGCTGTGACTTTATGTCAGCTCTAGGGTGGAGAATGAAAAGTGTCCAATGTTCCCTCAGTTGATGAGCATATCCACATATGCACCGTGAACAAGGTGCAGAAGTCACAGACATCAAAGGCATGCTGTTCTCCTGCCTTGCTCACAGTCTGGAGGGGGAGACAGACAGACAAGTGAGTGTAACCCAGCGTGAGGGCCACCCTGAGAACTACAGTCCATGGAGGAGCATCGTGCCTAAGTAGGAGACGGGGAATGTCAGAGAGGAGTTCCTGGGAGAGAACCTTGGAATTGAGAGTCGGAGAAAAGTAACAGTTAAGCAGGAAAAGGGTGCCCAGAGGGCATTGTAAGCAGAAGGAATAAGCTATAAAGCCTTTGAGGAGTGAGCACAGAGGGTGCTGTGTTTAGAGAACCACAATGAGCTCCATATGGATAGAGTATATACAAGACAGCAAAGGAGAAGTTTACAAAGCTTTTACAGTCCTGACAGAGAAAATAAAACAAAATGTCTTCAAGCTCAGTGGCTCATTATTTACCTACCCGCAGCCATAAAATCTCATCTTTTCTTGGGGACAACCAGGACCTATGACCAGAGTAGTTAGGCAATTTGGCTTCCAGAAAGACGGAGATTTGTGCCAGAATGATCTCTGGACTCCCCATCTTCCCTCGAAGGGCTTTTCTTTGTAAATCAGAAAGTGCTCTATGCAGGAAGATTGAAGAATTAGCTACTATTCCTGAAGACTAGTAAAAATATGTATTTAATTTTAGAATTTAAAGTTTTTTACCTTGAGAGTTACTAGGTCAGACAACCCATCCAACACACGACTAGCAGAGTCATTTTTCGCCTTTGCAATCCAATGTCACCAAAGGCATTTACTATCTGTCACATGCCAAGCAGTTCCAGAGCTGCCCTGGGGTCTCTGGGTTTTCTGATCCACATTTGATTACCTAGCCATCACATCCAGATTAACTCAATCCCTTTAGGCTGATCATGCTCCCTAATAACTATTTATTTAAGCTTCCTTAAACTTTTTCAGCATTGTATATTTCTTAGTATGTCAGAATTCAAGTGAGAGTTATCTTCTCAGAAATCATATAAGCTTCAGGAGGTTTGTATACCACTCTCTGCAATACCTGGGGCTGTGCTTGCCTGGAACCTCAAGGGTGACCCAAAATGAATAAATGAATGAAGTACTCCTGGTATGTTGAGCTTTCTTCTTCAAAATTCTAGAATCTTGCCTGTTTAAAACTAATGAGAGCTTTTATTTATAAAGCAAACGAATGTGGTACACTCTGCTTTAACACTTGACTGATATTATTTTACTTAATGTTTATGAGTATCCAGGCAGGTAGCTTTGTAGTTAACGGCATAACCTCCGGAGTCACAGTGATTGGCTGGAATTCCTGCTCTGCTATTTGGTAGCTGTGTGTCCTTGGATTAGAAATCAGAAGTGTTTTCTTGTGTTGACATGAGACCAAAAGTGCTTCCTAAAAGGCCACAGTTGTTGCTGCTTAGGAGAATGCAAAACTGATTTCTTCTGTTAGACATGCCAGCAATTATTTGCAGAGACATCTTGTGTTCCCCAAATATTCAAAAGCTAAGGTCCTTTATATTTTCTTCTAATAGTATAGTTTTGTAATCTTTCTCCAACCTCTCTCTGGGCCTCAGTTGTCTATACTATCCTGATCCGAGGCAGGCTGTCTTTTTCCTCGCTGTGTTATTATGTGCCTGGAGACTAGACATTATGCCTTCCTATCTCTGCGTGATGTTGGAGTTATCGGAGCTCAGGAGTCTGGTTCTCTCACTCAGTTACCTATAAGTATGGCAATGCTACTCAAATGACTGAAGCATTCTGGGTATCATTTCCTCACCTGTAAAAGGAGAAACTGAGGCTGCAGTTCTGAGGTGCAGGGGCTGAGATGCTAGGGTTTCTTACAGCCCCCTTCCAGGTGGCTCATGTCCTAGGCCACTTGTAGCATGGCAGTTGACTTCTTCAAGGTCCGCAGGACTTGTGGTGTTCTACTATAAGGACTACATCTCTGTAGCAGGTGGATGAACACATTCAGCTTCCATTACATGCTGCCGGGCCTGTACTCGACTCTGGACTGTACTCTGGAAACTTCAGGAGGCTCGACTATTTAAGAAAGCCCACAGTGAGTACCTTCTACATGGCCCTGCGTGGGAGGCAACTGGTGATGATGTGGACCTTTGAAGCCCACCCCTCCTTCGTGGGGAGACAGGCACACTGGAAACTTCTTGGATGTTGGGGTTAGACAAACCCCAAGCTAATTATGTGAACCTGGGGAAATTACCTAGCCTCTCTGAGCCTAAGAATTAAATGCACAATACTTGTTGGTTGAGTGAGGAAATGGCATTGGGTTGGTGCCCGTGGAGCTATCAGGGTGCAGCCTAATGTGCCATGATTCCAGGTGGAGGGCAGGTGAACAACAAGCTATGAAAGTTGGGAATCACAGAACATTGCAAGAAATCATGTTCAGAAGGTCAGGACTGGAGCTTCTGGAATTTCAAATACCAGAATAAAGAATTCTGGCTCTTTTCCTGTAATTCAAAGTGTCCAAAAGTGTGTTTATTATAACACAAGATCAAAGAAATATTGATAGAAAGGTGTCAACAAGGTTATAGGAGCAGTTAAAAAACACCGGGTTAAATAAAGTCTAATTGTTTGCTTTACTATATAGTTGCTTAGCATCTTCCTACATCTTTAAATATGCATGTTGTAATCTCTAAAGCAAGGAGATATGTTTTGCAACCATACCAAACCAATTGGATCACTGTTTTTTTTTTTCCAGAGAGAATATCCTGGGGCTGGCAACAGGGAACCAGTGTTATTTAATGGAAAGACTTTCAAGAACTTTGAGCAAGAGGATGTTTAGCGAGGATATGCTTTCCTGAAAACAATATCTATTGGCTCTCCGTCTGTTCTTTAAAACCACAGAGAACTAGCCCATCCTCTTCTCTATTGGGTGATCTCCTAGGTCCATGAAGACTGCTATTGTTTCTAGCTTCTGTTTTTTTCATCCATTCTAAATGTCTCCAGATCTATAAGCTGTCTCTCAAATGCTAGCCTGTTTAATTTTCCCTTACCATCTGGTGGTCAGAACTGAATTTGAATTCTAGGTGCATTTTGGCATAAGCAAGAAAGAATGGACCCAATTTTCTTACATATAAAGTGAGCTGGGCAGGTGGGGTTGGTTTCCTTTTCCTTTAGTCTTAATTATGTAACTTAATTGTAAAAAATGTATCTGTCTTCTAAACATGGTCAGTCATGAAACCTGGGCCTTTTTTTCTAGGACAGAAAAAGTACACTGATTTCTTTTCTTGAAAGCTCAACAGCCTGGAATATTTTAGGCACAAGGACATGAAGGGCTGGGGGAGGAAGGCAAATGAATTTTGTGCTTTATACCAAAGCCAGGCTTTTTCTGGTTTTACTAATGGAAGGTGATTATAGAACATTTTAATGTCAGAAAGGTTTGAAAGCCATTATGCTTCTCCGCAGATCTTAAAGCTCTCCTACTTAATGACTAGTGCCTTGGAAAAGCCAGTGTGCATGCTCTACCTCTCTCTCTCACACACACACATACACACACACCACACTCCAAATATAACAGTAAGAAGCTGATTCTGCTATTATTTGTCATGCCTACAACAACCCCTCTGTGTTGTCGGAGGCGCTGAGCACGTGGTGCATTCTTTAGCAGTACTTAGACACGCTGACATAAGATACAAAGATGATCCAATTACACTTTCTGCAACTGCATCTCATTCTGCTAATGCTTACAAATTAAGGGTGTCTGTCACTGCCTACATGAGCCTGTACAGAGAGCATCTCCAATCTCATGAATTTTAGAGTATGCTCCACAGAAATGCAGAAACCAATTCAACGGCAAGGAGTTGACACACAGCTCATAATCCCTGTCTAGTCAGTATGAAAATCTGTCTGTGCAAGGAATGCAAAATGTAGTCACGCATGGAGTCATGGGATATCAGGAGTGTTATTTTACCAGATCAGAGGTAGTGCTTTACTGACATGAAGTACTTAAAGTGGAATTGCTGCTCTGGGTTGAAACATGTGTATGTGCTCAGCTAATTTCAATCAGCACCGTGTAGTTGTTGTGCTTTGCTTTTTGAAACTTTCTGAAACCAATTACCTTCTCAATTGCTTCCATGATATCTCTTTCAGAGAGTCATGGGTTCTGATTTTGGAGACAGGAGTTGGGAGCAGCGTTATAGCTTGTCCGTGAGCTCAGGACCCTGAATTACTCGACTTATATGCCCAGCGTGGGGGCCTCCTCCACTTGCTTGAGTACCTGGCTCCCGAGTCCTTCATCAGTTGACTGTCTAGGTTGGAAATGTTTCCATGATCTGAAAACATCCATTCAGTCTTATCTAATATATCCTTTCTTCTTTGGGCTAAATGTTAACAGATCCTTCGTTCATTCTTCAAATACAGCTCAGTTCCCAGGGCTTTCTTCTGCACAAATGAGTCAAAAGCGCTGCTGCATCCAACAGTGAGAAAGCAGATGTGTCCCCCTCATTCAGAACACCCAAACTCTCTTCTTGTGGCTTAAGGGGCTATAACCTTCTGACTCACCCTTCATACCATAAGCTCATGCAGACTGCAAAGCTAACTAATGCTAACCATCCTTCCTGGTTGTTTTTAAAGCAATTTCTATTAAACCTATTTAGTCCACATTTAGGCAGTTGCCTTCTGAATTCAGGTTCATACCATTACATTTCCTCCTGCTGCAATGTTATTTTCAGCCTGTCTTTCAAGTCTGTCCAGATTTTTGTGAACGCTGTTACTGAGTTTCCATGCACAAGGTTCCTCTCACAGATGAATCATGCCCAAATTTGACAAGTGTACTTTCTACATCTTCCACTACAATTTCTAAGAAACGAATAGGCTTCTACTGACATTAGTGAGTGGCATAAGCCTGAATGAAATAGACTATGACTCTTGACTGGCTGAGTATACAATAAAAGCATAAAACACAAAATGCTTTTCCAACATAGGTGGTAGAAATGAGAGTAAAGCTAAAATTCCCCAGCCATACACCCCAGGTGGGCTCCAGCACTCTACGTTTAGCTGCCCAGATATCAGCACACATGGCTGTGACGGAGCCAGGAGGTGGGTGCTTCAGTCTTGACTTCCCCACTTTCTATCTTGTGTCCCACCATCTAACTTGTTTTGGGCAAGTCAGTTTTTTTGAGCCTACCTTTCCTCCTCTATGGTGTGTGGGTAGTAACACCAGTCGGACTTACCTGAAAGTTGTGTGAATGAAAAGCATAATCTGTATGTCAACCCTGAAGATATACGTATGTCAGAAATTACTATAAAGAGATCATTGGCTGGGCATGGTGGCTCACACCTGTAATTCTAGCACTTTGGGAGGCCGAGGCGGGCAGATCACCTGAGGTCAGGAGTTCGAGACCAGCCTGGCCAACAAGATGAAACCCTGTCTCTACTAAAAATACAAAAATTAGCTGGGCGTGGTGGCGGACACCTGTAATCCCAGCTACTCGGGAGGCTGAGGTAGGAAAATCACTTGAACCCAGGAGGCGGAGGTTGCGGTGAGCCGAGATGGCGGCATTGCACTCCAGCCTGGGGAACAAGAGCAAGACTTCATCTGGAAAAAAAAAAAAGAGATCATCATTAGTTTCCTTTCATCTCATGATGTAGAAACATTTAGATGTTGGGATCCTTCCACATACTTATCTAAGAAAATCTCTGGCTCTTTTTTTTTTTTTGAAATGGAGTCTCGCTCTTGATGCCCAGGCTGGCGTGCAGTGGCACCATCTGGGCTCATTGCAACCTCTGCCTCCCGGGTTTGAGAAATTCTTCTGCCTCAGTCTCCTGAGTATCTGGGATTACAGGCACCTGCCACCACGCCTGGCTAATTTTTAAAATATTTTTAGTAGAGACAGGGTTTCACCATGTTGACCAAGCTAGTCTCAAACTCCTGACCTCAGGTGATCTACCCACCTTGGCTTCACAAAGTGCTAGGATTACAGGCATGGGCCACTTTTCTATTTGTTTATTTTTGTGTTAGTTTTTCTATTTTTGGTGTTTCTGGATCATGGACTTTGAAAAACTTCCTGGCTTAGCAAATTAGTGTCCTTGTTTCAGTAGCTTCTGCTTGAAGATTTCTGCTGTAGGCAATGAGCCAATTGGCCAGAAAATATCCAGTTATGCTCTGCAGGTTCATGGTGGATGGGGACTTTCACTGTTGTTTAGAGAAACCATTGAGTGGATAACATTCCAAACAGCAAAATCAAATGGGGATTCTGTACACTCAGGAGTGTCGGCTCTGGACAAGTTAGGTTGCACTTGATTGTAAGAAGCCAGGCTTTATTAAAATAGAATATAAATATTAACAGAAACGGACTGCTTCTAATCCCCACTACCGTTGGCCAGGGAGGCCTCTCTTCAGGTTTTCTGAATGGAACTAAATAAGGAGCCCATGTTACCGCAGAAAGGGCACTGTGATTAGGAGCCTTTCATGAGCTTCCATGAACGTCTAGGGCTTGCAAACTTCATTTTCAAAATAAGGCTGTTGGATTAGATGATTTTCCCAACCCCTAACCCTCTGTGTTAATGAATGGACTGACTCTATAATCATGCTCCTTGGACATTTCTATGGAAACACTGAGCCATCATAAGGGAGGCCTTCATTCTGATGTAACAAAGCCAGCTGTGTCCACATGAGAACATTGGCAAGAGTGGGGACATGGAAGCTGTGTTCAGGCCGGTCCACGCTGGGTGACCCATGTGACCTGCTGCTTAGCAATTCCTTGTCACCATCTTCCCTTCTCAGCCTCTTTTTTCATGCTAACAGGCATAAATGAAATGATGATAAAAGTTTGAGCTCTTCTCGTGGAATTCTTGTGATACAGATATGTGCTACACGTTCATCATCTCGTTGGTCTTCACCATGATAACTGTGGAGTAAGAATTATAAGCAGGTCACAGATTAGGGACTTGAGATTGACAGTTTGGCTTCCCTGTTCTGGGTGGCAAAGCCTGTGGAGTACTCACCTACCTGCTGCATGAAGGCAGCATGGAGGGACTGTGGTGGATTATCTGCAAAGATGGCCAAAATTCTCTCATCCCTGCAGGCACATACAAGGTAAGAACACCTTTAACAGTGGAATGTGATGAAAATGCTGCCCAGACAATTCTAGACAGGGCCTTAAGAGGTCTAGATGCTTCCACATTTGCTTTCTTGGGAGCTCTGAGTTATCATGTGAGAACCACCAGTCTCCCCAACCTGCACCCTAAGCTCATTATCCACAAGGCTGTGCAAAATAATAAATCACTGTTGTTAGGACGCAAAGTTTGGTAGTGGTTTGTTATGTAGTCGTGGATAACTGCAGCAGGGATCTCAGCATCTTTTCTTCTCTGAACTAATGTTTAAAGTCAGGATGTAACATATTGTCTCCATGTGACTTTGTTGAACTAAATAAAGAATGCTAATACCAGATGCGGACCCTGCCTCTTCTGTTCTCTAAGACTAGGCATTGCTCTCTGATCAGAAGAGTCAATCCTGGTGAGTTTAACTTGAGCCTCAGAATCCTACTCAACACAAAGTTCCAGGGAGAAGCGATTATCAATGCCAATACCTTAGAGATAGTACTGGCTGTGGAATCTGTCATCCCTTGACTAGGTGGTCTCTAAGTTCCTTTCCAATTTTAATGTTTTCTGTTCTGATTTATCTTTTGGCATTGTGCAGGTGTCAGGAGAAAAAAATAATGCCAATGTGTCTCTTTAATTCCTTTATCATTAAGTCATAACCTTTCCCAACTCCCAATCCCGTTTTCTTACGGCAATACTTTGGTTTTTGCTTTGGGAAGATGCCAGAATCAGTCAAAACTAAGCTCACTGTCCTTGCTAATATTCTGCCCCAGAGAAGAACTGAAGCTCAGCTATTCACCCTACAGAAAGCCTGAATTTTGTAAAAGTTCTGCTTAGAATGAGGAAGAAAGATGAAGAATGAGGAGGAAGAAGGGAGGAACAAGAGAGAGAGGTAAAGACAACAAACAGAACAGACCTACATTTGCAGCATCTCCAAGTTTCTGCAACAGCATTATGTTGTTGTTATGTTTTGTTTTAATAAAAGCACATACCATTTTTTTTGTTACTCTTATATTCTTTTCATAACAGCTCAGCTAAAGACAGATAATGCTGGAGTCAGCTTTTTCTAAGAATTAGTCTCTTCAAACTGGCCATAGAGATTTGGTAGAAGTCATGGGTTTTAATTGAATTTCTCCTAATGGTCTCCCAGGGATGGAAATATGACTGATACAGGCTTACTTTCCCTCTCCCCTTGGTGAAGCTGTATTGCCTCCCACAGAACAGACCGTTCTTTATGTTCTAACCGGGCTTTTCATAACTCCACTGGAGAGCTGTACAAACCCTAGACTTGGCAAAGGCTTTTTTGTTTTCTGAAGCCAGACCAATTCTGGACCCAGTTCCTGCTTTCTAGGAAGAAATAGCAACCAGTCTCTTCCCTGGTGAAAAAAAAACCTCACTCCTTTTTAGACAGCTTCTCGTATTGATAATTTTATAGAAATGTACTGTATAAGTGAAAGTCAGCATTTCCATTACACAACAGCCTGCTAGAGCTGCTTCCAAGGGGCAGAGAGTCCTGTCGGCTGTTTGTCCGAGGTGATCTTCCTCTCTTAATCTGTCAGTCTAGACCTTAACAATGTTCCTCAAATACCGGCTCAAGTCCTTCCTTCTCCCAATAACTTTTCCATGGTCTCTGGACCTCCTTAGTCTTCAGTGCCACTTCTCCTAAGTTTCTGCACCACCTTCCTTCAACACCTAGTCTGTGCTGTAAGCATGAGTTTTCTTGTGGCTTCTTTTTCTCAAGGCAGGCTGGGCGTGGGGAGCTGTCTCTGCAGCATCTTTTGAATATAGATGCCATTTCTCACTTTTCTTTTCTCTGTACCCTCTATAGTCCATTGAAAATACTGGGCAATTGATAAATTCATGCTAAAAAGGACGATGATCAAGGTAGGGCCAAGCTTCATGGATGAGGGAAGAGTTGCCACCCACACTGGGCACCACAGGTTCCCTGCACAAGTCACTTTCCCATTGTGGATCTAGGTTTCCATCTTGGTTTTTTTTTTTTTTTCCTTTTATTTATTTATTTATTTATTGGTCAGATGACTTGATCTTTATGGGCTGCATGAGTCTGTCCTCCCATAGGGTTCAACCTTGGAAACGGGATGGTGTCATTAGAGTCCATCTGCCCACAGCCCTCCGTGGGCAGCGCTCTTTTTGGGGGGCTCTGCTCTCACGTGCTGCCTGTGCTGTGGACACAGGTACACTGCCCGCTTGCACAGATAGTGTCTTTCTGCAGCCTCCCTGTTTACATGCTTCCCCAAGACTGGATTCTGGGGCCAGGATGAGCCATGCCCCCCATCTGGCTCTGACCTCCCCTGCGCCAGCTCTGGGTACTAGAAAGTCGCGGTTCTGCTGCTAGATGTTTTCTTCTTTTCTTTAGGTTGTTGCATGGCATAAGTAAAATGACAGCCAAAGGATACATGCAACTTTTCAGGGACAAAGATCTGTGCAGCATCGACAGTACTGCCTAATGAGGTTTCACCATAATGAAGTATTACAACCAGTTTACAGACCAGAAAACTGAGACACAGGAAGGAGTGGTGACTTGAGCAAGGTGCATCAGCTGGTAAGTGCAGAGCTGCAACTTTGCCTGGCTCCCAAGCCCACATGGTTGCTAAGATATATGCCAAGTCTTTTCTCACTGCATTTTTAAACCCCTGGAAAACATAAGACACCATCTCAGACCTGGGTTGGAGACAGGTGTGGAAGTTCAAGATGTGTACTCGGCTCTTCCAAAAACAACCGGAGAGCTCAATTCTCTTCTTTCCCTGTGCAGCTGCTTCCCAGCACAACTGTCCATCTGTGTTCTATTGTTACATGTTTATTTCTTCCTCATGAGCTTTTACAGTTCCCGCCTTTTATGGGATGTTCTTACTCTGGAAATACAGAATGGATTTACAGGGCTGGCAGAAGTACGCTGTTGGTCATTTTCCCAGTGTTGTCATTATGAGGTGCATGGGGCCAGCCAACAATTGGATTTTATGATCAATTACTACCAGGATGATTGCTAATAGACATGTCGTTAGAAACCAAAGGGAGATATTTCATAGCAACTGTTTCTTGTCTTTGCTTTTCTCCTTTTTTGAACTTGACATAGGCCACCTAAGAGAGCTCCTTAGGCCAGCATGCTTGGGGGGTCTGTTGTGTACAAAGTGCTTTCTCTGGAGTCTCCCTCTAAGGGTCAGGAGTCAGCAGTGACAACTGGAGGATGCTAGACACTGGAGGGTAGATCATGTGTACTGCATCTCGCCACTGCAGGCACAACACGGGCTTAACAGATACAGTTGCTTCAAATTCTGCGCCTGCTCTTTACAGAATTTGTGGTTCTAGACAAGTCTCCTACTTTTCTAAATTCTCAGTTTCACATCTCTACAATGGAAAAAACACTACTAATCTCAAAAATTTTGTTGAGAAGATTAAACCAGATAGCATGGTTTCTGCAAGGCAGAAATCAAAGAAAGAAACCGTGGTGTCTGCTGCTCAAAGTGATTGAAATGGGGGTGTAGCAAGCCCTTGCTTTACACAGTGAGAGGGAGCACAGTAATCCCCAGAGCATGTTTTGGTCAGCCAGCAGTGGGCAGGTGAAAGGCAGGAAAAGGGGAACAGGAGTCCATGTGTTAGCAGCCAGCATTTGGGAAGCCTGGCTGGAAGAGATGGAGTCCCAGAGATGGGATGGCCATCTAGGAGTAGGAGCCTGAGATGAAGCAAAAGGGGATCAGCTTTTTCAACAACAAGAGTCCTGATAAGATGAGGGGTTTAGTCATGGAATAGGCTGGAGCTGTGCAGACAGCTGTATAGAAAACTCTCTCAACACCTAGGCACGTGGCCTATCCCAAAGACTGTAGATTCTCTCTCATTGTTGGGGAAATTCCTTTTGCTGTCCTTGCAGGTGGATAACAATGAAAGCAGCTGTATTAGTTCATTCTCACTCTGCTAATAAAGACATACTGGAGACTGGGTAATTTATAAATGAAAAAGGTTTAATTGACCCACAGTTCAGCATGGCTGGGGAGGTCTCAGAAAACTTACAGTCATGGTGGACTGGTGGACATGGTGGACATGGCAGCAGGGAGAAGAAGAATGAGAGCTGAGTAAAGGGGGAAGCCTGTTATAAAACCATCATATCTCATGAGAACTTACTCACTATCATGAGAACAGGATAGTGGAAACCTCCCCCATGATTCAATTATCTCCACCTGGTCCCTCCCACCACATGTGGGGATTATAGGAACTACAATTCAAGATGAGATCTGGGTGGGAACACAGCCAAACCATATCAGCAGTCATTTATTGAGAACTTGGTCTAGCCAGACAGGAGGCTGAGCATTCTGCCTGTGTTTCTGTTTTCCTGACTTAACAATCCAGGGTAACCATTACATCACTGCCTCATTTTGTAGATGAAAAAAACTAAGGTTCAGAGAGGCTACATAAATTACTCAGGCTCCGTGAATGTCAGATCCACACACCCATCCTGGGGACCATTCCATGGCACAAACCCTCACTGATGTCCCTGCAGCTAACTCAGGAAGCATCCTCATTCTGGGTTCTAGAGGAAATGTGCTGGAGAGGGCGTCACCCTCCCACCCCCATTACCTGGAATGATGGTTCCTATATCTTCTTGTTCCTCATTCTTCAATAAAAACCCCTCCAGGGATGTTAATGTAGGGGCTGAGAGTGAGTCAGACACATCCTACCACAGTCCCCCTTGACTTTGACAGGTCTGTCTTTTTTCCCTGCATCCTATTGGATCAGGTGAGAGTTCAGTTGTTCTTGTTGTCTTTGAACATACTTTATTTTTAAAGAAGTCTTAGGTTCACAGTGTAATTGAGTGGAAAGTACAGGGAGTCCCCATAGGCCCACTGTTCCCAAACATGCACAGCCTCCGTTATTATCAAAGTCCCCCACCACAGCGGTACATTTGTTGCAATTGATGAGCCTACATTGACACATCACCA
The DNA here is from genome assembly GCF_028858775.2 of Pan troglodytes. NCBI lineage: Eukaryota > Metazoa > Chordata > Mammalia > Primates > Hominidae > Pan > Pan troglodytes. The sequence continues at coordinate 116,223,349 of NC_072410.2, forward strand.
AAAGTCCCTAGTTTACATTAAGATTCATTCTTAGTGTTCTATATTCTGTGAATTTGGACAAATGTATAGTGATGTATATCCATTATTATAGTGTCATACAGAGTAGTTTCACTGCCCTGAAAATGCTTTTGCTCTGCCTATTTATTTTTTCTCCCCCAAACCCTGGGCAACCACTGACATTTTTATTATCTCCATAGTTTTGCCTTTTCTAGAATATCATATAATTGGGATCAGTCAGTATGTAGCCTTTTCAGAATGGCTTCTTTACTGAGTAATACGCATTTAAGTTTCCCTTATGTCTTTTTGTGGCTTAATAGCTCAATCTTTTTTTTTCTTTAGTGCTGAACAATATTCCTTCTTCTGGATATGCCCTAAATTATTTGTTTATTTATGTAGTAAAATACATTTTGGTTGCTTCTAAGTTTTGGTTGTCATGAATAAATCTGCTATAAACATCTGTGTGCAGGTTATTATGTGGACATAAATTTTCAACTCTTATGTATAGATAGCCAGGAACGTGATTGCTTTGCTGGATCACATGGGAAGAGTACATTTAGTTTTGTAAGGAAGTGCTGAACTGGCTTTCAAAATGGCTGTACTATTTTGCATTTCCACCAGCAATAAATGAAAGTTCCTGTTGCTCCACATCCTCTCCAGAATCTGGTGGTGTTAGTGTTTTGTGTACTCATAGTGTAGTGTATAGTGGTATCCCACTGTGGTTTTAATTTGCATCTTCCTGATGACATATGATGTTGAGCAACTTTTTGTATACACACTTTCCGTCTGTTATATTTTCCTTGGTAAGATGACTCTTAAGGTCTTTTCAGCTTGTTCATGTTTTATTGTTTAGTTTTAAGAGTTTTTTTGTATGTTTTGGATAACAGTTCTTTGTAAGACGTGAAAGACATGACTTGTGCAAATGTTTTTTCTCAGTCTTTGATTTGTCTTCTCACACTCTTGACAGTGCCTTTTATAAACATTTTTAATTTTAATAAAATTCAGCTTATTGGCCAGGCCCAGTGGCTCACGCCTGTAATCCTAGCACTTTGGGAGGCTGAAGCGGACAGATCACCTGAGATCAGGTGATCAGGTAAATATGGTGAAACCCCGTCTGTATTAAAAATACAAAAATTAGCCAGGCATGGTGGTGGGCACCTGTAGTTTCAGCTACTCTGGAGGCTGAGGCAGGAGAATCACTTGAACCCAGGAGGTGGAGGCTGCAGTGAGCCGAGATCGTGCCACTGCACTTCAGCCTGGGCGGCAGAGTAAAACTCTGTCTCAAAAAAAAAAAAAAAAAAGTTCAGCTTACAAATTATTTCTTTCATGAATAATGCCTTTGGTGGTGTATTAAAAAATTTATTGCTATACCTAAAGTTAGCTAAGTTTTCTCCTATGTTATCTTTTAGGACTTTAATATTTTTATGCTTTACATCTAGGTTTATGGTCCATTTTGAGTCAGTTTTCTAAAAGGGTATCAGGTCCGTGTCTAGATTCAGTTTTGGCTGTATGATATCCAGTTGTTCCAGTACTGTTTGTTGAAAATACTGTCTTTGCACCATTGTTTTGTCTTTGCACCTTTGTCAAAGATTAGTTGACTATATTTATATGAGTCTATTTCTTGGCTCTGTATTCCATCCAACTGATCTATTTGTCTTTTGTTCACCAGTGCTACACTATTTTGATTGTTGATTGTAGCTTTAGTCTTGAAGTTGATAGTGGCAGCTCTCAGACATTGGTATTCTCTTTCAATGTTGAGTTGGCTATTCTGGGTCTTTTTTCTCTCCATATAAACTTTAGAATCATTTTGTCGATATCAAAAAATAACTCACTGGGAATTTGACTGGGATTTCATTGAATCTATAGATCAAGTTGGAAAGAAATTAAAGCTTGAAAATATCACACCTTTCTATTCCTGAACTTGGAATATCTCTTTGTTAATTTAATTCTTTATTTGGTTTGAGTTTTAGTTTTTTTCATATAAATTGTTATAGACTGAATGTTTGTGCTACTCCTCCCCTCAAAATTTATATGTTGAAAGACCCCCACTATGATGGTATTGGGGGGTGAATCCTTCAGCAGGTGATTAGGTGATGAGGGCAAAGCCCTCAAAGATAGGACTACGGCCTTCATAAAAGAAACTCTTAAGAGCTCTCTTCCCCCTTCCATCAGGTGAGAATATAGAAAGAAGCAGGCACTCATGAGATGGCAAATCTGCCAGCATTTTGATCTTGGACTTTACAGCCTCCAAAATTATGAGAAAGAATTTGTTGTTGTTTATAAGCCACCTATTTTATGGCATCCCATTATAGCAGCCTAAACTGCCTAAGATACAGATATTGTACATAATTTGTTAGGTTTATACCTAAGCATTTTAGGTTTCACTTACTCATCATTGGTGCATAGGAGAGTTATTGACTTTTGTATATTAACCTTGCATCCTGCAACCTTGCTATAATTGCTTATTAGTTCCAGGAATTTCTTTGTTTAATCTTTCAGATTTTCTACATAGACAATCACGTAATCTGCAAACAAAGACCATTTCATTTCTTCCTTCCAAATACGTATATCATTTTCTTTCTTTTCTTACCTTATTGAATTAGTTAGGACTTTCAATACAGTGTTGGAAAGCAGTTGAGAAGAAATATCCTTGCCTTGTTCCTGATTTTAGTGGAGAAGCTTCTTGTTTTTCACCATTAAGTATGATGTTTGTTGTAGGTTTTTTTTGTAGATGTTAGAATTCAGTTTTCACCTCTTCCATGCTAGCTCCCTCTTATCAATCTTGTTCCTTTTTGGAAATGTGTCTAAGTTTTCCTGCTATCCTAGTCCTTCCTCTCGCATTTCATCAGCCTGGGCTGGCTTCTAGGTTTTCCCTATGTCATTAGTACAATGAGGCTTCAGTGTTCACCAAATGGAGCTATTTAGCACTCAAGCCTTGCTGGCCCTGCTGTCACTGAATTGGTGAGTTGAGTTCTGTTCTGAGCCACAGTGTGAAGGATGAGACTGTGTTCCATCGAGCCCATGCACAGTGTACTTACTGGTGATGTACATTTTTAAAAAATGGTAATCCATTGTGGATAAATGGATCCTCACTGCTTACCAGAATATTTAATTAATCCAATCACCCCATTCCCAAACTATGGGAGATGAATGGAAGGTTTTCTTGCAGTGAAATCAAGTTCTCATTTATATGACCATCTGTTCCTGTAATAGAGTGCCCTGTGAAGCCTGTACAACTTTGATGTTGCTGCTTGTTTTTTTCAAAGTACCATGAGCAGAAGCCTACGGGAGGAAACAATAAGTGGTAAAACCCTTCTGTTCTCTTTGGTTTTTGTGTGTGTTAATCACAGAAAATAAAAATTATTCTCAGGATTTGCATGGGTACCTACAGAATAGAAATTATAAAAAAGTTCAAAATAATTTTTTCAGCTTTCTCACAGATGAGGCTAAAATTACACAGATTGTATCTACTGACATAAATTGACCAACTATACCCACCTTGACTTTAAAGATGTTGGGAACTCTTGGGTGTCTGGAAAAACCTTAAACCAGAGTTGTATCTACTGGATCCCAGTTCTTGAGCACTCTTCTCTTGAGTTTAGTTTCTCAATAGTTTTCTTTTCCTTTTTGTTTTATTTATTTATTTATTTTTTGGGGGGGTGGGCAGAGTCTTGCTCTGTCACTCAGGCTGGAGGGCAAGTGGCACAACCTCGGCTCACTACAATCTCCGCCTCCTGGGTTTAAGCAATTCTCCTACCTCAGTCTCCAGAGTAGCTGGGACTACAGGCAAGCACCACCACATCCGGCTAGTTTTTTCTGTATTTTTGGTAGACACGGGGTTTCACCATATTGGCCAGGCTGGTCTTGAACTCCTGACCTCAGATGATTCACCTGCCTCAGCCTCCCAAACAAATGGAATTACAGGTGTGAGCCACCGCACCCTGCCTTCTTTTTGTTTTAATTTATAATATGGAGAGAGTCTATTTCTAAGGATATCTTCTTGCTGCATTAACGTTTGCAACATGTTGCCTTGGTTGCTTTCTTTCTCTCTCTCTCTCTCTCACACACACACACACACACAAACATACACACACACACACGGGGTAGTGTAAAAATAGTCTCTTAATCAAATGGGTGCTTTTTCTGATATGATGAATGAATTAACCATGTTTTGTATTTCAATCATCCCCAAGAGTACTCAGCTCTTGGGGGCTCTGTGGCCCCAGAATTGGTTCGGTTAATAGCCCAGCAATTTTCTTCAATAGCTCCATGAAAAAGCCCTGGAAAAGGTCAAAATTTTTTTTCCCTATTAACACTTCAAAAAAGCCAATTAATTGACTCAAAGTGCCTCAGGGAGGAGAATCTTGTTCTCAATTATAACAAGCTCTGTTTTGAATAGAAATTTAAATCCTCCTTTCTATAGAAGCTTGAAGGTGAGGTAGCTCTCACAGATTCTTTTTTTCACAAGGCTGAAAATATAGATGAACTCAAGGAGATTCATCTGTGCATGCCAGAGTCTGATGTGTCACAGAGAGGGCCACAGGCCACTGATACAGGGACTTGTGTGAAAGAAAGTGGGAGAAGGGAAGGGAGAAAGTGAGAAGGGAGGAAGAGAAAAGAGAGAGAAACCAGCCACCATCTGCCAGCCAACCTTCTCCCAGCACCTTGCATACTGTGCTCTGCTTAACCATAAGCTGATCCCTGGGACACAAAGATTTAAGGCCCTTTGAAATGCATTCAGTGAACAGGAGAGGAGGATGCCTCTTGCATGTTATGTGCATCTTCCTGTTGGCAAGGGTGACCAGGCAACTCATTTGTGGCTTTATCTGCTTTTGTGCACCCAATAAATAGTATCCTACTTGAGACAACAAAAAACACTGATGAATCCCTATTTAATAAGGCCAGCTACTTGGGGAGAGGAGAAAAAGCCTAGCATTTAGCATTTATTTTTTCAAAAGGAGATTTTGCTTTCTCTTCTCATTTTTTTTTATGTTGAAAAACAGAGAAAAGCCACACAGCGAGCGCCCCACCCCCACTCCTTTCATTCTGGGCTTTTGTGTTTGGGGATTGGTTGGGGATAGACTTGCAGTGAGAAGATCACAGCTTGTCTTGGGGTAGGGAGGGGGTGCTGGAGACTGGCTGTTAACCCTGTGAATGCCAGACAACTGAGGCTTAAGCTCAAGAAAGGGATTCTTTCTTTAGGACAGAGCTAAAGTAGAGAGAGAGCTGTGAAGAGAACCCACATGTTCTGTCCATAGTAATTTTTAAAAGTATAAATAGTGGCATTTCTGTTTCTAAAGGCAATATTTTATGACTATATAAAACTCAGAGGAGAAAACAGAGACAAATTATATAACAGAAAAGAAAAACAATTCCAGTGTCAATGGCAAGTGTTAATTACGGTTGTTAATGTAATTATCATGGATTATTTTTGATAATATAACATAGTGAACACTGTGCTAGGTGCTTTACATAGTTAGCCTACACTTCCTAAAATTGCCCTAGAATATAGGCATTCTTTTCTCCATTTGACTGATGAAAAAATATTTTTTATATGTAATTCTAATTTCCCTTTTTTGTGACTACTTAAGTACTTAGGTTATGCTTATGTGATCTTATTTTTATCCCACTTAAAAAAGTGAGAAGCTCCATATTTTCTCACACCACATTTTTAAATGACTGCATAACCCTATGTGTTATATGGTCATTTAATCTAAATGACACCCTACCTGAGATGAAGCTCATGATATATGTAGCCATTTCTATGTGTTTAGATATTTACGTAATGCAAAAGTTTTCTTTTGTAAATGAGATGGCATTTTGGATCTCTTTTGCACATTGCTAATTATTCCTTTAAACCAGGTTTCCAGAAGTTCCCCAGTCATTGAGCATTTCTGAGGCTCTTGATGCATATGCCAAGTAGTTATGGAGAAAGACACAGCAGCTTACCTCTGCAGGCATCATTGTGTGAAAGGAAGACCCAGGCTCTCTCACCACCCTTCAACAGAAGCCTTTTGCTAAGGTGATAGCTACATGTCCAAGCCTATTGCGTGGCATGCATTTTGCCTTCTGCAGCCCACTAAAGGTACACAAACACCATTAGCCAATCTGAAAAAAAAATTGATGTCTAACTGGTTATTATTTCCTAGCAAGTGTTCCGCAAGTTGGGTATGTTGTTTCTTTAATTTCACATTTTTTAAGTATTGTAATTTTTTTTTTTTTAAAAATGTCCTTTAAGGTGAGCAGTAAATGTGTTTGCTATTTCCCCAAAAGGAAATTGAGGTATACGGAATGCTTATTTGGTTTACTCAGTATCATCCTAAATGTATGTACCAATGCTTAGGAGTTTGCAGTTCACCCGCAAACCTCAGCGATCCAAGCTCCCCTGGATGACCATCACTCACCAAGAAAAGAACAATAACAGGTACATTTCCAAAATTATCTTCCTTGTTGAACAATCCACACAGGAACACGATGATTCTGCAGGTCTGGAGTGATCTAGAAATCACGGGTGGAGTGAAAATACGTCAGGAAGCTTTTGGGAAGCCGTAGCGGATCTTGGGAAGCCATGAAGGGGCTCCTTTCTGTAGAATACAGCTTCCAGAAGAAGGAGTTGATTTTTTTGTAAATAGGGTCTCAGAAGGCAAATGAAGGGAGAGGCAAGGAAAACGGGCTTCCTCAGTAGCAGCTAGGTTGTCAGAAAAGATACCTTATGGCCAGTGATTTGGTCTGACCTGGTTTGTTTGCCTCACAAAACATCGGGGTATGTTGTTTTCTAGGACCTGTTTTGCTAATCCAGGACTGTTCTCCAGCACTAACTCTAAATAATCCCTTCTGCTAGAGTCCACTTTCTGGAACCTGTTGTGAGTATTGTGAATTGTTCTCCAACCTCTATTCTAGTTATCTCATTTCCACTGAGACTAGTTTGGCAGCAAAAGCACTTGCTTGAGATTCTGTGTTCAAGTTTTAACTTTAGCAACTCACTTTTCCTTTAGGCCTCCGTTTTCAACGTTTCCCAAACTTGGTCCGTTGTGTGAGCTGGCTGATAAAAGTTCCAGGTAACCTTCCTTGTTCTCAAGGTCCATTTTCCAGGAAAATCTGAGTCATGGTGCTGGGGAGGACACTTAAGTACATCAGTCAATCAGATGATTATTAAATTTAGGAAATAGTAGATCAACTGGATTAACTGGATTAAAATGCAGAATCCCAGGCCCCAGCCCAGACCTACTGAACCAGCATCTGCTCTTTAACAAGAGCCCCATGTGATGTGTAGGACAGAAAACTTTGCGAAGCACAGGGTTAGACAGTCTCTAAAGTCTTCTGCAGATCAGAAACGCAGCAATTCTGAGGTTTTCTTCAATTTTCTAATGTTATTTCCAGCTCTTTCCCCTCTCTTCTTTCCTTGATATGCTGAGGAAAACTTTCTCTGTGATAAGCAGAGTAGGTGTCTTGTTCTGTGAATTTCTAATGTCTCTGCAAGGGCTTCATATGTTGAAGGAAGTTGGGACTCAGGGGGTTAACTGCAAAACACATTACCATAGGACAGCTGCCACGGCATCACATTCTAAAATCTGATAAATGAAAAATGGGCATGGTATCAAATTTAATCACATTTGTATTCAGATGTTGTTGAGAGCAGACACTGATTTATGAACTAGCAACAGACACCAGATTTCCTGCCTATGTTATATACATATGAATGGGTGGACGGATGGATAGATAAACAGACAGTGAAATTATGTTGCAAATTACATGGCACCAGACCTGTTTATAACCTAGATCTCATCAAACCAATATTAAAAACTACTACGGATATATTTTTTTTTCCTGGGCAGTAGCTGGTGGTCTTACTTTTACCCTGAAAAACAGACTTCTTTCAAAGGATTCTCTTTATTAATTTGTGCAGCATTGAAAATGCTTCTGCTTTGCTCAGTAGATAGCATTATCATATTTATATACAGAAAAATGTTCTTTATGGGATGGAAAAGGATAAAGGGATGTTCAAGCCATTGCTGCGTTCTGTTGCACACCCTCCCACTCCCTGACAACTCCGTTAAAATATCAACAGTACAAGGGGCCACTGTATATTTCTGGGATTCCACACCAAGATCTAGGCTTTTAGAGGACCTGTGAAGGGCTGAGGTGGAAGAGGAGAACATTCAACATGGATTAATAATAAAAAAAATAAGCAACTTTCCTCTCAGTTCAGCAAAGTAGGGAGATCTAGGTTCAATGTTTCTTGATATTTACAGTTTTGAAGGTAAATCACTTGGCTGATGAGGTTCTCTATTTTGGGGCAGATACTGCTTAATATCACCAGAGACATCTAGCCATCTTCGCAGTATGTTTTCTTTACTACGCCTTTTCCTTGTAGAGACTTCTTGTATTTGGCAAATTTAATCAAATTTTATTTATCTTTCAGAGGTCACATAGGTACATTCACTCACTTTCAACCAATATTTCTTAAGACTGTGTTATGCTGTGCACAGGAGACACAGAAATAGATGACCCATGATTTGTCTTCTTTTTATTTAAAAAAAAAAAAAAGAAGAAGAAGCTCTGTATCTGTGAACAAGTCAGATAGACACAGATGATTTCAGTATAATTAGGAGGAATCACTGAGCTCAGCCCAGGGAGCTAGACTAGCTCAGAGGAGGAGTACCTGATTCACACTAGGAAGGCATTGGCACAGGCTTCCTGGAAGTGGAGACACTGAATGGAATTCTAAAGGATGTGATACCTTCTACATGTTCTTTAAGATACAGGATGGTGGGTGTTCTTAATGGAGAAGTAGGAGAAAAGGGTTTTCCTGGTGTGAGAAACCATGGAGATTAGAAACAGCATGATAATCAGAGGACAGTTCACAGCTGTGGTATGACTGGAATAAAACCATCCATGCTCCAGATGCCAGGAGGCAGGCACAACAGTCACTGTCCTGTGGCCTTCATTCCTTGGGGAAAACACCACAATGGTCATCACCTGAACAAATGGAGTGGGGAGATGTGGAAGTGAAAGAAAGGGAACGCTGAAGAAGACAGTATCAGAGACCCAGGAGCAATGAAACCTCAATTGGCACAGAGGATTTGGGAAGAAGGACCCAGATTTGAGTATTTTCAGCTCTAGGTGCTGAAGATGTTCATGATCAAATAGACATGGTAGTTGAGGGAAAGAGGGTTTTGGGGAGCCCTTCTCCTTGGAATTCTAGGTAAGTGATGATGCTATTTACTAAGAGAAGACATCCAGAAGAAGGAGCTTGCATTGTCTTTATTTTGATTTTGTTTTGGTGGAATTGAGAATACAATGTATTATTACTGTGGAGGAGGTGGAAATAATGTCAACTTAAACCTTCCCTCCCCTAGGGAGCTCTCCCTAACAATCCGGGCTGGAAAGAGTGTGTTCCTTTAGGAAACAGAGCATGTATTACCCATTGAGAATCCATTATTACTTTGAATTTTTAGTTTTGTTTTCATGTGTTGCTTTATCTTCTTAATTAAATTATCTCTTCTAGGGAGAGGACATCTTACTCTTATTGGATCATGCACAGTGCCTGAAGCATTCTGTTGCATGTAGAAAGTACTGGTGGATGTTTGTTAATTGATTTGTTGAATTGTTTTTCACTGAACACATTCCCAAGAAACAGCCAAACCCAGAGTAAGGAAACCATCTGGCAAGAACTGCTCAAGAGAATGCTTCTTGGCTCTCCCATCTTAAAGGTCTTAAAATAGCTAACATTTATTGAACATTTTACTATACGCCAGGTATTATGAGCTAAGCCCATTATATATGTGATCTCATGTAATTAATCTTCAAAACAATCTTGTGTCATAAATGCTACAAATACTTTGATTTTAAAACTGAGGAAAATGAGATTCAGGGAGATTGTCATTTTATTTGCAGTCAGTAAATTGCAGATGTAAGATTCAAAACCAGACTTCACATCTACCGACTTCAGTGACCCTGAAATTTGTTCACAGAGAGCATTTAACATAACTGTCTTCATCATCTCCTCTACATTAAAAATTATGGGTAAGTCTCTTGCTTTTCTGGTCTTCATTGCTTTTCTAGTCTTAGAAATATTATACAAAGACAAGAAATACAAGAGACTTACTCATAGCTATCTGTCCAGAGCTAGAGTTAGAATTAGCATCTACATCTTGAGACAGGTAACTTCTTACTCCACTGTGTTGGTTTTAAGACAAATCTGTTGAGGCAAACTTTTTGCTGGGCACTGTAGGCAACAGAAAGAAACTGACGGTCTGCTATTTGTCTCCAGAGGCCTTACAAACTGGTAGAAGATGCATAACAGAAGAGCTTATGAAGTTAAAGATGACAGCATAGCAGCACTGGTGAGATCCTTTTAGACATAACATGGTAGGAAGGACTGTTTGACAAAGTGAATGCCTGTCTTTCAGAAAATACAGGGAGGTGTGATGTACCCATTATCACAAGCAGATGGAATGCCTATAGAGTCGGATCTCATCTACATATCACCTATTATATGTAGTTATTGATGGATAAATACTTCAACAGCTAAAGGCAGAAAGAGAGCAGGTGGGCATAGGAGTTAGTAAACATCTCACTGCTATTGTTTTTCAAGGTGAAGCTAGAGAAGAAGATTCCTAAGATCTAGGAGGAAATTATCATACTGAGTAAGAGGGTGCAATTTTGGAAGGTTGGACTTGATGACCTCTCCAACATTAAGTGTGAATGATTCTTTCTAGGGATTTGGTTTGTTGCCAGAGAGCCTGGCTACCTACTATTTAGTTGCTTTGTTGATTAGCAAATTTCCTCTGAAATATTCCTCACATTCATGAGCCCCATTCCTGGGATAGGTGGACCCAGAAAATGTTTTCTCCCATTTTCGTTGGCCATGTGTTTGAAACCCAGATGGACCTAAGTCTTTCAGCATCATTGTCACTACTGTATGTCTATCCATAAAAAGAAGGCATAAGACTCTCTGTAGTATCACGAAGTTAGCCATTTGGGATTGCAAAAAGTTTCCTCTTTCCATTGGAGAGAAATAGTTTAGATTAGATGGTGGAGCCCCTACCACATCTCCCAAAATTTAAATTATAACATGAACAGTAATTTAGGTCTGATTTTAATATTTTGTCATTCTTAAACCTAATAAAAGCCACATCTTCCTAAAGACCCTCCTAATTTTTATTATGGACAGTTCACACAGACGTTATTGGTGATTCACTCTTGAGTCATGAAAAGTCAACCTTGAGCCACAAAAAGTCAACCTTGAGCCATGCAGAGTGGAGAGTCATACATGCCATTCCTGGGACCATCAAAAATGGCAGAGGTCACACAAAAGGCAAAACTTTTAAGAGGTGTTTTAAACGTCGTATGGGCCAAAGAGAAGCTGGATTTCCTATTGGAGTCAGCTGTAACACACGTGTGATGAAATTGGCCTGTGAGGACAAGGCAGTGAGCAGAGAGGACAGCAGTCCTTATGAGATCAAGCTCTAAGGTGAGGTTGCAGGATCTGAAGGCCAGCTCCCCTGCTTGCTCACTGTATGACTTTAGGCAAGTCATTTAACTTCTGAATGATTCATATTGGAAGTAAAATACATGATTGGTTAAAATAGTTTCTAAATTTATTATGGGGATTAAATGGACCAATATACTCGAAGCTTTTCAGACAGAGTCTGGCGCAAAGTAAGCACTTAAAAAAATGTTAGCTTTTATTATAATAGAAACTATTAATATAATAATTATTCCTGGGTGTAAAATTAGGGAAAATCATTAGAATAGAAAGGAAGAAAGAAACAAGAATCAGAATAGGAACAAGAGAGATTTCAAGGAAGGGGTAAGGATGTTTGGGAGATACTAGTTTTCCCCTAGACTGGTATCCAAACTAGATTTTAAAATCTTGAGATACAGCCTTGTCTTTTATGATGGGCAGGATTTCTTTGCTCTTAGCATTGATAAAATGTGGCATGACCAGTGGCTGGTTGAATGATGTATAGCTCCAGCTGGAATCAAGATCACAGTATGCTGACCTCTGAACTTTGTAAGATTGCAATGATTACTCTTCTTCCACTCAGAGGCTCGTTAGTGTCAAGCCATGGTTGTCCCTGTTTTGATGAGTATTCACCACCTGGCTACATGTGACCTGGCTTCTGGTTATAACCATACCAGCCTGCATGACTTCCCATAGCATGCTGCCATCAGACACTGCTCTCCCATCTTCTGCAACATGAGATAACTTTTCACAATTGGGGCATGAGGGGCAGTGCTAGTGGATACAACATTTTATGTCAAATCAGGGGTTCTGCAAAATGCCCCTGGTTAATTTAGTCCAGAGTCTAATGTAAAAAGGTATCTGAGTAGCACAAAATTGCATATATAATTGTTTTCCATCATTCTTTTATAATTTTCCTCAATATCATCCAGGTATCCTAGATACATTTGGAGAATTCACCTGAGCTACAGGATGTGGTAAGATTTGGTGAGCAGGTGGTGATTCTTACAGAATCCCTCACACATTCATGCACAGAACTTCCCCAGCACACTCCCAGGTAGGACCACTTCCCTCTTCATTGTGCAAAGATTCACCACTGGTTCCAGCCTTCTCTGTGCACTTTTAAGATATGCATCAGGTTTTATTCATCTCTGATTTTCTAGCCTCTGGCAGACTACCTGGTGTACCAGAGGCTTTGTAAGTAATAGTTAAATAAAGAGAAAACATTAAAGCAACATTGAAGGAAGAGGGTTAACCAGACTACAGATTTGAGACCTCTATCTCAGAGGGCCAACGGTCATGTTGATGTTTTCATGCTTTCTTGGATATAAAAGTCACACTACACTTTCCCTCTCAGTGACCATGTACAAAGGTTCATTTATAATTAATAGAGAAAGTCTTTAATAAAGCAAACCAAATGTCATCTTTCCTTTTTTCTGCAATATGAAGTCATTATTTCCACTGGATGAAAGCACTTTTGACCTATAAAAATAAAAAAGTGAGATGTTAGGTGACTTCAGTGCATAAAAATACTGTTTCTTGTTACCAATAATATATACTCAACCATCGTCTTCATCTTTATCATGGTCTCCTGGGGCAAACTGAATCTGAGTTAGCAGGGTTTAATAAAAGTTATTCTGAACATCTGGGTCATTGTAGAGACACATATTGAAAATTGAAACACTTTATATGTCAACAGATGTTCTAGAAGAAGCCTGTCTATTTTCTCTTATTCATTTATGAGTCCAAGGAGAGGAACAGTTCTTTGTTCATCTCTCCATCCATGATATCATGCTCCATGCCTGAACCTCACCTAATGCCTACTATATGTTTTACCAGTGTTGAAGGAGTACCAAGAAGCATGAACATCATGAGTCCCAAAACTCATATAACCCCCCTGCCTTTTTTTTTTTTTTTTTTTTTTTTAGTCCTGGGCTCCTTGGCCACTAGCTGCAATATACCCTTCTCCAAGTCACTCCCCTTTGGAAGTCCTTGTTATTTCTAACAGTAGACGGAGACTTTCACCAGATGGGGATTGAGGTCCTCTCAGCTTTATCTATGCTATGAGTCTATCTGGACTGGCATATTAGGAATTTTGTGGCCTTCTGGGCAATGCACTTAATAGAGTTACTATTAGACAAAAATTTCCTAATATGGTAAAATTTGATGGTCACAAAGATTTGAGTACTGCTATGTATTTTCTTAAAGGAAGGTAGAAATAAAAACCTACTTGTGAATCTATTGAAAACTTATTAAAGTTCCTTGAACTATTTTGTTGTGCAAAAGCTTATCTATAAGTTCTAAGGAAGAAAGAAATTCAATTTAAATAAGACTTCCATTTGGGGGAAAAAAGGAAAGTTTTATTTTTCTGCTTCTTCTGAACTTATGCTAGAGACAACACAGGTCCAAAGAATGTTTTGTAGAATAAGAGACTCCTTGAGCTTAAAGGATCTTTGAATATAACTCTCAATATTTTTCACTGTCATGAGCTTTTTGAAATTGATGAAGCCAAAATCCTTACTATGAATACATATCTCCTAGAACATTTTTTTCAGGATGTTAGGATCTTCCTGGACCTCTCAAATTAGTGATACTAATACTCATAGTCAAGATCCTGCATCTAGCTCTACCAGCAACTGCAGTCACAGACAAATGACTTTCTCCGTTTTGTTTTTTTCATTTATAAAGCAAAATTATTGTATAAGATGATTCATTCACCCTTTCTAGGTAAAGTTTTCCATTTTTCTGTTATTTAAGCTGAATATGCTGTGATTGGAGAATTCCCCTGCAGGATAACTGAACAAGAGAGTGCAGAAAGCACATCAATGCCTCCCTACCATGCCCAACTCAACTGACTCTCCATTTCACTCAGTTACATTGCAGTTTATCATGGCTCAGTAACATGGCAAAATAAGGGGTAGTAAGATTTTATTAAAGTTATTATGAAAATCTGCCTCATTGGAAGCTTCAAGAAGTACCAGTAGGGATTAGAATGATACAAAGTAGAAAATGACTTGCTTAACTGGATGTATTTCTGAGAGCTGGATGTAACACATTTTGCATCTTCCTAGGAGACAGGAAAAATGTCTAATTCTGTGAAATTCAGGGTGTGGACCAGAAAGATAATTTGTTTTATGCCTCCTGTGAGCACAAGTGATGTCGTAGCTCCGCTAGAAATAAGAGCCTTTAGGGAATGGGGAAGTCCTATATGCACAAGTTTTGAAATTCAGATGGAAGAGTCTTATTTTAAAAAGGCTTTGTATGAGCCAAATGTATAAAGTTGCAACTTTATTCAACTCAACCAGAGATCCTCTGAGATGAAGCCAACAAACCCCGTCCATGTGACCTTGGCTGGCTTTGAATGGCCCCATGCGGTCCATTGACCTTCTTCAGGAAAAGGAGCCACTGGAGACAGGAAAAGGAAGAGCGTATTCCTCCAAACAATGAACACTTACATTTTCTCAGCTTTCTAGAGTAGGGTGGGATTCGAGGGGTAGAATTTCTCTGCTCATTTTTAAGGGCATTTTTTGGTTTGTTTTTAAGGAATCATTTTTTTCCCTTTTCCAATTTGAAAATAAATTAAAGCAAAACAAGGGAGGAGAGATGACAAGATTCTCATTCATTTGTTTACCCTTTACTCCCTCTACCAACTACTTTTTGACTATTTAGTGGTAAGCCAGAGAAATAAAGTAGTAAATACAAAGCAGTGAGGAAAACTTATAATAACCTTATCCACTTGGATATCATGTAAGCCTGTAATCATTTAAATTAGCCAGTGGGAGAAAAACTTATGAAAGAGGTGAGCTGTTCTTAGATTTGATGTTGGAGTAGGTGTCAGCTGCTGGATGAAGGAGAAGAAAGGGCATTCTAGTTGTGTAAATAGCCTGTACAAAGGCCAATGAGTAAGAAACAGCAAATATTGAAGCAAAACTGGAGAGAATGGTGCATGGAGGTGATGAGACCAGAATAGAGTTTGTCCACAAAGCCATGCGCTAGGATGGAGAGTATGCATGGGACACTCAAGCTAGGGTGTATGAGACGAGACAAGAGAAGAGGAGGCCTCTGGTGAATTTACATCAGGGCTGAAATATGATTAGGTATGTTGCTTAGAAAGATCATTTATGCAACAGTTTCTCGGATGTTTTTGGCGATATGGGACTCAGAGGGAGGGGGCAAGGCAGAAGGCTGTTGCTGATAATGTGTGAGCCATATGACTAGGGCCTGGACTTGGGCAGTAGCAGTGACATTGTTGCAGTAAATAGAGAAAGCAGGTCTCAGGGGATTTTAGGTAGCAAGATGTGGGGCATAATAATGAAACATAATAGTGAAAGAAGAGTAGCCAGTGGTAGGCAATGCTCAGAAGTATTGATGGATACATGACAAGTTCAGAAAAAATTCAATCGATGCTGACAATGATAGATGCCTAACAGGAAGATGCATTAACATGGAGACAGAGAAACCTTAGTCTTCATCTATCACCACTTCAGGGGGCATGAACCATGTCCTGTAGGTATGACCACATTTCACTGTGGGAAGGCAAACACAACTGCTTTCCATGATGGGCATCTGGTCCTGGAGTCCCAGATTGAACAAAGGTTAGTTTTAGCCCCTAGACTACTGGCTTGGCCACTACACATTGGGTCTCATAAGTACAGTTATTATGTCTTGTTCATCCCTTTACATTTATGCTGGCCATGTTCTTGATATATCAGATCTATTCAATAAATGTTTACCTAATGAATACATTAAGTATGCTCTTAGACCTGCCGTGTCAAACCAGGGATCTATTGACTCCATTATTGCACTAGAGTATCATTTTTCTATAAAACTTGAGATGTGTTTCAAACTTGTCTTTGAAAACTTGGTGAATCGCCCTTGTCTTTATGACTTATCTTCATAGTCCCTGTCAGACCTTCATACAAATGAATAAAATTTGCTTTGAGAACCAGTACTTTCTCTCCTATGCTCAGGTTATCTTTTCCCATATCCCAAGCTTTATTCCTCCTTGAAGGCTCTATTATAATAGTTTTTCCCACTGCACTTCATCCAGAGTCTTTGTCCTTCATTGCTATATGTAGATATGAATGATTGACAACATTTAAAAATGCTACATTTTACTGACGAAGTTTGGATTTTCACCAATGTCTATGCCTGAAATAGAAGACATCTCTTTCTCCTCTAGGCATCCACGATACTTAATATTAGCCTCTGCTCCTTCCAAATGCTGAACTTCTCCAGGGCTGGAACTGAATCATGTTTATCAATTTAATCTTAAGGACTTGATAAATAAATTCTTGCTGAATGAATAGTTGA
Organism: Pan troglodytes; assembly: GCF_028858775.2. Taxonomy (NCBI): domain Eukaryota; kingdom Metazoa; phylum Chordata; class Mammalia; order Primates; family Hominidae; genus Pan; species Pan troglodytes. Next base: position 116,240,129 of record NC_072410.2, read on the forward strand.
ATTACAGCCTGTAGTCAGCAGTTTGAGAGGTCATGTTTTGAGATCTGTGACCTTCCCTGGTCTCCTGGAGTCACACTACCTTGTCTCTGTCTTCATCATTTCTATCATCTCTGTTTCTCTTTCTCATGTTTATCTCTGAATATATACGTAAATTTTTATTACATTATTTAATCAATTTATCCTTATAAAATTTGGCCGAATGCATATTTTCTCAACTCTCTTCCTATAGATCCGCCCTTGGATCATCTAAAAATAATGAATGTCCCTTTAATTTATGATGTGAAGAAGAGGAAGCACGGGTCCCAGAGTCAGGGGCCTGCATGGTTGTCCTGGCCCAAATGTCTCACCTGTGTGGCCCTGGGCAAGTCATTCTGATGACCGGTTATGGCAGTGGTGGTTGTGAAGGCAGTTGTGATGATGGAACTTAAATTTCTGTCTGACCCCCAAGATAATTCCCGGGATTTGACAGGGGAAGGATTCCTGAAAGAGAAAAGCCATTTCTTGAACACTTCGGTGTCCCTGGACTTCCCCACCGTGAGTTTATCTTGGCTCTAGGGCAACACCACGCCCAGATGTGAAATGCAAGCAAGTCTGGCACTGGGAGATGTCCAAATATTCTCGGCTTCCGAGAATGTGGGTATTTGGTAGCAGGAGAGTTTGTCTTTGGAACATGAGATTCTTCTAGGTCTCCTCCTTTCCTGACCCCTGTGAATCTGAAAGACTGTGGAGTTTATTTTCAGTCCTGGGGCTCGTAAGTCCTGCTGTTCTGGTCAGGCTCAAATTCCGCAGAACAATGAATCCATTTTGCAGCGTAGGAAAAGACCCACATACCCGGCCTTCTTTCACTACATGTGTTTCTGTTGAGATTGACCACAATCAGAATGTGCTGGACAAAGGGAGATGGAGGCTTCTTGGCCTTTTATAAATGGTAGAGCAGCAGCTGGTCTTGGAATGATCAACAACTTAACAATATCCAGATCCAGCATGACAACTTCCAAAACCTCAAGTGTGTGAGGAGCGGTGATGAGCAGGGAGGCAAAGACTTTAGTAGCCACAGCAGGAAGACTGGGTTGCAAGGGACAGGGGAATATGGTAGTGGGCATGGAAGCCAGGACACCCTCACCCCGGGCTGCACAGCATCTTCATAGTGTGGGCAAAACCTGCAGAGGTGGGGCTCCTTTGCTGCAACAGCCCCAAGTCCTTCCGCTCTTTTCCTCCACATTCAGCCAAAGGATTTCTTGGGAAAAAATTCCACAGAGAAATAACCAGAGCAAAGTGTTAGTGACAGAGGAATGTGATCAAGTTTTCCATGTTCTCCTTCATTAAACAGTGCCTTACACTTGTTGGGACAATCCTCCAATAACAGACCTTCTGTAGCTAAAGCAATGAGAGAGATGAATGTATCTAGAGGCTCAAAGCGCCATTCATGGACGAAATGGACCTTCCTTGCCTGGAAAGACCTGATGTCCTTTTCATTTTTTCTTGAAGCTTCACTATGTGTATCTTAGCACAAATCTAACTTGTTTAGCAGCAGATGAATCATGACATACCAATGCTGGGTGAAAATATACAAGATACTCAATATGTTATTTCCAAAGGAAAGGAGTTCACCAATATCTTTTGCTCCTTGACCTCTGAACAAATATTTTATTGTTTTGTTTTTGCTTTCCTTTGTGTGGAGACTGGGTTCTTGCTATGTTGCCCAGGCTAGTCTCTAACTCCTGGGCTCAAGCTATCCTCCCGCATCTGCCTCCTTAAGTGCTGGGATTACAGTCGTGAGCCACCCTACACAGCCTGAACAAATATTTTCATTGAAGTCACGCACATTTCTGCAGATCTGGTATATTTCCAGGATATCACTTAGTATTTTTGGACTCAAAGCCAGAACTGCAAATTCAGTCAGAAGCAGCCCTGCATTCATGGTCAGAACGCCAGAATTCTAGCTGGGTTTCTAATTTAGCCAGCAGTGTGACTTAGAGCAAATCATATAACCTCTGGCGGATTTTAAAAACTAGATAATAGACTAGATAGTGTAAATGTCTTTTCAACTTTTAGAGTTTGTATGGCCCCATTAAAATTTGTGAAGTTTTATTGTCTATTTATTTGTTTTGTTTTTTAGAAAAGTTGCTAAAACTGCTGTGAGATTCTGGCTAAGAAAGTTTCATGAGAAGTTTTACAGAAAAATGTGAACAGAAGACAGAACTAGATATAAATTTGAATGGTAATCTAAATAAAAGACATTTTTCATTTTAATGCTTTATTTATTAGTGTCATGGAGGGAGTACATGAAGAGAAAGAAAGCATTTAAATGTATAGAAAATTCAGCTTTTTCAAAAATATGAACTATATTACTAATAGCAGTCCTTGGAATTTTGGTGTGCTTGTATTCATCATCCATGTCTAAAATAATCCCTATCCAATCCAATAATAAAACCCCAAATTACCAAATTTTAGTGTACTTGAGTTTATTTTTATATAACTTTTAAAAAACCTGGGGATTTTTATCATATGCACAAATGGTACAAATGGTGACTTGAAAATGTTTGTAGATGTTTTCATTATTTTGAAAAGGAAAAACAAAACAAAACAAAAAAACTAAGGGTTGAATTTAGTAAAGGAAGATGAAAATTTTCTCCTGAGAACTACAATCAGAGAAGAGATTTTGAACCAATAGTTTTGGAAGAAATAAGGTGAAAAAGAAGAACGGAATCTGCGAACTTCTCTCTGGTTTTTGAAAAATGTGCCCATGGAAGTAATGTGATTTGGCACAAAGATATCACAGGCAGAAGAAGGCCGTATCCCAGGAATAGGGTGGAGGTTTGAGAAATAACCCCTCAAGCTATGAAAAGTTTAAATCGTCACTTTGTAAGACCATTCTTACAATATACAGCTGATGTACTGAGTCTCTGGATTATGGTAATAACTGGCATGTGTGATGAATAAATTAGAGAAATAGTTTTAAAACTATTGGTATTAGCTGGAGGACCAGTCAGATAACAACATATGACTTAAAAACTGTCTAAGTAGGGATATTGTTTACATCACCTCAGAACAAAGGGCGAAATGGGAATGGTGAAGAAAACAATTCTAAATAATTTTAATAAGCAAAAGACTATAAATGGAAATTAATAGCATAATGCTTATCAATATTTTATTTAATTAATTAGGTAATTAAATATATATATATATATATATATTTTTTTTTTTTGAGACAGTCTTGCTCTGTCACCCAGGCCTGGAGTGCAGTGGAGCAATCTCAGCTCACTGCAGCCTCCGCCTCCCGGATTCAAGTGATTCTTCTGCTTCAGACTCTCGAGTAGCTGGGATTACAGGTGCGTGTTGCCACACCTGGCTAATTTTTGTATTTTTAGTAGGGACGGGGTTTAGTCATTTTGGCCAGACTGCTCTAGAACTCCTGACCTCAGTTGATTCACCTGCCTTGGCCTCCCGAAGTGCTGGGATTACAGATGTGAGCCACAGTGCCAGGCCTATTTATTTAGGATATTTAGGGTCTTGCCCCTTCATCCAAGCTGCAGTGCAGTGGTGCAATCATAGTTCTCTCCAGTCTCCACCTTCTGGGCTCAAGCAATCCCATCTGCCTCAGCCTTTCCAGTAGTTAGGACAACAGGCATGCACTACTAGGCAAAGCTATTTTTTTTTTTTCAATAGATACAGGATCTTGCTATGTTGCTCAGGCTAATGTCAAACTCCTGGCCTCCCAAAGTGTTGAGCTAACAGGTGTGCGAGCTACCACGCCCAGCCAATATTATTTTAAACGAAATACAACTCCTCTGCTTTTATCTTTGTTTAGTATTACATCTTTATTGTTTCTGTAAACATAATAAAACATAACGGGCTTATATAAGGTTACTCATACATTCTCCCACACTATTTTACAAATACAGTCTGCAAATTAATTTACTACGGAAATTTTGGCTAGACTAAATGAGGGACTGTTTCCATTCTGTCACCCTAAGGAGGATGGTTACTAACTGTGAGACCAATAAATCTGCTATCTGACCAACAGTCTCAAGAACAGTCATGATTTTATTTATGTATGTACTTAATTAGCTTGATTTCACCCTATTTTATTTTCTTCTATTTTATTTTAACCAATGTCATTAGGGAAAATGAGGTTGAGATTAAAGGCAATTTTTCTCTGAATAGTTTTCTCTGAATAGTTTTCTCTGAATAATTTTTGTACACAACTTTAATTGAATTATTTCTTCGCCGAAAATGGAATTAAAGTGTGTGACTTTTTATCATGAAAAAGTCAAAAAAATTAAATAATTCAGCATATATGTTACTGGAGATGAGATAAAACTGTACAGGGAAACTTTTATAAATAGCCTGCTTGAGAGAAGCCAAGGTGGATCTTACAAACATCTGAAAGTAATAACCCAGACTCAAATATAAAAGTAAACAATAATACATCCCTAGTGAGCCCCACGTCCCACTTTGGCTTGGAAATTGGTCCTCTAGGCTCTGTATTTTATGAACCATTATCCTAAAAGATATACTGTAAAAAGTAGTATCAGATTTAAATTCGCTACTATTAAAGCTGTTGCCTGTTGTTAAAATGCTCCCAGCAGAAATTGGTAATATCCCTTTAAACTTGATATAGTGCATACTGAGATTGCTATGCTGATCTTCACTCAACAGTTTTCTAGCATTAAAGCAAGTGTTTTGATAAACCTCTTAAGTTATTACTTTCTAATCGATGCATGTTAAAATGGTGGAGATTCCTTTTTTGATCAATGAAAGAAAGAATGACAATATGAGATCTTTTTAAAATTGCCATTTTGTATGAGTCTGTTCAGTCATTCAGTGAGTTTTCTAATGGAAAAGTGCATTTGAAAGCCAATCACTGAAGTTAAGGAATTTGGGAGCACTGTGATAGGTGCCATGTAAGACACAAAGATGAATATGAATCTAAAGAGCTTACCCCCTACCGGGAAAATCAAACAAATGCCAGTCAAACATCAAGGCCCTATAAAATTTTAAATTACATAATTTAATTGAGGTTGGACTTCTGGCTATTGCAGAGTAATAAGATAGGCAAACCCTCTCCCCCAAAAGCAAGTTGAAACTAAACAAATTGTCAAAAACAATCATTTCAGAGCTCTGGAAATTTTCTAAATCAAAGCAACACATTCAGAAATGTTTATTTATGAAAAACTCTATAACTTTGGGTAAAATAAACCATATGATGTTCCACAAAAAATTATAAATAAGTTTGAAGGAATTGGAGTCATGCAAAGTATGTTCTCTAAACAAAATGGAATGCATTTGAAATCAACAAGAGAAAGAAATTTGGGAATTTCCAAATTTTTGGAAATAACACAACTCACTTCTAAGTAAGAAAAAGATAAATGAAGATATCAAAGAGAAAATTAGAAAGGAATTTTAATTGAATGAAAATAAAAAAACATAAAATTATGGTTTGTAGCTGAAGCAATGTTCAGAAGGATATTTATAGCTTTACACACACACACACACATATATATACACACACACAAAGAAAGATCTCAAATAAATAATCTAAGCTCTACATTAAGAAACTAGAAATGGAAGAACAAATTATATCCAAAGAGTATCAAGAATATTTAATAGAGGAACAGAGTGAAAATAAAATAGAACACAAAACAGAGAAAATTAATAAAACCAAGCATTGACTTTTAAAAATATTTTTTAAATGATAAAACTTTAGCTAGACTGACTAAGAAAAAAGGAATATTTTAATCAGTTTAAATGATGACCCCTCTTTCATCCCCGATAGTGGTAAGTTGATATCCTTTCTGTTATCGACTGAATGTCGGTGTTTCCCCAAAATTCCCTTGTTGAAATCTCATCCTCAGCGCGATGGTATTTAGAAGTGGGATCTTTGAAAGATAATTAGGCCACGAGGGTAGAGCCCTACAACATGGTACCATAGACTGGTTGGCTTTGAAACAGGAGCATATTTCTCATAGTTGTGGAGGCTGAAAGTCCACTATCAGAGTCCCAGCTGATGCTGTGATTAGAGTCCCAGCAGGTGCCGTGAGAACTCTCTTCTGGGTTGAAGACGGCCAACTTCTCCCTATATTCGCTGGCGAAATAAGAGCTACACAGTTCTCTGCCCTTTTCTTATAAGGGCACTTATTCCATTTATGAGGGCTTTACCCTCGTGGCCTAATTATCTTTCAAAGATCCCAATTCTAAATACTATCGTGCTGAGGATGAAGTTTCAACAAGGGAATTTTGGGGGAACACCAACATTCAGTCGATAACAGAGAGGATATCAACTTAACACTATCAGGGATGAAAGAGGGGTCATCATTATATATACATTTAAAACATGTTAAGAAAATATTGAGACACCTTTTTGACAAAAATATGACAACATATATTAAATGGAAAAAAATTCCTAGAAAAATATCATTACTGAAACTGACTCAAGAACTGATTTATAGAAAATATGAATAGACCTACTGGAAATAAAGACATTGACTCTGTAATGTAAAAATCTCTTTGGAAAGAAAAGCCCAGGTGTAAATGGCTTTACTGGTGAATTCTACCAAATATTTAAAGAGTAAATATAAATACTAATTGTACTCAAACTATTCCAGAAAATAGAGAAGGAGAAAATACTTCCAACTCACTTCATAAGATCAGTATAACTCTGATACAAAACCCCCAAAAAGACACTAAAAATAATAAGAAATAATATATATCGGTAACCCTCTTGAACATAAATGTAAAAATCCTCAAAAAATTTAGCAATGTAATTTCAGCAATATGTAAAAATGATTATATTTGAAGACCAAGTGAGATTTATCTCAGGAATACAAAGTTAGTTTAACATGTTAAACTAGTTGATTAGTTTAGTTAAAGCTAATCAATGTAATACAAGTATTGATAGAATAAAGGAGGGGCACAATACATGATTATCTCAATAGATTCAGAAAACATTTGACAAAAGGTAGCACCTATTCATGATAAATTTTTTTTTAAAATGTGGAATAGAAGCTAATGTTCTCCAAGTGGTACAGGGATATGGGAAAAACCTGTAGCTAATATCATTCTTTACAGTGAAAAATTGAGTGCTTTCCCCACAATATAAGGAATGCAGTGAATATTTCTTTTCTCACTACTCCTATTCAAGTTTTTACTAAGTTTCAAATTAAAGGAATCCAAACTGGAAAGGAAGAAAATTGTATTGGTTTACAGACATGATAATACATGCAGAAAATCTTAAAGAATATGTATTTTAAAAAGCTACTAGAACAAATAAATCACTTACTAATTTCATATAATACAAAATCAATATACTGTATTTTTTTGTGGATGACATGATAATGTTTGTAGAAAATTCTAAAGAATATCTTGAAAACCCTACTAGAACAAATAGATGAGTTCAGAAATTTCACAGGATGCAAAATCAACATAAAAAAATTTATTTCTACATACTAACAAAAAAGAAAGAAATCAATTCTACTTAAGCTAATAACACAAATAATAAAATACTAAGAATTTATTTAACAAAATAAATACTTTTGCATTGAAAACTACAAAATATTGCTAAGAAAAATCGAGAAGTTGTAAATAAGGACTCAATAATTTTAGGATAGAAAATTTCCTTTAATTGATCTATAGATTCAAGGCAATCCCCGGCACAATCCTAGCAGGCTTTTTATGTCACCCACACTAAAGTGCAGTGTTTATTCACAGGTGCAATCATAGTGCACCACAGCCTTGAAATTCCGTGCTCAACTGATCCTCCTGCTTCAACTTTCCCAGTAGCTGAGACTACAGGTATATCTGGCCTAGCAGGATTTTTATGGAAAAACTGACAGAGTAATGTTATAATTTATGGAAAAATGCAAATTACTATGAATAAAAAAACGAAAAAAAATTAGGGAACTTGCACTCCCCAATTTTTAAATTTAATATCAAGCTACAGCATCAAGAAACACTGTGGTACTGGTTTAGGGATAGACCTATATATCCAAGGAATACAATAGGGAGGCTGGAATTAAGGTATCAAGGAAATCTAATTTGAAAAGAATCATGTTTTCAATATATGATGCTGGACAATGAGATGTCTTCATAAGAAATATAATCTTAGATCCTTAACTCACACCATATACAAATATTATCTCAAAATGTGTCATAGATCTAACTGTTAAAATGAAAAATATAAAGTGTCTAGAAGAAAATATAGAATGAAATCTTTGCGATTTTGGATAAAACAAAAATGTTTTAGATATGATATTAAAAACAGAATTCATCAAACAAAAACTTGGTAAATGAACTTAATAAAGGTTCTGCAACTAACATGACCTTAAAATAAAAATTCATGGCACAGACAAGGAGAAAATATTTGCAAATCAAATATCTGATAAAGGACTTATATTCAGAATGCAACTCAACAGTAAGAAGTCAAGCAACTGAAGTAAAAAATGGGAAAGATTTTAATACATATTTCATATCCCCTCTATATACATACTTATACATATTTAATATATACTTATGTATATAAACATGTATATATAAATATATACCCATGATTAATAAGCACATGAAAATGCATTTAACTGCACTGTCATTAAAGGAGTGCTAATGAAAATCACAATGGTCTTCATGAGAGACCTACTAGAATGCTGTACTAAAAAACTGTGGATACTAAGAGTTGAAGTGAGTATAGAACAGTAGAATACTAAAAAATGCTAGACAGAAGGTAAAAGAGTCCAGCAACTTTGACAAATTATTTATATATTAATATTTCTTAAAAAGTTAAACACATAATATATGACTCAGTAATTACAGTCCGAAGTATCTGCCTAAGAGAAATAAATACAGGTGCACAGAATGACATAGCAGCATTATTCTTCCTAACTCCAAACTAGAAATAATGCAATTGTCCATCAACTGATGAATGGATGAACACATGTGACCTGTGTGTACATGAAATACAGAATACTGTCCAGGAATAAAAATAAATGAACTACTCATGTGTACTGCAACATAAATTGACCTCAAAATATTATACTAAGTGAATGAAGTCAGATTTAAAAGACTACATAATATGTGATTTCATTATATGAAATTTCTAAAAAAGCAACTCTAAAAACAGAAAGCAGATCAGTGATTTGGTAATGTAGGTGGGAGCTGACAGTACGAGGCAATTTTGGATACTATTGGAAATGTTCTAAAAATGCCCAGTGGTGATGGCTGCAGAAACCCATTAAATTATTAAAAATCGGTAAAAATTAAATATGTAGTTTCATATCTTCATGCTTTGACACATTTTACATAGAAATGTCCTTCTACTCACCTGTGTTTCCCTCATTAACTCTTATTCACCCTTCAAAACCAATATCAATTGTTACATGATTTTCTAAGGTTTCCCAGACATTTCAGAGGTACTTGATAATATCTACCTTTCTGTACCATGTTCATTTTATATATATATTTGACTCCGTCATTGGACCAGGGGCTATTGAGGAAAGACTCCTGGATATCTTATTTATCATGGCAGTCTTGGTGTCTGACATGTTGTTGGCATTTGAAGATATGCTACATAAATCAGACTATGATAGCTACAGAAATTCAGGTTAAATTAAAAAAGGAACTGAACATCCATGGGTCATGTATTAAAATCAGGATTTTTAGATACATTTACTGATATAATTCTCACAAAAACCCTTTGAAGTGAGGATTTCCATCCTTGTTTTGCAGATGGGAACACTGAGGTTCAGAAAGATATGTAATATATTCGTTGGCAAACTACTATTACAGATTGTTAGGGGCACAGTTGAGCTTCTGGAGGCGGAGACCAGGGTCCGCTAGTTGCTTCCCTGCATATTAGTTACAGATTGGTCAAGGCATGTGACTTCTCCCAGCCTCAGTTTCTTCATTTTTAAAATAATTGTCATATTACCATATAAAAGATGCACGTTATGTATAATATCATACAGTGTTGTGTATTACGTTTAAAATAGCCACTGCTTGCCAAAAGTGTTGCTCAACAGCAGTTAGCTATTCCTATCATCACTGCAGTCATTTCTTGTGAGCTTACTTGCAGGTCTCTCTCTCCCCAACACCTCTCTTAGTTTTGAGAAGAATGCGAAGAAGAAAGGAAGAGTGAGCCTCTCTTTCCCATCGTTACCCTCCATTGTCCTCTTGACACCCTGCTTTCACAGAGAAAGAGTTTGAGACCCTCTCCCAGGAGCCAAGGAGAGGGGAACAGCTGGCTTCACATCATCTTTCTATTCAACAAGATACAAAAAGCTGAAGCCAGGATGATAGAAAAGCAACAAAGAAGACACGGTCCTTACTCATTTCCCTTCCCGCTTCAGAGCAAATGTGAGAAAAGATTTCATGCAATGCTTTAGAGAGGGGATGCTTCAGACAATCGGTCACCAGTGAGGAAGAACTGAAGCAAAACCTGCTGAGCTGTGAGGCTGACTTGCTTCTCAGGCAGCGCGGGGATGATGTATTGTCCTTCCTGACTTGTGACAAAGAGAACTATTCGGTGCTGGGGTTGAGCTAGGGATATGATAGATATCTTTAATTATATGATAATCAGAGATGAGCTAATTAGATATCACTTGATAACTGATCAGTGGCAGCATTCATATAACTGTTTCTCAGTTCCTCCTCACATCAATTTAACAGATGGTGCCTAGTGTTTGAAGGGAGAACTTGTGGGCAGAGCAGGAAGCGTGAGTATGGTTGAAGGATCAAATATTTGGTTCAGGCATCAGGGAGCCAGCAAGACTATGATGCTGGGAAACACGTGATGTACTGTTGGATTTAATCTACTTGGAAAAAACCTAGGAAAACCAAAATGTCATCAACTAACACCTGAAATGCCTCAGCACCATCTGTCTCCAACATTAAACAAAACCCACGAGATTCCGGGAGAAAGAAAATAGGAAATTTAATGATGAACTTAACCTGAGTAACTTGATAAATGTTACCTTTGTGGCTAGCCATTCACCAGCAAGTCCCTAAAATGACCTGAAACCTGAAGAGTGTTTCACCCATGAAAGGGTTTGCTCTCTCTGGGCATGGCTACCCAGCACATATGTTAGTCAACTTTCTTTCCCTTGCAGGGCCCCTTGGAAAACTAGTTTGAATCATTCATTAACTCAGCTCCACTCCTTCCCTTTCCCATGGACCATAGTTTCTTTGAGCAATTAAAACTTATAAGACACCCAAATTTAGCGGTGAATATGCACTTAACAATATTGAAACTCTCTTTCACATTCACCGACCCACTACAATCTGCCACACACTATACTAGGCACTGGGTATAAAAAATTAGCCATACTACAACATGCCATTGTAGTATTTCTTTAGAAATGCTACAATTTTATAAATTAGTAAGGCCAAATCAATGACTGTGGAACATAATTGTAAATTGGCATGCACTATAAGGGGCCTCCGGATTTCACAGCTGTGAAAATGGGAAAAATGTGCAAGGAAATAGAGTCAATGTCATTGACGTAGGTTTGTGATAGCTGCGTTTGCTTTGTGGTATGACCATTTATTTTATGTAGTGAAAACCAAGTTTTTTAAAGAGAAAAAAAAACATGTCATCACGGGGAATTTAAGTGCCTGTTTTCATCAATGGCTTTTCAAGTTTAGTCAATTCTATTTTTTACCAACAAGCCTACGTGGTAGTTAAAAAAAAATTGGCACAAGTAGACTCTGATGAGTTTGTATCAATTTTATTTTTCTAGAATGAACTAGCCTTTGAATTAGCTGAATAAAACTCAAAATAATTACAGAAGAGAAACCCATTTTTGTCACCTCTACCTCCTTGTTTCATCACAGGGTTTTTTTTTTTTTTGACATATAAAGTCACTTAGAAACAAACAAGCATGCATTCTCTAATTGTATAAATATGGATGAAATCTTTTCTATTTCTAATATTTATAACATATTGATATCTGAGCATGGAAGAATTGATGCTTTTTTTTGAAAAAAAAATTTACTAAGCATCTATAATACTCCGGGAGTACTGGGTACATGTTAACAGAGATAACCTCAAAATGTCATAAGAGCTTTGATTCATGGATTGATAAGAAGCATTTAAATGTTTCTCGTATCAAAGAAGTTGTATTATTGAAGTTTATTCTTAAAAAAATATTACACTAAGTTACATCACTGAGAGTATTGCTAGATACAGTCCAAAGTAGAAAACTCTCCCTAACCGCAGGAGAGTCACAGCAATTAGAACTTTAGAGAAACTATTTGATCTACGTGGACCTCAGTCTCCTTGTTTAGAGCACAAAAACACTAGAATTTATGCTAAACAACTTACAAAGATATGTAATAGAATAATTTTGTAATCCTATGGTCTATGTTGGAATTTGAAGTGACAATAAAGTACAATATTTTGTTTTTAATAAATATAAATGTAATAATATTTTGGGGTAAATGACTTTTCAATTAAGTGCTTACTAGTTTATTTAAAATCTTAAAAAATTTCAAACCTTTTAGGCATGTAACCAGGAACTTATGATGAAAGGAGGCAAGGAATATGAAGATGGGGAGAATATCTCAGGAGCTGGGCACGCTTTCCATTTAAACCATATATACTCATCTGCATGCATACATCTGGCATCCAAAAAAGGGAAATTTGACGTTTTTGATCCTGTCTGCTGAAAATCCTTGCCCTCTCTCCACTTTTTCTTCTAAAACTCTTTTTCTCTTTCTAGGTGTATCCATTTTCTCATTTCATCTTATTTTCCTGCATATGTGCTCATGACTTGGACCTGATATGAGATTTTGCTTCTCCCATTTTTGCCACAATATTACCCCTCGGATACATATCATGGTCCCCTGGCTCCAACCACTCTGCAGATTTCCCATGCAAATCCCCATCGTGCCCCGATTCCCAGGACCAAGCACCTGCCCACCTCAATCTATTTGACTCACACCTCTTTTGGACCATTGAGTCCTCTGATGAGTTAAAAGCAGCCATAAATTCTTAGGTGATGAGAAGGGTAATGAAGAAGACAGATCTCCTTCCAGAAGGGGGCTGCATTTCATTTGGAGACATTGCCATAAACACATAATAGGTGGAGAATTTGAGACCACTTGCTTTGAGTACAGTTCTTATACAACATATCAACATTTGTGGGATGAAGCTTAAGAAGTGCTCACGTGGGAATTTATAGACTTACATGTTTACATTAGAAAAAAATAGTTTTCAAATTAATGACATGTTTTCATCTAAAAATGGTGGAAGAATAAGAGCAACTCAAACTGAAAAGCAGTGGAAGGAGGAAAATAAATATGGGAACAAAGATCAACAAAAGTGAAAACAGTACAGGAATAAAAATAGATCAAATTTGTTAATTTTTAGATCTAAATTTAGATCTAAATTTGATCTATATTTAGATCATACCCAGAAGTTTGTTTCATGAAAACTCATCAAACAAAAATTATGAAGAAAAACAAGAGAAAACACAATATACCAAGTATTTGGAGCAAACAAGAAAATATTATAACATAGTCTATAGAAACTTAAAAAAATTATATTGCATCACAAATAACTTTATATTAATAAATTTAACAACCTATGCCAAATGATTTAATAAATTAAAAAAAACAATTTACCAAAACTGGCACGTGAAGAAATAAAATCCAAATGTTTCCTTAACTATTAAACTATCAAACATGTATTAGGAAAAAGCAGAACTCTCCATTATGATAGATTCTACCAGTAATTTAAAGTAGAGGGAGGCAGAGCAAGATGGCTGAATAGAACCCTCCAGCAATTTCTACCCCCCACCATACCCCAGGAATAGCAAATCGAACAACTGTCCACTCAATAAAGCAACTTCATAAAAACCAAGAAGCAGGTGAGCTATTACAGTACCTGGTTTTAACATCATAGCAAGGAAAGAAGAAGCTCTGAAGAAGACAGGAAAGACAGTCCTGAATTGCCAACACCACCCTTCACACATTTCCTCGACTGCAGCCTTGTGGTGCAAAGAAAGTCTGTGAACTTGGGAGACGGAGAGTGCTGTGAGTGTGGGACTTTGCATTGGAACTCAGTGCTGCTCTATCACAGTGGAAAGCAACATAGGTCAGAATTCGACCAGTGCTCACAGAGGGAGCGTTTAGACAAGTTCTGGCCAGAGGGGAATTGTCAATGCCAGTGACCAGAACCTGAGTTCCAGCTAGCCCCACCCCCATGGGCTAAAGCACTCTGGGGTCTTAAATAAACTTGAAAGGCAGTCTAGGCCACAAAACCTACAATTCCTGGATAAGTCTTACTGCTGTGCAGGGCTCAGAGCCAGTGTACTTGAGGAGCACATGACCTGTTGAGACACCAACTGGGCTGGCAAAAGGAGTGCCTGCATCATCCCTCCCCAACCCGAGTAAGTGCCGCCTACAGATCTAAGAGAGATTCCTTCCTTTCACTTGAGGAGAGGAGAAGGGGAGGTAAAGAGGACTTTGTCTTGCAACATGGATACCCAGCTCAGTAACAGTAGAATAAGGCACCAGGCAGAGTCCTGAGGATCCTATTCCAGGCCTTGGCCCCTGGCTAACATTTATAGACACAGCCTGGGCCAGAAGGGAATCTGCTACCTGGAAGGGAAGGACCCAGTCCTGGCAGAATCCATCACCTGCTTACTAAAGAGCCCTTGGACCCTGAATAATTAGCAGCAATACCAAGGCAGTATTCACCATGGGCCTTAAGTGAGACTCAGAGACATGCTTGCTCCACGTGTGACTCAGAACATCCCCTGCTGTGGTGACTATGGGGAGAGACTTCTGCTCTAGGAAAGGAGAGGAAAGCAAAGAGGACTTTGTCTTGTAGATAGTGTGCGGTTGGGCCATTGTGGAGAGAGTACTAAGTGGGCTCCTGGGGTCCCGAATTCCAAGTCTTGGCTTCTGGATGAGATTTCTGGAACAACCGTGGGCCAGAAGGAACCCCACTGCCCTGAAGGAAGAAATCCAAGCCTGGTAGCTTTCACAATAAGCTGAATGAAGAACTCTCGGTCCTTGGGTGAACATTGGCAGTAACCAGACGGCACTTACTATAGGCCTGTAGTGGGAGTGGCCATGGGGAGAGACATCTTCTGCATGAGAAGAGGAGATGAAAGAGGGGGGAGAATTTTGTCTTGCAGCTTGGGTGCCAGCTCAGCCACAGTAAAGTAAAGCACCAAGTGAATTCCTAAGGTTCCTGACTCTAGACCTGGGCTCCTAGATGACATTTCTGGACCAACCCTGGAATGGGACAGGAACTCGCCATCCTGAAGGGAAGGACATAAGGCAAACTGAATTTGGCACCTCCTAACTGAAGAGCCCTTGGGCCTTGAGTGAAAATTGACAGTACCAAGACCGTACTCACTGCAGGCCTTAGGCAAAACCTACTGCTATGTTGGCTTCAGATGTGGCCCAATGTAGTCCCAGTGTTGGTGGTTACAGGGGTGCTATGTCACACCTCCCCAAGCTCCAGGCAGCTCAGCATGGACAGAGAGAGACTATGTTTTCTTGGGAGAATGTAAGAGAACAGAACAAGAGTTTTCCTGGTAATCCAGGGAATTCTCCTGGGTCTTACCCAAGACCACCAAGGAAGTATATCTACAAGTCTACAAGAGTCATAGCATTACTGGGCTTGGGGTGTCCCCTAATGCAGATACAGCTGCAGTGACCAAATATTTAGATCAAAACATTAAATTCCCCTTGAGTACTTTGGAAGTCTTTCCAAGAAAGATGGGTACAAACAAACCCAGACTGCAAAGACTAAAATAAATACCTAACTTTTCAATGTGCAGACATCAACAAACATCCACAAGCATCAAGACCATCTAAGAAAACATAACTCACTAAACAAACTAAATAAGGCAGCAATGACCAGTCCCAGAGTGATGGAGACACGTTATCTTTCAGACAGAGTTTAAAATAGCTGCTTTGAGGAAGCTCAACAAAACTCAAGGTGACACAGAGAAGGAATTCAGAATCCTATCAGATAAATTTAACAAACAGAAATAGTTTTTAAAAATCAGTTTAAAAAATTCTAGAGCTAAAAAATTGATTTGATATAGTAAAGAATGCATCAGAGTCTTTCAACAGAAGACAACAGAAAATAAAATAATAAAAAAGAATAAAGCACACCTCCAAAATCTAGAAAATAGCCTCAAAAGGAAAAATCTAAAATTGGCTTTGAAGAGAAGGTACAGAAAGAGAGATGGGGGTAGAAAGTCTATTCAAAAAGATAATAATAGAGAACATTTCAAATCTACAGAAGGATATCAACATTAAAGTACATACAGAATGAATGATGTTGGGAAAACTGGCTAGCCATGTGCAGAAAACTGAAACTGGACCCCCTCCTTACACCTTATACAAAAATTAACTCAAGGTGGATTAAAGACTTAAACGTAAGACCTAAAATCATAAAAAAAAAAAAAAAACTCTAGAAGAAAACCTAGGCAATACCACTCAGGACATAAGGTTAGGCAAAGACTTCATGATTAAAACACCAAAAACAAGGGCAACAAAAGCCAAAATTGACAAATGGGATCTAATTAAACTAAGGAGCTTCTGCACAGCAAAAGAAAGTATCATCAGAGTCAACAGGCAACCTACAGAATGGGAGAAAATTTTTGCAATCTATCCATCTGACAAAGGGCTAATATCCAAAATCTACAAAGAACTTAAACAAATTTACGAGAAAAAAACAAACAACCCCATTAAAAAGCAAGCAAAGGATACGAACAGACACTTCTCAAAAGAAGACATTTATGAGGCCAACAAACATGCAGAAAAAAGCTCGTCATTGCTGGTCATTAGAGAAAAGCAAATCAAAACCACAATGAGATACCATCTCATGCCAGTTAGAATGGTGATCATTAAAAAGTCAGGAAACAACAGATGCTGGAGAAGGTGTGGAGAAATAGGGATGCTCTTACACTGTTGATGGGAGTGTAAATTAGTTCAACCATTATGGAAGACAGTGTCGCAATTCCTCAAGGATCTAGAACCAGAAATACCATTTGACCCAGGAATCCCATTACTGGGTATATACCCAAAAGAATTATAAGTCATTCTACTATGAAGATACATGCACATGTATGTTTATTGCAGCACTGTTCATAATAGCAAAGACTTGGAACCAACCCAAATGCACATCAGTGATAGACAGGATAAAGAAAATGTGGCACATATACATCATGCAACACTATGCAGCCATAAAAAAAGGATGAGTTGATGTCCTTTGTAGGGACTTGGATGAAGCTGGAAACCATCATTCTCAGCAAACTAACAGAAGAACAGAAAACCAAACATCGCATGTTCTCACTCATAAGTGGGAGCTGAACAATGAGAACACATGGACACAGGGAGCAGAACATCACACACTGGGGCCTGTTGGGGGGTGGGGGGGCTAGGGGAGGGATAGCATTAGGAGAAATACCCAATGTAGATGACGGGTTAATGGGTGCAGCAAACCACCATGGCATGTGTATACCTATGTAACAAACCTGCATGTTCTGCACATGTACCCCAGAACTTCAAGTATAATAAAAAAAAGAAAAAAAAAAAAAAGGAAAACCAAGAGCAAACCAAACCTAAAATTAGAAGAAAAGAAATAATAATAATCAGAACATAAATAAATGAAATTGAAACTAAAAATATACAAAATATCAACAAAATGAAAAATATTTTTTGAAAGATAAACAAAATTAACAAACTTTTAGCCAGACCAAGAAACTCAGAGAGAAGACCAAAATAAATAAAATCAGAGATGTAAAAGGTGACACTACAACTGATATTGCAAAAATTCAAAGCATCCCTTGGAAGCTAGTATTGGCAACTATATGCCAATAAATTGTAAAATCTACAGTTACTGGGGAGGCTGAGGCAGGAGAATCATTTGAACCCGGGAGGTGGAGGTTTCAGTGAGCCGAGATCACCCACTACACTCCAGCCTGGTGTCAGAGCGAGACTCCGTCTAAAAAAAAAAAAAAATTGTAAAATCTAGAAGAAATGGATACATTCCTAGACACATACAACCTACCAAGATTAATATGTGAAGAAATCCAGAACTTGAACAGACAAATAACAATTAATGAGATTAACAAAGCTGTAATAAAGCTGTAATAAAGAGTAATAAAGAAGGTAAAACGTTAAAAAATCAAGAGTTTTCTAGGAATGAAAAGCCTGGAAACCAATGACTTCATTTTTGAATTTTTCCAAAGACATGAAGAAGGACTAATACCAATCCTACTCAAACTAGTATGAAAAATAGAATTGGAGACAGTACTTCTAAACTCATTCTAGAAGGCTAGATTTTTTTTTCCTTTTTTTTTTTTGAGACAGCGTTTCACTCTTGTTGCACAGGCTGGAGTGTAATGGCACGATCTCGGCTCACCACAACCTCTGCCTCCTGGGTTCAAGCCATTCTCCTGACTCAGCCACCTGAGTGGCTGGGATTACAGGCATGTACCACCACACCTGGCTAATTTTGTATTTTTAGTAGAGATGGAGTTTCTCCATGTTGGTCAGGCTGGTCTCGAACTCCTGACCTCGGGTGATCCACCCGCCTCGTCCCCCCAAAGTGCTGGGATTATAGGTGTGAGCCACCACTCCCGGTCAAGGCTAGTATTACCCTGATACTAAAACCAGAGAAGGTCACAATAAAAATAGAAAACTACAGCTCAATAGCCCTGATGAACACTGACGCAAAAATCCTAAACAAAATACTAAAACATTGAATTCAACAACACATTAAGAAGATTATGCACCATGACCAAGTGGGATTTATCCCAGGGATGCAGGGTTGGTTTAACATATGCATATCAATCAATGTGATACATCATATAAACAGAATAAAGGAATAAAAACATATGATCATTTCAATTGATGCTGAAAAAGCACTTGATAAACTTAACATCCCTTCATGATAAAAATCCTCAAAAAACTGGGCATAGAAGGAGCATACCTCAGCACAATAAAAGCCATATATGACAAACCACAGCTGGTATCATAATGAAAGAGGAGGACCTAAAATCATTTTCTCTAAGCTCTGCAACAGGACAAGGATGCCCACTTTCACCACTGTTATTCGGTGTAGTACTGGAAGTCCTAGCTAAAGCAATCAGAGAAGAGAAAGAAATAAATGGTATCCACATTGAAAAAGAATGCCCACTTTCACCACTGTTATTCAATGTAGTACTGGAAGTCCTAGATAAAGCAATCAGAGAAGAGAAAGAAATAAATGGTATTCACATTGAAAAAGAAGAAGTCAAATTCTCTTTTTGGTGGAGTCTCTATTTTATTTTTTTTCAAATGTAAGTTGAAATGTTATGATCTTACATTTGAAAAAAAACCATAAAGACTCCACCAAAAAACTGTTAAAATCGATAAATTCAGTAAAGTTGCAGGATAATGAATATACAAACATCAGCAGCATTTCTAGATGCCAACAGCAAACAATCTGAAAAAGAAATCAAGAAAGTAATCTCATTTATAGAAGCTACAAATAAAATAAGATACCTAGGAATAAACTTAGAAGTGAAAGATCTCTATGATGAAAAGTATAAAATATTGATGCAAGAAATTGAACAGGATACAACAAAATGGATAGAATTTCATGCTCTTTGATCGAAAGAAACAAAATTGTTAAAATGTCTATACTATTCAATGCATTCTACAGATTCAACACAACGTCTATCAAAACATCAATGAAATTCTTCATAAGAATAAGAAAAAATTCAAAATTTTACATGGAACCACAAAAAAAAGACCCATAAAAGCCAAACCTATCCCAAACAAAAAGAAAAAAAAAAAAAAAACTAGAGAAATCACAATCCTTGACTTCAAATTATGCTACAGAGTTATGTGTAATCAAAACAGCATAATACTGCATAAAATAGACATATAGACCAATGGAACTGAATGGAGAATCCAGAAGTAAATTCATACATCCACAGTGAACTCGTTTTTGACAAAGATTTCAAGAACATAATTTGGGGAAAGGAAGTTCTCTTTAATAAATGGTGTTAGGAAAACTGGATATCCATATGCAGAACAACGAAACTAGACTCATTTCTCTTGCCACGTACAAAAATCAAATCAAAATGAATTAAAGACTTAACTCTAAGACTATAAGACTACTGAAAACATTGGAGAATCTCTCCAGGACATTGTTCTGGGTAAAAATTTCTTGAGTAATACCCCTCAAGCACCACCAAAGCAAAAATGGACAAAGGGGATCACATCAAGTTAAAAAGTTTCTGCACTGTAAAGGAAACTATCAAAAAAGTGAAGAGACAACCCACAAAATGGGAGAAAGAATTTGGAAACTATCCGTCTGGCAAGGAATTAATAATCAGAATATATAAAAACTTAAATCGATAAGAGAAAAATCTAATAATCTGATTAAATCAGTCAACGATAATTTATTGTACATTTAAAAGTAACTGAAAGAGTATATTTGGAGTGTTTGTAACATAAATAAATAATAATTTTTGAGGGAACGGATACCTCATTTACCCTGGTGTGATTTATGCATTATATGCCTGTATCAAAATATTTCAGGAACCCCATAAATATATACACCTACTATGTACTCATAAAAATTAAGAAACAATTTAAAGTAGAAATAATTCCAGTCTTACACAGTGTCTTTCAGGAAATAAAGCGGAAGAGAAATCTCACTCCAGTTCATTTTATGAAGCCAGTGTAAATCTGACACAAGCATTTTGAAAATGACTTTTCAAGAGAAGACATTTAATGACCAACATCTACTGAAAACATATATAAAAAATCCTTAACTAAATATTAGCAAACAGATAAGTTGAGTTTATTCCACAAATGCAAGAAGGTAAAACATTCAAAAATCAATAATTGTAATTTGCTACTTCATTTGAGAAAGTCAAAATATTATCATTTTAATAAGTACAGAATATGGTGTGAAAATAATTCTACTACTATTCATGATAAAACCTTTCAGTCGACTAGGAATTTCCTCCACCTGATAAAAGACATCTACCACAAATCTAAAGCTAACGTTATACTTAATGGTGAAATGTTAAATGTATTTTCCCTTCTGCCATGATTGTAAGTTTCCTGAGGCCTCTCCAGCCATGCTGAACTGTGAGTCAATTAAACCTCTTTCTTTTATAAATTACCCACTCTTAGGTGTGTCTATTAGCAGCATGAGAATGGAATAATACAATGGAGTTTTGCCATGTTGGCCAGGCAGGTCTCAAGCTCCTGGCCTCAAGAAATCTGCCCACCTTGGCTTCCCAAAGTGCTGGGATTACAAGTGACAAGTGTGAGCCCCTTACTGTCTTTTCAAAAACACCACAGTTACTATTTTTTATTTTTTTAACTATACCATATAATTGACTTTTAAATATTATGTATCTTACTCATTGTCCATCTCCCCCTTGCCTCCCACTGTCAGAGTACAATTTCCAGGAGGTCGGGCACTGCTTTGATTGTCTGGTTCAGTGATATATCCCTAAATCCTGCAATAGTGTCTGGAACACAGTAGTCGCTCAATACGTTTTTTTTGATTGAATGCATTTGTGAATGAATGGGCTAGACTTGGGCAATAACATATCCCCTCCCTATCTCATGAAGAGGCAAAATCACTATAGCTTTGTTCAAAAGGAAGCTGAAATACCCACTTTTGATTATAGCCTATGATGAAATATGCAAGTTTGATTACAGCCCTACAATAGATTTGCACTGACCCAGATTGGGAAGCCTGAGTTGATTAAACACTTAGGGAAAATAGATCCATTGGAAGACCTGTCCCCATTCTCTGTTATTCTGTACTTGGCCTCCATTTGCCAATTCAATTTGATGAGAGGGAGAAGAATCATATCATTGGAGAGTATCTTGGGACCTGGAGTTGCAGCCTGTGTTTTCACTCAGCAGAATTTTTAATCCACCACTTCTAGGAGCAGTAGAGATCCTGCTGAGCTGCAGGAACCTAACAGGCATAAACAAGCCCTGGTATAAAGATATTCATGAGGTGATTTGCTCCAGCACCCAGCAGCGCACCACATTTCTCCCTAGGCGTGCAAAAGCTTGAAAGCCTGGGCCACCATCGAGAATACCAAAGGGCCAGCCAGCTACTTTGTCCCAGAAAGGCAGCCCGTAGGAACAAAGGGGACTTTCAAGCTGTCCTGGTTTTGGAAGTAGGGAGATTTTTTTCATGAACAAGGCTGACAACACTGAGAAGGTGACTGTGAAGCTGGGCACCTGTCTTGAACAGTAGCATCAGTGACTTCATGAGGACTTTGGGTAGGGGTGGGCTCTGTGGGTAATTAGCACACTGGGCCCCTGGCAGTCAGACACCAGCTCATTAACTCTTAGAGCTACACTTTCTGAAGGCTGCAGTAGCACTCCTTTATATTCATATATTCTTTCCCCTGCTGTTCTGAGAATACCCAAGCTGCAAGCTCTTGCAAAGGATGCTTGTATTAAAGCATTATTTTTGTTCCTACTCCCTGGAGCTTCCTTTATGATTTAGGGTATGGAGCTTTTGTCGTTGCTGCTCAAAAGGAGTTGTGTTCAGAGAAAAGACCCCAGAAGCATCTTCAGTCTGACATGACAATGCTATGAGCTGCTATCTGAAGGCCTGTTCCTATGTGTGCTGCCAAATATGACACGGATAAGGAAAATATAGATTGTTCATGCAGGTGCAGGACTAATTCACAGACCTCTGGGACCTGGACACAGAATTTCCCATGCAGCCTGGGGAGTACACAGCAGCAGAAGCATCAAGAAACTAGACTGGAGGGATGAAACCGAACTCTGCCTGATGGGACTAGGCTGAACTCATTATTTGACAACTGCTTCCTGGGTGCACTTCCACTTCAGGGCTTGGGCTGGATGCTGGGGACAAATGGATATTGCCTCCTAAAGCTGAATGTTTGCATTTTGTGCATTCCCTACCACCCAGTTTGATCTTATTCTCTGTGACTTCCCCCGTTGAGTCATAGGCACTTGCCTCAATCCCGCGGCAGAAAGATCTGATACGTCTTATTATTCATGAGAGGTACAAGATGGTAGTGGTTAGTGTTGTGGATACTGGGATTGGACCTATCCTAGTACTAGTTTGGCTGTGTGACCTTGGATGTATTGCTTATCTTACTTATACCACAGTTTTCTCATCTGTAAAATGGAAACAGTAACTGTCATCTATGGTTTTTGTACTATTTAATCTTCATAAAAAGTACTTCAGACTTTGTGTCATACAATAACCACTCAATAATGTCAACTAACATGTTCTGTTTTAACTACACACTTATTGCTATTGGAGCATAGAAACCTACAGCAGATTGATTAAAAGATTCAGCAGAAAGAGGAAAATTATCTTCTGTAATAAAAAGTAAAAGAAAAAATATATCTGGCCATACCTCCACATATTCAGGTCTACAGACACAGCCTGGCAGTCAGCATTGACAGGAGGAAATGATGCCCTCCTTCTCTGGAGATACGTTCTCCTTTTATAATGCTGTTGGAGGTAGAGCCTAGAAAACTATTGGAATAAATGACACGATGTCCTCATTCAGGCTGGGTACAGCTGGAAGGATGAGCCCTAGGTTAAAAAGAAAGCTAGAAAAACACTAAGAAAAAGATAATGGAGAAATTGATGTCCCAAATTGTGTAGCTATTTGGAAAGGAGATAAAACAGATCTGTATTTCACACCATATATTTTGAAATTAGCTGGACCCAGCTGTACATCTTATGAGCCAGTTATAAGTGTAGTTACTTTAACAGTAAAAATGGTAAAATATACGAATCATGTAAAGTAGTGAAAATTGCAGACAATAAATACACAACGTTTAACCAAGTATACTGCTGCTGCAGAGCTCATGGTCTGAGATGAACACAAACAATAAACAAACAGTCACATGCATCTTAGGTGTTTGAAGGAAGAGGAGACCTTTTTTGAGGTAGCATATTTACAAAAGAACTAGCCCAAATTAAGAGTCAGTTTGCCTGACCGAGAGCTGAACAAACTCACTGTCAGAATGGGGCATACATGGCACCTACTATTTTGTTCCCTATTCTAGAGGCTGCAACCCTACCTAAAAAGAGAGTTTCGATTTATTCTGCTGTTGCATAGATCAACACCTTAATGAATAGTTCAATGTATATAAATCCCATCATGTACTTCTGAATATTTTCTTAGACTCCATTCCTAGAAAACCAATTTTCTGTGCAAGGAGGAATACACTGCTATATTGCTTTCTTGAACTCCTATGCTATTTTACACCCAATGGCAGGTCATAGGAGTCATGTGTAAAGAAAAATTTATAGTTTTTTTTAATAAGACAATGGAGAACAAAAGCAAATGGAAAGACTTGCCCATATATCACATCCAGCAAGAGTTAATATTGCATTTTCCTATTTTAAAATATTTTAAAATTTATTCCTCACTTAGATGAACATCAAGCAGCAATGATATGTATCAGAATTATTAGTTATGTTTTCAATAACGTTTTCATCATAACAAGTTTACTTGGGCATACAATGGTTGGTAAGTAGAAGTGTGGCTAATCATTGTATTTTATGAACATTTACCTTTGGTCTCTTTGTGCAAAATATTTTAAATTTCTTTCAGTGATGAACAAACAAATGAATAAAGACAAACAAGGAACCCCAGTCAATCAGCATTGATCCCGACTTATACAATTGTGTGGATTTCTGTGGTGTATCATTGCTTTCTCTTGATCTCAGACAGGTTATATGTTTGTTTAGTTTTCCAAGGGAAGTACACAAAGGTTTTTGAATCATTTAAAAACACACTTGGTATACACTGTGATTGTGTACTATTAAGAACTATGGGATATTACTGTGCCTTTCCATTAACAATTTTTAATATTTTACAACAATATATTAACAAAATAACATTTTCTCATGAAATTTTGGCAGCATTATCCAATTTGTCTCTAAGGTATGTTACTTCATAAAACCTCCGGATTTAATAACCAATTGTAGCAATTAAATATTTTTCTCCTGCTAGTAAATTTAATAATAGGATGTCATTAAATAACTAATAGGGATAATTTGTCATTTTCTATTTTTTGAAACTATATTTGTTTCATTTTTGGGCAAAAACATAAAAGAGGATTCGGCTTCTCTGAAGATGAGCATAGACATATTTATTTTCCCTATTCCCCCTGCTTGGTAGAACTAAACTCTGTGGACATTGTACGTAAAACAAACATAAGAAAACTGAAATGTGGAGAAAAGAATGGATACCAGATAGAGACCTCAGGACCCAAGAAACGACACAGTTGCGAGGTCCCTGTTTTTTTTTTTAATTTATTTTATTTTGTTTTTGTCTCATATGTCCTACATTTAGAGTTGAAAAAGCCGGCAGGCTAGAAACACAAAGCACAGATAGAAAATGCTGCAACAAAAACTCATCCTCAAGCCAAAGGAAAAAACAAGGACAACATGGCAACATGGAAAACTTTTAAACAATAAGTGTTCTACTTTAGCAAACACCAGAAATGCTGTGACCACACATACAGCCATACCAGCAAAAGCTGAGTGGGGAGCCTAGGCTTCTGTATTCACCAGGGTCTAACTGTGAGCCCCAGTCACTGTCTCCAGGATAGTGTCAGAAAAAGCCAAATAGGGAGTGGGGATTTTCAGCCACCAGTATGTAACTAAGTCCTCCTCCTTCATCATGGCGTCAGTGAAGATTTCCATGCCCAGTCATCGGCAGTGAGGTCCCCCTCCCCAACTATTGGGCTGGTGTCATCGGAAGCCTAGTGGTGAGTCACCAGCTTAATGAGGTCATACCCTTCCCACTCACATAAGCAAAGCCAGTTGTGAAGCAGTAACAGGGCAGTCCTAGCCTTCGTAGCCATGGAGGCATCAGCAAATGTACACTGAGGAGCCATGACTTCCATCTGAACCCAGTAGTAATGATGAGCCCATCACCCCTCGGGTGTTGATGGGGGCAGAATGTGGCTCTCAAGTGGCAATAATGATCCCATTGTTCCTTTCCCTACTTCTGGGCCAGAGTGGTCTCAGAGTAAGCCAGCTAAAAGAAAAATTTTAAACAAGACCCAGAGTCTCATTATATATATCCAAAATGTCTAGATTTTGATAACAATTTTACAAAATTCATCACACCAGGACCTAGAATATTTTAAATCTAATGAAACAGGAAAAATAATAAATGTCAACATAGAGATGGCAGGGAAATTAGGATTGTCTGGTGAATATTTTAAAGCCACCATAATAAAATTGTTTCAAAGAGTAATTATGAACATGTCTGGAAGAAACTTAAAATTAGAAAATCTCAAAAAGGAAATAGTAGATATAAAAAAAGAAAAATTTAAAAGTAAAAATGCAATAATAATAGTAAAAAATATTTCAGTGTGTGGGCTAACCAGCAGAATGGTTCAAGAAAAGAATTGGCAAACTTGAAGATAGAACAAGAGAAATCACCCAATCTAATCAACAAAAGGAATATAAACTAAGAAAAAAATTAAAAAGTAAACAGAAGAGATAATATTCATGTTATCAGAGATCAGGAGAAATGGCAAGGTTGAAAATATATTTGAAGAAATAATGGCTGAAAATTTCCTTAAATTTGACTAAAGATGCAAACTCATAAATGCAAGCAAGATGCTGAGTGAACCTCAAAGAGAAATACACACCAAGACAAATTATTTTCAAACTCCTGAAAACAGAGATGGATAAAAAGATATTGAATTAGGTGAGAGAGAAATGACATATTACCTATAGGGAGAAATCAGTGTGAATGGCAGCAGATTTCTTATCAGGAACTATGGAGGCTGGAAGGAAAAGGCACACTATTTTTCAAGTGCTGAAATTAAAGACGGTCAGGACAGAATTCTATATTTGGCAAAGATATTCTTCAGTTAAATAGGAGAAATAAAGACATTTCAGATGAAGAATACTGAGAGGTATTCGCTCTTAGCTAATGGAAGCTTTGTAAATGGAGATGCATTTATAAATGAAATCATTTCAGAACCCTAAAAAAGAAAGGAAAACAACAAAAAGAGTAAAAAATAGGAATAACTACATTTTTTCCCATCTGCTTTAGTTTCCTAACTTATGTTTGATGTTTGTGACAAAGAAGACAACACTACCATGGTTTTACATATGTGGAGAGGATGATTACAGTTTTATAATTCAAAATCAGGAAGTAAAATGTCACCAACTTTGTTCTTTCTCAACATTGTTTCAGCTATTTGAGGTCTTCTGTGTTTCCATAAAAATCGTAGAATTGCTTTTTCTATTTTTGTAAACAATGCCATTGGAATTTTGATAGGGATTGTGTTGAATCTGTACATTATGGGTAGTATGGACATTTTGATCATATTAATTTTTCCAATCCATAACTATGAATATCTCTCCACTTATTTGTGTCTTCTTCAATTGTTTTCATCAATGCTTGATAGTTTTCAGGGTTGAGATTTTTGCCCCCTTGATTAAATTTATACCTAAATATTTTATTCTTGTTGATACTATTATAAATGGAATTCTTTTCTTGATTTCTTCAGATACAATAAATCCTGACCACTTAACACCGTTGATAGGTTTTTGGAAACTATAACTTTAAGCAAAAATATATACAGTAGGTTCTTAAATAACACTGATTCCTTCAACATCAATTAAGTATAACACTGGTAACCACAAATGTGATTAACCATGAATCATTTTGCTTAAAGTTGCAGTTTCCGGTAACCTATTGACAATATTGAGGATTGATTGTAGTTTATTGTTAGTGCACAAAATTCAACTGACTTTTGTATGTTGATTTTTTTTTTATCCTGCAACTTTACTGAATTTGTTTATTAGTTGTAAGTTTTTTGTAGTGCCTTTAGGGTATTTTACATATAAGATTGTATCAACTGTAAACAGATAATTTTGCTTTTTTAATATGACTTTTATTTCTTTTCTTGCCTAATTTATCTGGCTACTACTTTCAGTGCTATGTTGAAAAGAAGTAGCAAGAGTGGCTATTCATGTCTTGTACCAGATCTTAGAGTAAAAAGCTTTCAGTTGTTCCCTATTGATTATAATGTTAGTTGTGGGACTTTCATAAATGGCCCTTATTGTGTGGAGAAAGTTTTCTTCTATGTTTTTATTATCAGTGGTGTTGAACTTTGTCAAATAATTTTATTTTGCATGTATTATGGTCATGTGATCCTTATATTTCATTCTTTGAATGCGGTGTATCATACTGATTGATTGGGTATGTCAAGCCAATCTTGAATCCCACGAATAAATCTCACTTGGTCATAGTGTATAATCTATACCATGTGTTGTTGAATTTACTTTGCAAGCATTTTATTAAGCATTTTTTCATTTATGTTCATTAGAGATATTAGCCTGTAGTTTTCTTTTATTCTGGCATCTTTGTGTGGCTTTTGTATCAGGGTGATGTCAGCCTCATAACATGAGTTTGGAAGCATTCCCTCTATTTCTATTTCATGGAGAAGTTTCAGAAATATTAATATTAATTTTTCTTTGAATGTTTGGTAGAACTCAGCAGCAAGCCATCAAATCCTGGGCTTTCTTTGTAACAAGGTTTTTTATTACTACTTCAATTTCTCTTTTATTGGTCTGTTCAGGTTTTTTTTTTTTAAATTCTTTTTGACTCAGTCTTAGCAGGTTGTTTGTTTCAAAAAGTGTATCAATTCTTTCTAGGTTGTCCAATTTGCTAACATGTAATTGTTCATCATAGTCCTTTATGCACGTTTTTGTTTCTGAGGCATCTGTTGTAATGTCTCTTTTATTTCTGATTTTATTTGAGTCCTGTCTTTCTTTTCCTTTGGTAGTATTACTAAGGGTTTGTCAATTAAAAAAAAATTTTTTAGTTTTGTTTATTTTTCTATAATCTTTCTATTCTCCAATGCTTAGGGAAATTAATGTAACTGAGGTTATCTTGTTGGTGAGAGAAGAGCTAGCATTCCACATGCTACTTCCAAATATCCCGCTTTTGTCTTACTATCTCCTCTTATTGCAATATGACATTGACAACTGTAAGGAAAAACGATGCCAACACATGTAAAACTATAGGAGAGTAGAGAGGCAAATAGGGTATTGTGGAAGCAAAAATATTTTCTTGAATTTATTTAATACTAGGTAGTATCTAGGAACACAGAGTCACACAGGAATTTCACTTTCCTCAAACACACATACTCATAAACACCCACACAGATGCAGCAATGGATAAACGGACAAGTTTTGTGTTTCTTTGGTAATACAATAGATCTGTTGTGTCCTTTCTTCCTTCTTTCTTTTTCTTCTTCTTTCCTTCTTACATTTTTGCTGTTATTTTTCTTCAAAGAGGCACCAAGACATTAAAAACAGTACATTTGGTTAGCATTTTCTAAAGGAGAGATTAGTAGATGAATACCTCATGCCTGCATGCAACTGCTGAAGTTCTAATTAGCCACAGGTGGGGTTTATGCTGTTGGCTGTTTAATACTAGAGAAGCTGGGGTGAGCAGCCTACTTCCACATGGCACCACAGCTTCTGGTCCCAGCATGACCATCATCAAACGTCTTTATTTTTGTCCTGGGGCTGGGTGGCCAGGAAACATGTTCTTCTTGTCTTGTCCTTGAGAGCTCATGTGATCACCAGGTGGCCCTGGGATGGCAGGGCGCCAGAATTTTGACATCATTTTTGGCACAAAATTAATAACAAAGGAATTTCTCCAAATCTTAAAGGTTTCAAAACATAAGACTAAAATAATGTCACACCACTTATTGGAAAGCATGCTCTTCCTTTTGTCTCAATTGATTTTTTCATAATTGTGTGAGAATTATGAATTCTTTCCTCTCTAGTTTTGTATGTTCTCCGTCAATTATAACAGTACGCAGCAAAATTTTATTATGTGGATTGTTGTTATAAACTATAATTCAAATACATAGTTCTGTCCAGAAGTAGGGCAATCTCTTCTCCAAAAACTCTGAAAGACCTGCTCTGACCATGTTTAACCAAAAAGTAATACAGACTGAAGAGCTGGACAATTGATTGAATTCCAGGGAGGGCAGAGACTATTAAAATCTATTTGAATAGCAATAAAACAGTAATTAAAAAGTTAACTTATTTTGCCCTGAACATTTTTAAAAGAGACCAAAAGACTATGGTAGCAGCATTACCTAATAATGAAATCAGTTTTGACATATTTTCTAAGTTTAATCTTTAAAATTAGAGTTCTCTTGACATTTACGGTTGAAGAGTTAGGGTAAGGGCATAGAATGGAGAACACACCAGCATCAATAGCTCCTGGCTTTATCAGTAGTTTTTGATAGAGAACCAAATAAGCCTACCATGGAGGTTGTGCCAATGTAGCCATATAAAGTTGCTTGAAAGGGATTGCAAGGAGATTTGGTGCTCTAGTCCTTACAATATGCTCAGCATGCTAAGTTTCAGCTACCAGATTTAACCCCAAACTTTCCCAATTTGGATTCCTTTTATTCTCACTTGATTATTTGGTGGGCATACACAAGCCAATGTCAATCTAATGAGAGTCCTCTGAACCTTCCACCAGCAAGACCTGTGCTCATTTTCCCCAAAGGTTTCCTCTTGGAAATATTTTTTTCTATTCAACTGCATCTTAGAATAATAAGACTTTTATTATCTTATGTTTTATTCATCAACAACTATATAACTGTCAATCAAGGCTTCTGATCAACACAAGATTCTCAATGCTACCAATATAAGGTTGTACAGCAATAAGGTATAAACTGGAGCTTTTTTTGTGTGGTTTGATTTATTGGGGTTTAAATGCCGGTCACTAGCTTTGTGCTGTTGGCAATTTATTTAAATGCTCCTCTCTCTCTCACTTGTAAGATGTAAATACTGATATGTTGACCTTGCAAGATCGTTACAAGGGTTACAGAGGAAACCACTGTAGTCTGTAGACTCTTTGAAATGGAATAAACAGTTATGGGAAGAGGGAAAACCCAAGAATGGACTGTTAGTGAGTAGAACAGCTCATCGACACCATGCTCTCCTAGTTGTCCTGAAGTTGATATTCCACATGGTTTTTGGTAATAAACTGCCTCAGGGATGTGGGGGCTGCACCTGGGATGCCACATGCCAAGTGATCACAACACCAAGACGAAAGCACAGGGAATTTACTTCCTCCTAGGGTGTTAGATGCTGTGCAGGGCCATCTAGTGACCCTTACACCCCATATGTTCATTTCGGAATTAGAGAGGCTGAGGATCACATACAGATAGGTGATGATGACATAACCTGAACGTAGTCCTGGACTTGAAGATAAAAGTTCTTGTTGCAAACGTATACCATTATTAATACAAAGAAATATGTGATGAAGCCTATTGCAGCAAATCTATTTGCGACATTAAATTAGGAAAATCACAGCCACTATTTATTACACCTCTGTTATGTTCCAGGTCTTCTTCTAAGTGCTTTATGTACATTATCTAATTAGATACATTAGGCTCACAAAAATTTTACTTTTCAAGTGGGAAATGGAGGCTCATTAAGATTAAGTGATTATTTTCCCAAATATGCATAGTAAGAAGAGGCCAAGTTGGGAATTAACACTAGGTGATTTGATATATTGCTTCCAACCTTCCAGAAGACTATGTAATAAATGACATGGGGTTTAGGAAGTTGTTCCTCCCTTATATTTTCATGGCACACCAATTACAGATACATTTTCACATCTATGATCTATTACATCCTTTTCACTGTGAAGCCACTAAGACCCCCAAAATTAAATTGTGCAGTTAAATGGCTCTTAAGAAAAGGAAAAAGGGAGGGACTTGAACCCAAGCTCTCTGAGGCCAGATGATATGCGATTTTATCTATATGACATGGCTGCCAAAGGAAACAGTTATCCCTTCAGGCTTGGGTGGGGACTGGAAGTGTTTATAGAGTTGGTAAGAAAAAGTTTCACAGGCCAGGTGTAGTGGCTCGTGTCTGTAGTTCCAGCTCCTCAGGAAGTTGAGGCAGGAGGATCTCTTGAGCCCAGGAGGTCAAGGCTGCAGTGAGCTACGATCACACCACTGTACTCTAGCCTGGGCAATGGAGTGACACCCCAACTCTCAAAAAATAAGAAGGAAAAAGTTTCACAGAGAGGACGGGTTCGAATTGTCCCAGAAGGTACACATGGGATTTTATTAGCAAAGAAATAGCAAAGGAAGATGTATAAGGAAGAGGCTTCCAATAGAACACTTCGTTTGAACCAAACATTATATATGGAAAGAACCCTTTTGTATTTATGTTGTGAAAATGCCCACACCTGATATTTTTGTAATGAGGTTCTTTCAATATTTAAGCAATACGGTGTTTTGGATAGTTTTCAAAATGGCTGTGATTTGCATTTTCCCATGCCAATTATGAAGAGAAGTGTCTAACACAATGAGTATGCCTCAGGTAAGAGTTTCCCCATGCTCTCTCTGACATGTACAGCCAGGCTGCCTAAGCGTTTCCATGGAAGAACCTCCAGGCAGGGTAAGTGAATGTTTAGTCCTGACCAGCATGAGTGTCAGCATAGGATTCTGTGAAACAACAGAGTGCATGAGAGTTGTCAGATTCAAAATTCTTGAGTACTTATATTTTATCATGTTCAATTACGAATTTGTATATCCTTTTATAATATTCTCACATTTTCTTTAATATAAAAATATATTTCTAATTATCATAATTTAAATTAGTCACTGTGTCCCCCTGCCCACACTGTGGGAATCTACAGAGGGAGTGGCCCTTCACCCCAGTTTGAGAAGCCCTGTTGTGTCCACTGTTACTGTCCTATCCTCATTATCTGACACGTCCACCCCAGAGCACGACCCTGTGGGAGTGTGACTTATCACTCTTTGGATAGAACATAAAATTTGTGTGATTTTTGGTAGATGAGAAATTTTAGCAGAAAAAAATGAAAAAGCCAAATGGCATTGTAACAATATAGTTCTGGCGTGTGTTTTAATGAACAGTAGAAACAATCTAACATGCACCTGCCAAGACCTTTCCATTGGTAACTGTTACAGAACTTCTGAGAATCAAGTTGATTTCTAGTCTATGACACCAAGTCTCTTCAAAAGCTCTACCTCTTTCCAGATGGTGGCTGAGACACATTTTTAGGGCTTGAAGCTAATCCCAATTTTCTACGGCCTTCATTTCAAAAGGCTTCCTTTAAAGGAAGCTACCCTCAGTTCTTTTTGTTGGCCTGGAGGCTGCCTGGCTTCCATGAGCATGAGGGGAGGACACTGAGCATGCCTAGAGAATCTCCTGAGACTCCCAGGTGGGGCCACACTCTCTAGATGATGGAAAACCTGTGTGAAGGATGCTTAGCCAACACGGAGCCCTCTGTTTCTGCCCTCCAACACCCCCACCGCAGGCTGAAATCCCAGCTGTGTGTCCCAAGAAACTAGTATGTCTCAAGAAGAGCATTTGACCAGTGATTTTTGTTTTCAACTCTCATGTCTATCAGGTAATATACTCTCTGAGGAACACTGAAGGTCATATTTATTAATTGTGTCAGTGAATTTTGTTCAACAACCTTGAGGTACAGCAAATGAACAGAAGGTAATTGCTCTCTGCAAAAAATGAAGGCATGGTGTTTAGAAAACATACATTAGGAGAGCAACAATAACAATAAAACTGACACCAGGTGAGCTAGGTGGGTGTAGAGTGTGTTGGTGGAGCATCTAGAACTTTGGACGTGGCCCTTCAGAGAAAGAACGGGAGCTGCCCCTCTACACCTAATGCCAGGCAGCAGCAGGGACCAGCACATGGCCGGCTCACTCGCCTTGCTTTGTAGTGAGTTTCATCTGATCCTTGTCCTTATCCAAAGTGAAGTTTGGGAGATAAGTTCTTTGTCTTTGTTGTCAATGTTCTTCTGCAAGGTTTGATTTAGGAAAGAAGTCTAGGGTAAACACGCAGACCAAGATAACACAGAAGGAATTAAATGCACCTGCCCGAACAGAAACCATCAGTTTGGGCAAAAGCCATAAATTCCGTTAGAGAGAACATGCCCTTTGTAAATAGAGGCATGGAGCTGCCCAGAGCTGGGGTGTTCGAGCAGGTTGACCACTTTAACAAAGAATGTCAACTTTTCTTTGGTTTAAGACAATGGGGTCATTTCCCACATCACCTCTCAATTTGTCGATTTGGGTTTTCAGAAGAATTGTACCTTACACAGTCAGAAATACTACTCCCAGCTCTTCTTATCTTGTGGCTTTGCCTCTTCCAAGCTCTGACATGGTTATATTATATTCATTAACATTGGATCACCAGCACTGACAAGTGTGGCTGTAGCTAACTGTGACAGAGACTGGGAAATGGGACTTTTCCAGGAGACCAGCAGGACTAGTAGATGCAAGCTGATGAACACGTGGACCTGCGTGAACACGTGGACCTGCCTGTCTCTGCCACATCCCTTTCCTGAGAACCATGGGTGCTCTGGTATCCCAGTAGGTTGCCAGACAAGTAAGACACCACAACTGAGAAGCACAAGGAAGTTAATGTTGCATGGGCAATGAGAGGCAGCAGATGGAAAGAAGTAACTCAAACTCCATTCCCTTCGTCCTGCATACCGGTCTGAGACACAGTAGCTCTGTACGAGTGCTCCAAGATCAAATGTTTTCTGCAAAGCTCTGGTCAGCACCAAATAGAAATTTATTTTTTGATTATGAGACATTCCAATCTGGACCGTGAAACTCTCCTCCATCTTGTCATTTGGGGGTATCTCACACTGTTCCTCCACACTGTTCCAGTTGAGTCTGTTTTGTTCCAGTGCAGATTAGAAAAATCCAGGGGTCCAGGTAGATTTGGTGGGAGATATTAAGGGGTCCAACTTGCAAGAGCAAATGCCCCTTTTAACCACAGTTTATTGGCCAGACTTAGTACATAGTCACAGACTACTGCAAAGAAAAGTGAAGGACAGGAAATCTACCCGTGCACACAGGAGGCTACCAGTACTGGAGACTGTTAGACGCAGAGTCATCTCTTCTACTCATACCCAGCTCAGCATTGTCACACTTCCCTGTGGAACTCTATGGTCTTTATTTTGCTGAATATTATCAGGGATACTTTATTATTAAAATAATTTTGAATAAATGTCAGAGTACACTGTGGAGCTACATTTCCAATGATCTACTTGCATCAGACGTTTTATTGTCAACAACATGACTAGAGTTTATATAATATTTCAATACTTAACAAGATGGCAAAAAAGAATTATTATAATTTTTGAGGCCACAATGAAGCAGTTATACATACATACAGAATTCACAAGGAAGGTATTTTGTTAAAACTGGATACATACACACTTCAAGAATTAATTGAGTCATGAAATCTGCCTTGGTAAGTTAGACAACTGCAGTGTAGCTTAATTGTACTGGCAACAATGATCAGCGCTTACTGAGCCTATGCTACATGGTAGGCATGTGTAAAACACTCATTTATTACTCAAGACAATGCTGGATTCTATTGTTATTTCAACTTTATAGATTAAATTGAATTTGAGACAGGTTAAATTTCTGGCCTAAATTCTGACTGCCAGCTTGTACTACTCAAAACTGCTCCACATTCTCCCATGTTGTTAAAGAAAGACAGTAGACATTTCTATTATTTGGGCTAATTCAGTGTAAGGTCAGCCTAGACAAACAAAGATGTGCACATGTTTTTCTCAGACTTGATGATATTGCAGGTAAAGGAGATTCTTAATGACTTCATTTTCTAATATAGCCTACAACCTGGAAAAGTTCCCGTAAGCATGTGAATTCAAATTCATGCTGTTAAATTCTTTCTGGTTCTTTGTTAAATTCTTTGTCTATTCATTGTTTAGTAAGCCTTTAAAACATAGGAGTTGCACGTCATCTTGTAAATGCTCTGTCCCTCCCTCACTCAGGTCATACATTGATTGCAATCTCTTACAATATTTCCTCCTCAAACTGCTGTGCTTCACCTCAGCTCTAGGACAGTGGGAAAATACTTTCCTTAGTCTTAGTCTTGGTCTTGGTCTTAGCTTCTGCAAAATCCAGAAAATTTTGCTATAGAGTTTTTGAAATGCCCCTTAGATGTGGAAATCTGTAAAGTGCAGGGCTTATCAGATACATACACACACACACACACACAGATCACATATATAATATATACATTAGATAGATAGATAGATAGATAGATAGATAGATAGATAGATAGATAGATATAGATAATACATGGGTGGATAGATAGACAAATAGATGGATGGACAGATAGGTAGATGATAGATGGGTAGATAGATGGATGAATGGATGGATAGATGAATGGATGGATGGAGAGATAGCTAAATGGATGGATGATGGATGGATAGATAATA